>NC_140106.1:9655455-9948467 GCF_964237585.1 Gallinula chloropus
CAGAACCGGCTCTGTGCAGAAAGCTGAGTCAGTTCCGGCCACAACGAGGTCTGGGGACATTTCCCAATGCTGTTTAGGGGACATTTCCCAATGCTGTTTAGGGAAACCTTGCAGAGAAAGCAAACAAAATCCCCAGCACCTGCACAGAGCAGCGATGGCCTCGAGATGTTCTCAGTTGCTGTCCTGGGCCAGCACGAGGGTAAACACCAAGTCTCTTGTTCAGCAGATGAACTGGGAAGAAAAAGAATCTGTAGCCTTGCTAAACTGCTCCTGGGCTGGAGGGATGACATCCTGACTCGCTCCATCTGCTCACCAGGCATCCCGCTGCGAGCGAGCCGCATCCCGCGTCTCCTCCGGGAAATCGTTTCCTCAGGGGACTTCTCCCCCCTCCCAGGGCCACGAGGCTCCTCTCTCTGTTGAGGAAACGTCTTTGATCAGTAGAAATGAAACCAGGAAAATATTTTCCACTCATGTCAGGATAAAAGTGGCTCAAGCCAGGCGTGATTGATTGCTGAAAGAAATGGGAGCTACCCCAGTGCCTGTTTCGGAAGGCTTCCTACTGCTCCTGCGTACAGTAAACACAGCATATATTTAGCAGCAGAGCCCAGCATGAGGCAGCTCTTACTGCAATAATAGCAGTGTCTTGTCTTCTTCTTTTTTTTTCCCTTTTCTCCTTTTTTTTTCTAGTAAATGGGTTGGACAGAGCTCTGGGGAGCAGGGTGAGGGTTGCTCACCCAGCGCCTTTGTTTGCCCTTGTTTACCCGGTGTAGCAACAGGGAGCTGTAGTGAGTAACTCTGCAAACAGGCGTTGGGGCGGACGCGGCGCTTCCTCTGCGTGGCACCAGCGACATGCCACCAGGCAGATGGTGATTAAACCCTTTGGGATGGCTGCTGTGAGCGATGGAGAGCTCGTTTGGGGCCGGTCGCCCACTTTCCCCTCGTTAGACCGAGGTTGTGTCCCATGGCCAGGGTTCAGGTCAGCCCCTTGGGGATGGCACCTCTGCGCCCCGTGCCACGGGTTCACGTGGCGGATGTGGCCCTGCTTTCCTCTCAAGGATGGGTTTGCAGAAACGGGGTCTGCCCCAACAGTGTCACCCCCTTGATACCTCAAATGAGAACTCAGAGGAGCAAGAGGCGAGCTAAAGGATGAGGATGGCGAGCTAAAGGATGAGGATGTCAGCTCGGTGCACATCTTCATGTCAGACACTCTGCTGAGCACCAGCTGTCCCAAAACCACCTTGTATTATTATACAGGCAAACAATGGCCATGAGTCACTGATTGGGAACCCCCCCTCTTTCATCATAATCCACTTCCTCTGCTGTATTTATTATTCTCCAGTGCACCGTCATACCCGGGGAACCTGCTGTGCTCAGCTCTGAGGAGATGCAGAAGACACCAGCTGCAGGGAGCTTCTGCTGGAACATGGGGATTTCAGTGTCTCACCTCTCAGAGCTGCTCCAGCAGTGGGCATGTGTCTGTGCATGCCCGGAGAGCTGAGCTGGCTGGGGGGCACGTGGGATGGGGGATGCAGTGCCTGTGGCCGGAGCAGAGGGACCCCCATCTGCCCCCTCCCCTAGGAAGCAGTTACCATCATGGTCATACCCCCAAAAGGATGTGAAAGACCTTTGTCAGGACCCCTCTGGGGTTTGTTTCCGAACTCCTTGCCCTGTGCAGAGCTAGATTTCTCCTAACAAATGCCAACATTTTGATGTCTGGTCCCTTTCATTTCCAACAGTTCAGTGCTTTACAAACACTGGGGACTTCAGGGCTGGAAATAAAGCCCTTTCCCAGAGGTCCTTCTGGGTCTCCTTCCAGCTTTACACCAGTCCCACTTCCCAGCCATGGGGAAAACATGACTGGCATTTATCTGATGCACCATCAGCCAGAAACATAAGGTGCTGGGAGCTGCCACCGAGTGAACTTGGTAGTGGGGGGGACACAACCCCACACGTGCATCCCATCTTGCTGCAGTCCTGGCACCACTGCAGCACTGGCACCGTGCCTGTGAGACAGCAAAAGAAACCAGAGTGTTTGGATTCAGCCCACGGAGGTGGCAGACACCGCTTCGGGCTGGAGCAGGGGGTGGTTGTGATGGGACCTTCAGGGTTGTAAGAGCAGCCAGGGAATCCCAAGATGGGGTTGCAGACCTCCCAGGCACTTAAAGAAGGTTGTTCATGAAAGGTTTTATAGCTTGTGAGGAACTCATAAGGCAGCCAGGGCCTGGATAATGGGGGATTTTAATTACTTCAATATTGATGGACATAATAAGTGTGCAGCAAACCGCAAAGGGAAACCTGTGGCTAGAGGGGAGAGTGAGATTGATCTATGCACAGCATGTTAAATAACCTGTATCGTTCGGAGCCTGTTCTGGCCCCAGTGCCAGAAGCAGAGCCAAGTATGATAAATACAGCCAGGCTGGGGAAGTGTCTAGAATCCAAATGTTTGTGTTCTTCTTCGATTTCAGATACTCACTGGGACAAAAGCTGTCATAAGAGTCGCAGCAAAGTTCTTGGCCCTGTCTGCCCGGGGGCTGTGAGATGCCCTGGGGAGTGGGGTCAGCAGCCTGGCCCACCCAGGAAGCGGCTCCGAGCATCAAGAGGCATCTCAGGAACTTTTGCCCAGATTCGCTGCGGTTGAAGGTGACCTGGGTGAGATGCAGGCAAGGCGAGGAGGGAACCAGAGGCTGAGGCAACCAAGGAGGATGGAAAGTCTGAGCAAGCAGCGTGGGTGGGATGGCCAGGCACGGCACAGGGAGCGTTGGGGAGCTGGTTGGGAAGGGCTGGTCACCCTGCTTCAGGCACGTCCCGGGGCTGGACGGGCCTCTCATGAGCTTTGGTGGCATCAAAGGTGTGCCCGGGCGAGGTGTCCTCCTGCCACCTCGGGTGCACACTGGGCTTCCTTCTCCATCACATAGGTCTGGCTGTCAGGTTTCCCAGGAGAAGGGGGTTGGAATCTTTGCTTAAGGGGGTGATGAGGTATCAAGAAGAAGGTGGACACCCACACGAGGGAGCTGGGAGTGCTGAGGCTGCCGGGCGGCTCCGGAGCTCCCAGATTCTTCGCAATGGAAACGTGTGCATCAGCGCTGCAGGGGCAGGGCCTCTGTTTGCAGTGATAAGATAGTTTTCTGTGTGGGTGGTGCTAATTTGGGGCTGTAGCTGCTGTTGAGGTTGTGGCCCAGGGCTGTGACATCCCTCCTGCGTTTGTACCAGATGCTGCTGGGTTGGGAAGTGCTGCAAAATCCTGGTCATGTTCATGGGGAGCTGGGCAGGCAGTGAAGTGCCTCTGGGAGCTGAGGTCTGGGGGGGCAGCAGCTCTGAAAGGAGCAGAGGGGGGTGCCCTTTTGATGAAAAAAAAACCCATTTGCTTTAATAAAGAGCTGGGGAAATGGGCTTAACCTTGCCCATCCCATTGCAGGCAGCGGTGCAGGGGGTCACAGTATACCCCTGGGGTATCCCAGGGGCCCCAGCTGCCACAGCCAGGGTCTGGGCTGTGACTATGGCATGCCTCCCTTTCCAAATTTCCCTTGCTTCTTGTGCAGAAGGGCAATGCCACCCTGTGAGGACTGGGTGCTACCTGGGGAAAGCTGTGGGCTTGAAGGGCACAGTGGGCCAGAGCAGCAGAGACCCGACATCGCTGCTACACCAGTGACTCTGTAAAGGTGATGGAGATCTGGGCTTGTCCACGGCTTGGGGTCTCCCAGCACATCCCAGGCTCCCTTTGCACCTACCAACACAAACACTCAGGGCAGAGCAAGACCTGGGGCCTGCAGACCCATCCTGCCACGGGCAGCCCATCGCAGCGCGGCTCCCGAGGGCGACACACAAAACGAACACCAAGCACCGTGCTCTTCACAGACATTATTGTGGCATTTTTAGGTGTGGGTGTAAATTATTTAGCTGCAGTGTGCTGCCAGTCGTAATGCACCCAAGACCTTAGATGTCTGCATCTTGTGATCAATATGAGACAGCAGCGGTTTGGAAACAGAGGGAAATCAAAGCTCCCGTGAAGCAGCTGTCCCCAGCCTGCCAAGAGACAAGACAGGAAGGGTCTGTGCCTCACTGTGTGTCACTGTCTGGGTGCTGTGAGCATGGCAGAATCCTCCTGGGATCTGATTTTCAAGGAGCTGAAGCTGATGACTGTGTGACCGTGTCTCGTGAAGCGTTTGGCAAAGGGAGCGCAGAGGTGATGGTGGGTGAGCCCTGGAAGTTTGCTGACCTGGGAATGCTGTGGTCTCACTGTTTCTGTGCAGCCATCAAGGCACCTTCCTCATCCCCACCAAGCAGTGTGTGGAAGGGGAGCATACCCACTGGTGTGGGGTCTCCCTTTGGCCCTCAGACCCCCCTGGTGTCTCTCCCCTCTGGTTTCCAGCTCCCCTTTTCTCTCCCAAGGTATCACAGCCATGCTCTCCTTCCCCTTGAGCTGAAGCCGTGCTGTGATTCTCCCAGTCTGGGGCAGGATGTGCACAATGGGGAATCTGGGGGTTCATCAGGATTCACAGCAGGAAGAAAATTCCCATTCCCTAGGGATTTTACCTTTGCATTGCATCACCTCTGACCAGCACAGACTCAGGAGCCCCAGCAGCGCCAGGCAGCACCCTGTGAATCCTGACAGCATTTCTCCTGTAGCTGGAGTGCTCCCTTTGTTTTCCCCTCGAAGTTTGCCGTCTTCCTGAAATGGTCTGAAACGTTAGAGACCAAGACAATCATCAGAATGAAATATTTCCTACATAAAATATGCAGCAGCTATTCAGAAATGAAGAGCGAGCGGAATGAGGGCTGCCAGGCAAAGATTTAAGGGTGCTGACACGTCCCCATGGGTTGTTTACTGAAGATATCTTCTCCTAAGCCCCAGTTTTAAGGCTGCCTTTCAAAAGCAGGCACAAAATAAAATTTAGCTAGGACCTTTAATAATTCAAAGCTGCCATGTGCCGAGCTTTTTGTTGCCCTTATGGGAACGAAGCCTCATTTCAAAGGACCTTGACTTTCTTCTGACAGTGCAGGAGATGTGGCAGTGCCAGAGCTATTTTTGCTCCCAGACACTGATTGGGTGTGAAACCTGTCTCTGGTGGCCGTGCCAGCAAAACCTGGGCAGGCAAAACACGGAGGCATATGGCCTCCTTTCCCTAAAGACGCTGATTCTGAGGAGTTTGGAGGCGTTCTCCCTCTGTAAAAGGGCATCTCGGGCACCTGGAGTTAGGAAAAAAGCTTCAGTGCTGCTTCTTGGAGCAGAGAGACCTGCCCAGTGCTCTCCCCAGCACTGGGGTGAGATGAGCTTAGTCCCACAGCCTGGGGCTGGGGAGTGATGCATGGGTGAGCAGTCAGGAGCCCTGGGATGGGTGCTGAACCGCAGGGTTGTTTGCTGGGCTTTCCTCATCTGCTGCCACGTCTGTGTCCCAGGAGCCTGTGTGTGATAAGGTCCTGGGCTGAACCCAGCCTCAGGCCGGGTGTTGGTTGCTGCAGATACCTGGTGAGAGCTCTGGGTTTGTCAGAGGTGTTTTTCCCTTCCTGCTGCTGGAGGAAACCCTCCATGGCCTTGGGTCCCCTGCCACAACACCGTGTAGCTTGTGTAGAGCTAAGAAGTGTGTACCTGCACATTGCAGCTCCTCAACCCTTAATAACTGAGGAGCTGTGATGATGCTGGCATCTCCAAGTGAGCAGCACCCTCCTTGACACAGACTCACAGAATCATAGGGGATGGAAGGGACCCCCAGAGCCCATGGGGTCCAACCCCCTGCCAAAGCAGCTCCCTAGGACAGGGCACACAGGTCGGTGTCCAGACGGGGCTGGAATCTCTCCAGAGAAGGAGACTCCACACCCCCTGGGCAGCCTATCCCAGGGCTCTGGAATATACCCCTTGTGTGCAGCTCCCTTCCCTAATCCACTTTCCCCTCTCTGCTGGGTTTGGGTGATTTCAGCATCATTCCCATGACGGGAGTTGGCGGCTGTCAGCAGACTTCCCCTGTGAGTAAGTGCGGTCCCGCTGCAGACGCAGCTCTGTTAGATCTGTTACTCAAACCAGGAGCCAGCATTCCAGCAGGAAAAACAGCCTCATACGGGAACAAGGAATGCTGAAGTGTTGAGCAATTTAGAGCCGGCTGCTCCCTCCCACCAGCCTGAGAGTTGGGATGGGGCTGATGAGAATTTCTGGTGTGAGACCACCTTGTGCTGAGACCCCACTGGGTTCCTCAGCACCCACAAACAGCATCCTGCCCGGGTGAATGAAGGATGGGGCTGGGTGGGGGGAAGAGGAACCGTGTCTGGGTGCCCAAGGGAAGCCCCATCTTGCACCCTGCAGCCCCCAGCTCTCACCGCAGCTCTCCTAACCCCCCGACTAGTTTGTTTTACCTGCTCCCCCGCCCGGTCCTTCGCCTCGTTCCTCTGCTGAGAGGGAGCCCGGCGACTGCGGAGCCAAACGCGGGTTTCTGCCGCCACCTCGCGATGGGATGTCGCGACAGACCGTCCCGGGCCGCGGCTTCGCGAAAGATACAGGGTCCCGGCAGCAGGGCTGGGTTTGGGAACCGCTGCTTTATTGGGCCGTGTAACTCCCCCGGGGAGTGGGCCTGGTGGGGCCAGCAAGAGGGGTTTGGATGGACACGTCTGTTCCCGGTGCCAGGGGAAGATGCTGCACCCATCCATCCCAGTGCCAGGGAAGGATGCTGCACCCCATCCCGGTGCTGCAGAAGGATGCTGTGCCCATCCCAGCACCACAGAAGGGTGCTGCACACACTGCATGCCTTTCAAGGGTTAACAACATTGCTCTTCACGTTTGACAACCCAAAGTGCATTCCCAGTGTCTGAGTCACATGAGTGGGAAGGGTGCTGCTGAGAGGAGGCTTTCGGTGGGTGAAGGTCACTGCAGTTGGGGTTTGGCCCCTGTGCTGGGGACACACACCCTACCCTCCTGGCCTCCTGCACCCACTTTGAGCAGTGCCTCACAAGCACTCAGGGCAAGTCAGGCACTGATCATCCCTTCCTTGGTCGTGTCCCTGACGCTCTTCAGAAAGCTGAAGATGTGGGACCCGCCGGTCCCTTTGGCTTCCAGCGCGGCCGGAGCCTTCCCCATGGAGAGCCCCACGCTGCCTCCCGGCTCTGCCCGCCCAGCTTTGGCTTTGGCTGCTGCAATGGTGATGTACTTGGTGACAATGGTGATGTGGTAGGACCTGAAGTCTGCCAGGGCAGAGACACACTGGTTGAAAGCTGTGCGGAGCCGTGCATCGCCAGAGGAGAGCACGTGCTGCTTCAGGGAGGGGGCACGGCCGATCTCCTCCACAAAGGCTCTGTGGGGTGGGGGCATGTAGTTCCTCATCCTGTGCAGGAAGGCGGCTGCAAGACACCAGCAAAGGAAGAAATAAGCTGTGGGCAAGGGGGTTAAAGCACCCTGGAGCTCTCAGCAAGTGGCTGAACATGAGCAGTAGTGCTGGCACAGTCTGCAGGGACCACTGTGCTGGATGGACCCACCAGCCTCCCGCCCTGTTCTGTCTCAGTGCCTCCAATTAAGTGAGAAAGAAAACTCCTTATTAGGTCAGTGCTCCATTAGGGTTGGTTTTAACTCTAAAAGGCAGGATTTAGCCCTTACTCTCAGTTTCAGGGTTTTTTTTTCCCCTGCTATTAGAGTGCATTTGCTAATTCCTGATAAATATATTCTGTTGTGGGCCAGTCTGATGCGAAGCTATGTGAATGGATGAGCTAAATTACTGGCAGGATGCTGGTGCGCTCTGCTCCCTCATCTCTGTTCCCATATATAACCTCAGTGAAAAGTTGACACGCCAAAAAAAGACTCTGTCCAGCTGGGAATTTATAGAGTTGAGGCTGTGCCTGCCAAAAGCTGGTTTATAGGCTTCCTCCCTAACAAAGCGGGCAGACCCTCAGATCCCTGCCAGGCTCTGCCAGGGTGTGATGGGCGTGTGTCCTGTCAGCCTGGGCAGCATGTGGGAATCCTTTATTTGCTTAGGAGGAAGGAAAAAGCGTGTGACTTACTGCTCTCCTCACTGTGGTGAATTCCCAGGAACTCATCAAAAGCGTGAAGGACGGTGCTCTGCGCCGCGCTCCCTCCCGAGTACGCCATGGGCTCGTTGGATACACCTTCATATATCAGCCCCTCGGGCATGGCAGGGTTATCTTTCCAGCTGAGCAGCAAGACATGGCAGTCAGGCAGGGAGTGACCTCAGGATGGCTGATAACAGGGGTGGGGGGGGCTGTGAGAAGGGACCCTGGGCTGACAGGATTGAGCAAAACCTTCCTGACCGTTCTCCTCCTCCTCCTCCTCACCCAGCCTTGTCAGCTGTCCTCAAATGGGAGATAAGCTCAGAAATCAAACACTGCGCCAGGACGCATGACAAGGTCATGGGTGGAGGGAGAAATCCTTGATTATCCTTTCCTTGGCAGCCAGGGATTGTTCTATGGGGCTGGTGAGCACCCCACAGGGCTGGTGAGCACCCCATGGGGCTGGTGAGCACCCCATGATGCTGTCCTGGGACACGCTGCCCTCCACCACAGCTGCATCTCCGCCTCCAAGTCAGGTCCTGGCTTGGGGGGTGTGTGTGTGTTTGTACACTCAGAGCTGCTCTGGGTGTGCAGGGGGGGTCCCTGTTCTAGGAAAAGTGAAATTAGCAGCATCTAAGGGATTAATTCCTGGAAATCCCAGTGGCCATTCCAAGTCAGGTAGCCCCTGCCCAAATATTCTTCTGAGCCCTGGAAGTGTGTCTATTCTTGTTACTCTTGAGATGATGCCTTTCAAGACAGAGCAGGACAGCCTGCCTTTATTTATCTCAGCAGAGAACCAGCCTGTAATGTGATTTCCTCCCTTTCATAAAGCTGCTCGTCCTCAGCAAGCCCAGAAACTGGGCAGCATCGCAGCCCCCCCCAACCTTGTGCCATTAACTCACAGCCCCTGTCATCTGGCTTTATGCTCCTGTTGTGCAAAAATGGATAAATGGAAAGAGGAGTTATAATTTCAGAGAGATAATGTGCCTGGCACAAAAATATCTCTTGACCTTCTGAAGAATGCACCAGTTCATGAAGGTTTTGGTGCTGGCTGCTAAGGCTGTTTGATGGCTGGAGCAGATTTTGCACAAAATGTAGAGAAAAATAGATTCATTAGCAAATACCATAATATTTTTAGCTCTCCCAGGGATGTATTTATAGTAAGCTTTACTAGTGGGAAGTTCTTATAAGCAGAAGGGAATTGAAAAGGCATGTTTTCCTAGGCTGATGACCATCAAGACAAGGTCAGCTTGGATAAAAAAAAATGAGAGAGACCTAATCAGGATGCTTGGAGCCTTTTGACTTGGGAATGCTGAGATAGGCTGAAGAGAAACAGAAATAGAAACCCCTGAGAAGCCCAGGAGCAGAACAGCTGGGGATGCTCGTGGCCCCACAGGGAAGATGTGGGATGGCAAACCCACAGCGCTGGGCTTTCCTTCCTGTGTTTCTGCCTTGCCCAACTGACTCTCTTCAGTATTTGGAGGGGGGAAATGGGGTTTTCTGAATTAATGGAGTTGTAATGGAGCAACAGCAAGAGGCTTGTTACAGATGTTTCCTTAAGGTGCAGGGGAAACAGGCTGCATGTGGCTTTGTGGCTTTGCATGTATGGTGTGCAGAGCAAAGAGAAATTAGTCTCCTGTCAAAACCATTGGGGCCAAGTGCAGGAGTGAGTTGTTTCTGCACAACCACAAGCTGCTGTGGAACAGAGACTGTGTGGGGGCAAAGAGCTGGGGGGCAGACCCCCAGCCCTACTGCCATGGTCCCTGCCCAGCAGCTCTGGCTCTGCACAGGAGGATCAAGCACATGGGAACTCGTTCCCTTGAGGGCAGCAGGACTGTGTCACCCTTGGGGTCACCACTGCCAGACACAGCACCAGTTCCTTCACCATCAAGACCCTGTCCTTCCCTGTGTGTCCCTTCCCAGCACATCCCCTGCTTGCTGTGGGCCAAGGAGCTGCTGACATGGTGGCTTTGGGGGGAGAGGTGCTGCACTTACCCGGAGAGAAAGATCCGGATCACCGTGTAGAATACTGCTGGATCCACATGGTCTGGGAGGAAATCAGAACAGGGATGTTAGTGTGGGCAGAAGGGACTCTGCCCCACTGCTTCAGCATTTCCCATGCAGCAGTGCTCCCCAGCCTCCAACCCCACCATGGCTGAGGCAACCTGAATCTGTGTTCTGAGAAGGACCCAGCAGGAGGGGCCAGCACATCTCCCATGGTGTGCCCCCTCCCTGTGGTGAGCTCCCCGGGGCACTGCTGTGTGCAGCACAGCATTGGTGCTCAGAGCATCCTAAGAACACCCCACGCTTTTACTCCCAGCCCATTTGGGTGCTCAAACCCCCTGTGTGTCCCACCTCCTCCCACTCCATCCCTCCAGAGATGCTCTGTGGGCCAAGCACCAGTGTGTTTGGGCTGATGCAGCCGATGAGCTCAAGCACACAGAGTGATGTGAGTACACAGGCTGCCCTCTGGCTGGAGGCTGCTGTTACCGTGCATCTTTTTCAAGGCCTGGCTCATGTCCCCGATGGCCTCTGCCAGCTCCTGCAGGGCTTTGTGCAGGGCATCCTCATCCAGCTGCAGGAGGGCACGGATGGCCTGAACGATTGCCTGGGAGCGGAGAGGAGAGGCAGCATGAAGGGTTGAGAGGGGCTGGGACATCCATGTACAGCAACTGTGAATGCTCAATGCCACCCAGGCCAGCTCTGCCCTTTCCCCAAGCCCACAGACAAGCATGCAGGGATGGGTGCCCCTCTTGGGTGCATTCCTGTAGGTGCTTTCCAGGCGAGTGAATACAGCAGGAGGGATGGCACATGTGTCCTGGCTGGGTCCCAGTGGTACCCTACCTTAATCCCAGGCACTGCTGCCTTCTCAACCAGGAAGGTGACGAGGATGAAGCCTCGCAGGCTCTCTCCCCCAGGCAGCGAGATGATGGTGTCCAGGTTCCTGCAGGGGCAACCAGCCAAGCACAGGAGGGGTTAGGAGGGGGCTTGCTCGAGGTCTCCCCACACACCCTAGGAGACATTGAACCCTTGGAGCAAAACCCTCTCAGCTGCAGAGCCTGTCCCCTGGGGAAGAGATGAGCTGGCACGGAGCAGAAGTGGATGAGGGCTGCTCTGCTTTAGAAGCATCCACACTCTTCTCCACTGTGCACTTGCTGGGCTAAAAGTCTGGCCAGTGATGGCCAGGTTCTGCATGGACAGGAGCAGCCCATGGTTCAGCCACAGTTACAGCACTGTGCTGTTGTTGCAGTGGCAGTTGTGTGCCAAAGGCTGAGCTGTTGTTGTTGTTGTGCTTGTCTGTTAAGAGGTAGGTTCAGCTAAGCAGAGCCCTGCAGTGCTGGAGTGTGAAGCCAATTCAAACAAAACTAATACTGTTAGAGAATAAATAAGCATCTTAAATACTTACTCAATTTCCAGAGGCCTGAAGGCAGTTTGGTTATTGCCAACACATGGACAAGAAAAGGAGAAAGAGAGATGTTATAAATAGCTCAGCAACAGACTGCGCTCCATGGGAGACAAATGAGCTCCCTGGCCCATGGGAAGCCCTGTCCCCAGGAAGAAGGATGCTCCCAGTGGCACCCGGTCCCCACTGGGTACCATATCTGCATCCACAGCTGCAGCCCCTGAGAGTACTGCTCCCCCCCGCCTGTCAAGACCCTTTCCCAGACTTTCACTGGGAGACAGGCCCCCAGTGATAGTTTTTCCAAAAGTTTTTTGGCAGAACAGAAATGGTTTGGGAACCGTTTGTCCCCCTTGTGCTGGATGGGACCTGCTGGGGCTCATCGCTGCCTCCCCGACCGCAGGAAGAGCTGTGCTTGGTCTGCTGGCATTTGCCCATTTACCCACTGGGGTTCTTCCTCCTCCAGTTGGCCAACACAAAGTCTGCGTGGCTGAGGATGGGTGGGAGGCCGAGGGCCTGGGACACCTCCCAGAAGGGGACAGCAAGATTTCGGGGCAGGACCTGAAGGGCACAAAGTACAGGAGAAACACTGTCAGGATGGTGCTCAGGTCAGGCAGGGGGTAGGTCACTCTCCTGCTGCAGCCTCAGGAAAGGGGCTCTGCTCCCATGGGATGAATCCCAAGGGAGCAGCTCCTGGATCCTAAGGAGCAGGCAAACTTGTTCCATGTTGCTTTTACCTTCACAGTGCCCTCCTCACCCTCCTGCCAGAGGTAGCCCATGGTGATGAAGCTGAGCACCAGGTGTGCCAAGTGCAGCTCCTCACGCCCTCGGAGGTGCCGGGCACTCAGCTGCGGCATCTGTCAAGGAGATCAAGGGGCACTGTGGCTCATGTTTGCTGGGGAGAGCCCCTCCTGGTGCCCCCCATCCTTTGCTGTCTCCCTACAAGCCTCTGCCATCATCTCCACCCCTGTAGGGTTTGCTGCTGCTTTGCTGTTGCTGGTTTGTGAGCATGGACACGACCTGCAGGGTTTTACTCTCCCTCACACTGGGATGCACTGGAAAGTGGCTGACCATGCATGCCAGAGGGGTCCAGCTGGGCTGGGGGGCTCCTGGCATGGCTGGGGTCCTTGGCATGTAGAGGGGACAGGATGAGCCATGGCTGTTGTGGCATCTGGAGGGTTTCCCCTGCCACTGCACGCTGTGCTCCAGCCCCTTGTCTGGCCAGTGCGACCTGGGATGTGCTGTGGGAGGTTTTCTGGGCCAACACAAAGCCTTTGCTTCCGTGTGGGGTAGAGCTGGTTCCTGAGCCCTTGCTGAGCACCCAGCTTTGCTGTTGGTTTGTTGTTCTGTGTGTTCAGGTGATTGTCCCTCTCTGCTCTGCCCTCCCCAGCTGGAGTCCTGTGTCCAGAGCTGGGGCCCAACACAAGGAAGATGTGGGGCTGTTGGAGAGGGGTCAGAGGAGCCACAGAGATGCTCAGAGGGCTGGAGCAGCTCCCCTATGGAGAGAGGCTGAGGGAGCTGGGCTGGGTCAGCCTGGAGAAGAGAAGGCTGTGGGGGGACCTCATTGCAGCCTCCCAGTCCCTGAAGGGAGCAGAGGAACAGGAGGGGAATCAGCTTGGTAAAGGGCAGAGACTGGCAGGACAAGGTGGATGGAGTGAAGCTGAAGGACAGAAGGAATTACATATCAGGGGGAAGTTTTTTCCAGAGAGAGTGGTGAGGGGCTGGAACAGGCTGCCCAGAGAGGGGGTGGGTGCCCCATCCCTGGGGGTGTTCAAGGCCAGGTTGGCTGGGGCCCTGGGCAACCTTGTGTAGCTCCAGGGCTGGAGGTTGGTGTCCCTGCCTGTGGCAGGGGGTTGGAGCTCTGTGACCCTTGGGGTCCCTTCCAACCCAGACCAGGCTGGGATTCTATGACACGGGTGTGCCAGACCAAGGTTTGAGAGTCTCAAACCAGAAGAGATAACACAGGTACCTGCTGAACTTGTGAGCGGAGCTGGTGGCTTGCGATCAGCTGAGGCAGGTCGTGGGCAATCTCCATCCAGGGACCGTAGGGTGCTGGCAGCTCTGTCTTGGGGAGAGGGAGGGAAGGAGGGCTGTTACTGCACAGAGTGCTGCAAGGCTGCGTCTCTTCCCCAGGTTCCTGAGCAGCTTGGGACTGAGGAAGGAGATGTGTCCCAGGGTGAAATCTGGGGTTGGGTGGGGTGTGGAAGGGAATTGGGGGAGCAGTGGCAGACATGGATACATGTGAGAGGGGCTGTGACTCGTCACTGAGCTGGGCAGCCTCAGGGAGGGCTGTGACAGACATTGCCTGGCTGAGGGGTTCCTTCCCCATCCCACACCACTGCATTTGCAGAGGTTTTCCCAGGTTTTGCACCCCTGTGGGATGGGAGGGCAGCAGACACCACCAGCCCAGGCTCCCAGCATCCTTCCAGCCTTGCATGTCACGGCTAATGTCTTGTGTCTGGTTACCCCCTCTTGTAATACCAGCCTGTGGGATGGGGAATTAAGGGATGACAAATAAGTATGTGCCTGTCCCTGAGCACTCCCACTGTGAAGTGACCCCAGTGATAAACAGCACCGCTTCCAGCACAGGAGATCTGCAGTCTGACCACTCTCCTTGTGCTCCCTGAGACCCTGTAAAGCCAAGGCCAATTGCAAAGCTCCTTCTTCTCTCCTTTGTGCCACTTGCTGCAGCCAGCCTACTAATTTTTACAGTGAGGGGTCTGTCCTATGAAACTGCCCAAGCTAAAGTATCTCCTGCATTCCTCCCTGCATTTTATAAACTGTTATAGAGCAGCACTAAATTAAAACCCAACCAGAAAGCCGTTCACCAACCCCTCTATTTTTCTGTTCTCTGTCTCTCATGGCAGTAAGACGTGGTGGCACAGCCATCTCCTACCAGAGGACTGGGAAGAAGGAAGCCATACTCCTCGGAGAGCTGGAACTTGCTCAGCAACAGTGGATGTGGGATCTCCTCCGTGCTGTCATCAGCCTCCATCACTGGGCCCTGGCTGCAGGATCGGGATGTGCTCTGGCTTGGTGGAGACTTGCTGGCTGCCCTGCTCCCTGTACGTGCTGAGCCAGCACCACACACCCCAGCCACGTACCTTGTCCTGGGGGGAGTCAGGGCCCAGGCACCCAATGGCCAGAGGGGCTGAGCAAACAGGGTTAAAGGTTGCTGATAAGGTGCTGTCGCAGAGCAAACACTGATCTCCATCCCAGTGGGAATCTACCTATGGGGAAGGCTCAGGGAAGCTCCTTTGCCATGGGTTGGGACAGTGAGCTGTGTCCCCCCAGGACCTCCCCTCAGAGGTGCCAGGATGCTCCAGGCTGCATGGGATGCTGCGGGTGCTTTAAGCTGGGATGTTGTTGCTGCATCTGGGCTTCCCCAGGATCCTGGCAATGCCAAACCCACCTCCTGTGAGCTGTGGTTGCTCTGCAGGAACCATGAGATAAGCAGGGAATCTCTGCATCCACGTCTCACTGGAGGCAGCAGAGCTGGGCCCTGGGCATGCTGTGACTGCAGCACCAGCCCCCGGGTATGCCGTGACTGCAGCACCAGGCCCTGGGCATTCCAGTATCTCCTGAACCAAAGCTGCAAGGACTGAAAGATGTTCCTGGCCTGAAACCTCCCCATGCACCCCACAAGCAGCCTCTCTGACCCTGGAGCTCAGGGCTTTCCTTGCTGAGGTAAAGGTCCTAACAGTGCCCTATGTCATATTCCAGCTCCAACCAGCACATATCTTCAGAAGTGTTGAATGTCCAGCACTAGCTCCCAAACCAAAGGAGTGAGGACTGAAAGATATTCTTGGCCTAAAACCTCCCTGTGTAGTCCACAGTCAGCCCTTCTGACCAGGGGGCTCAGGGCTTTCCTAGCTGAGGGAAGGGTCCTAACAGTGCCCTATGTCCAGACTGGGCACTGTGGCCTCTGTGAGGGTATCCTGCACAGGTGTCACCTGCGTCCCATGGGTGGGCAGTGTCCAGGAAGGGGCTGGAGCACACGTCCTGTGAGGAGCAGCTGGGGGAGCTGGGGTGTTTAGCTTTGAGCAAAAAGGAGGCTGAGGAGAGACTTCATCACTTGCTACCCACAGGGCAGCTGCAGAGGTGTCAGGGTCAGTCTCTTCTCTCAGGTGACAAGCGACAGGACAGGAGGGAATGGATTCAAACTGACTTAGGACAGGCATCAGGGAGAGTTTCTGCACTGAAAGGGCTGTCAGGCATTGGCACAGGCTGCCCAGGGAGGTGGAGGGGTCACCATCCCTGGAGGGATTTAGAAGTCATGTGGATGTTGTGCTTGAGGATGTGGTCTGGATGTGGGCCAGGCAGGGCGATGCTGCAGTGGGACTCACTGACCTAACGGGTCCCCCCTATCCCATGTGGCTCTGGTTCTCCCACCAGGTCACAGAGCCACCAGCCAGGCTTCAGGAGAACTGGAGGAGGTTCTGCCTCTCCTCCTACCAAGACCAAGGAATCTATCTCCAACTCCAGCACAGAGAGCAAGAATGAACTTGATTTTATTTAAGGCCACAGAAGTATCTTTTGATTTCAGTAGCATAATTTAGAAGACAAATGAGTGATGAGATTGGGGTTTTGTGCCTTCAAATTCTAACCTCAGTCACAGAATCACAGTCACCAGGTTGGAAAAGACCTATGAGATTGTGAAGTCCAACCCTACCCATCCTCTACTAACCCACATCTCTGAGCACCTCATCTACCCATCTGTTAAACCCACCCAGGGGTGGTGACTCAGCCCCCTCCCTGGGCAGCCTGTGCCAGTGCCCCAGAGCCCTTTCAGGGAAGAACTCTTCCCCAGTCACAGTCACCCAACACCCCCAGGTCCTTCTCCCCAGCAGCTCTCCAGCTGCTCTGCCCCAGCCTATAGCGCTGCTCGGGGTCGTTATGTCCCAGGCACAGGACTCTGCCCTTGGCCTTGTTGAACCTCATCCCGCTGGTCTCAGCCCCTGGGTCCAGCCTGGCCAGACCCCTCTGAAGAGCCTCTCTACCCTCAGGCAGAACCACAGGTCCTCCCAGCTTAGTGTCATCCCCAAACTGACCGAGGGGACATTCAATCCCTTCATCTCTTCATCCAGTGCCTTCATCCCTTCATCCAGTGCCTTCATCCCTTCATCCAGTGCCTTCACCCACTAAGCAGGTCCCCTTGTTACAGAAGGCCATCAGGTTAGTTTGGCAAGACCTGCCTGTTGTAAACTCAAGCTGACTGAGCCTGATCATTCAGTTGCTGCAAGTGTGCTGTGTGATAGCACTCAAGATGACCCATTCCATGCTCTTCCCTGGCACTGAGGTCAGTCTGACAGGCCTGGAGCTTCCTGGATCTTCCCTCCCACCCTTCTTGTAAGCATGTGTAACATCTGATGTCTTCCAGGCAGGATTCTATGCCAACATCTTAAAATAAATTGTCAAACCACACCAGACCCACGATATTGTAGTGAGAAGAACACAGAGTGACAGGCAGTGGTGTGGGGCCTGGGGGAAAGCCCCGTCTGGAGGTTGGTGTGGAAGTCCAAGTCAGGCACAGGCACAAAATCTGGACCCTCAAACAGTGGTGTTCTGCTGGGCTGTACCCCCCCACAGCAGCCCCAGAGTGTTACAGGGGGCTCCAGCCAGTGCTGGTGAGATGTGATGAGCTACCCCAGGACGACGCGGCCTAGTCTGAGGCCCCAGGGAGTGCTGAGGAGATGCGTTTTGGGGGACAAGACACCCCTTAAGCAGCACTGTTTAATAGCATTGCTTTCCACAGGGGAAGGGGCCATAACAGCATGAGTTATACTCCCACAAGGCAAGGAGGACAGGCCAAGAGTAGAGGGCTGGCCTGTAACCAGGCAGAGTTTCTTCTGGTATCACCGGTGACATCTTCCCTACCTACAGATCTACGGGCAACTTACAGGCTGCCAGTGCTCCCTGCTAGCAGAGGGCAAGCTGAGACCTAAACATCCTTGTGATTCAAGCAGTCAAGTCGTGGTTTAATTATCTTGCAAAGCCCTGAAGCCAGCCTGCACGCTGCATCCTCCATGGACTGATGGGGTTCATTGTTCCTCTCCCACCCCAGGCTGCTTCAGGCGCTGAGTCTGGCTGGTGAATGCAAAGGGACAGCTCATCAGGAAACAATCTGGCTTTTTATATATTTGGTTGCAGCATCCTGTTTAAAAAGGGTTTTGTTTGCCCAATGAGGAGACAAATGGGTGTTCCAAGCATAACAGCAGATCGAAAGGGTCACTATCAACTAATCTGAGTCAATGCTTTTAGTGATTGGTAAGATATTTGGGAAGAATCAGAAAGAAATCCTTAATGCTCAGCTGCTTCCCATCACCCAGGCAGGACACCAGGACTCCTTCAATCCTCCCCACCGCAGAGCCTGAGCAGAACTTTCCGATAGTCTCCTGAGCAGTCTCCCTAGAAAGAAGAAAGCAACACAGTGAGGTTTCCAACTCTATGCAAGGCTGGATCCTTTCTACCACTTTGTTGTGGGGCTCATGTCCTCTCAAGACAATTTAAGAGCTAAGAACATTCAGGAACATTTGCAGTATGTAAATGTAAAGCCTCCTCAATTCCAGCTCCTCCAAAATACCCAATAGGGGCTGGATCTGTCTCCTCTGAGCTGCTTAACAAATCCCACTCTTCGTTTGTAGCCCTGAAGATCTCACCTTAATGAAGGAGTAGAGCGATTTCCCATACATGGTCAGGAATTCCCTTCTGATATCCAGCATATCTATTTCAGAGCGGGAGACCATCACTCGGATCAGCGTGTTGTCATCTGTTCCCAAGCCCTAAAGAAACAAACCAACCATGTACAATGAGGAAGCCTTTAGGATAACTCAGTAAGGGGCACAAAGGTTCTTAGTGCTTGGTCTTCCATGGGATCTATTTCTCATCAGAGCATTTTTGCATTAGCAGAGTGATCCACTAGCAGCAAGAATATTGCTCTGAGCTCCCTGAGGGAAAAGATGGATGTGTAAAAGTTCAGACTTTATTCCCCCCTCTCATTTAGCAGGTTTCTCTTTGCCTAGTGATTGCTGTCACCCTACTGACTCAAGCATGGAGAGGCAAGAGGAAAAACAAAACCACAACCTCACACCAAAACAGGTTACCCGGAGCTGCACTGGTGGCCCCATCCCTGAAGACATTCAGGGTCAAGTTTGATGGGGCTCAGAGCGAAGATGTCTCTGCTCACTGCAGAGGGGTGGGACTAGATGGCCTCTAAAGGTCCCTTCCAACCCAACACATTCTGTGATTCTATGGTTCTATGAAAAGCTCTTTTACCTTCATGGATTTGTACAGTCTTTCAGCAAAATATGCAGGTTTATTCCTCACACACTTTACTGTAAGGGAGACAAGAGAGGGGAATTAAGGTCAGTGAAGCTGAAGGAGAAGGCATTCCAAACCTTTACAGCCCTTTCTCAGTGGAGATGCTAATTCTGTAACAAGTCCTGGGCCAACAAACACCAAGTGCAATGCTGACATCCACAGCCAGCGCTGTAAATTGATGTCTCCATGTGCAATCCTGTTTTCTTTAAGGCTTTAATGCCCCCTGATGGCAAGTGTCAGCTAAGAAAGCATCTGGGAAAGCTGACTGTCCCAGAGCATCCTCATCCAATTGCATCTGCCAAGAGTTACAACACTGTGGCTTGCAGAAAAGACAAACAGTACCTGCCTCCTGAAGCCGTGTGAACACCCAGCCAGGGCAAGATACAGCAGCTTTAATTATGCAATGACTTTGTAGATGAAGTTTTAAAGCAGGGAACTCACCCACAGCCAGCAAAGCATCTTCGAGGTCTCCTGACATCTCAGATTTAATGCTGTCTGTGATGTCCTTATTGGCGATCCCGCTGTACACATCGAAAACTAGGAGGAAGAGTCAGTGAGTGAGATCATAGAGTCACAGTCACAGAATTGCAGGGGTTGGAAGGGACCTCCAGAGATCATCAGGTCCAATCCCCTGCCCAAGCAGCTCCCTAGGACAGGGCACACAGGTCGGTGTCCAGATGGGGCTGGAATCTCTCCAGAGAAGGAGACTCCACACCCCCTGGGCAGCCTGTCCCAGGGCTCCCTCACCCTCACTGGGGAAAAGTTCTTCCACATGTTGGTGCAGAACTTCCTGTGCTCCAACTTGCAGCCATTGCCCCTTGTCCTGTCCCCACAGACACTGAAAAGGGGCTGCCCATTCCCCCTGCATCCCACCCTTCAGATATTGATAAACATTAATAAGGTCCCCCCTTAGTCTTCTTCTCTCCAGGCTGAACAGCCCCAGCTCACTCAGCCTTTCCTCACAGGGGAGATGCTCCAGGCCCTTCATCATCTTTGTGTACCTCCTCTGGACTCTCTCCAGGAGATCCCTGTCTGTTTGATCCCAGGGAGCCCAGAACTGGACACAACACTCCAGGTGGGGCCTGACCAGGGCAGAGCAGAGGGGGAGGATCCCCTCCTGTGACCTGCTGCCCACACTCCTCCTGATGCCCCCAGGATCCCATTGTCTCTCTCAGCCCCCAGGGCACACTGCTGGCTCATGGTCACCCTGTCACCCACCAGGACCCCCAGGTCCCTCTCCTCAGAGCTCCTCTCCAGCAGGTAGAGATGCTTCAGGGCACACAGGACCTAAACCACCAAGGATCACTTTGCAAGATCAACCTCCTTGTACTGTGCACAAACACAGTACCATTATTGTGACACTGGGAGCTAAACCAGGCTGTCCCTGCAGAAAGGACTCAGTTTAATTATCAACTCTCTTGCTAATTGGCCCACCACTGCTGCTAGCATGTTCAAGAACTCCAGTTTACAAGCTGTGCTGATGTTTTCCTCAAGTCCATTTTTTTCTCAGAAGGGAATAACAGGCTTAAAAAAATTGAATGTGCCTGGACTCCAGGATACCTCCTGTCTCAAGAAGAGTTCATGACCAGTTAATGGACAAGTACAAAGCTCCTGGAAAAGTATCATCCTCAAATAAGGTAAAAAAAAAAAGGGTCCTACCTCTTAGTAGGTGGCATCTGTTCCTTGTACAGAGGATGGTCATAAATTGTGACTCATTTGTTCCCCATTTCTTCTCCCCAGCTTCATACAGACACTGAAAGACATTATGAACAAAGTAAGGCTGAGAAGACCAGGTGTACTTAAACATGAGATTTTGACTTTCTTGGTGGCTTCTCTGGATCACAGATATTTTCCAACAAACACTAACCAAGCACAGCAACTGAGACGTCATCTCCCCTCCCAAATGCCCAGCCTGCCTAGAGACCCCTCACCAGAGTTGCAAAGGAGGCAAGATCCACTACCCCCATGTCACCAGCTGAGTCAGAACAGTGAAGGAGCTTCTTTAAGGGTCAAAACTGAGAAGAGAGCTGTGCTGCAGTCTAGCACAGCTTCAGGCTTACTGCTCTACCTTGGGGAAAAATATGAGGTCTAGAAGCAGCAAGGACTCACCACACATCACATGTACAAGAGCAGACAGTTCTTGCAAAGAAAAAAAACCTGCTACACACCTGAGCATCTTGCTGAGCAAGGGCCTCATCCACAAATGTTCCCTCATCTCTTCTTCCCTGAAGAGATACAAGGATGAAAACCACATTTTTTCCTCAACAGAGCAAGCACACAAGCAATTCCCCACCCAACACCAGTTACTGGCAATGCATAATGGGATCCTTCAGATTAAACAGTAGCTTACAAATACCACAAGACACTGATTGGGTGGGATTTGGGCTTTGTTGCAGCAGCAATCCCCTTTAACTGGGGCATTTTAAAAAGAGCACGTGGCATTACTGGATACCCAGAGCCCAGCTGCAGGGTGTGAAACGTGGGTGAGGTGAAATGCAAGGTAAGTGAAGTAAAAGCCAGCCTGAAACACCTCACCTCTGGAGGGAGAGGCATGTCCATCAGCAGGAGGAGGACTCCCCCCTGTTTCCATT
Source organism: Gallinula chloropus (assembly GCF_964237585.1). Classification (NCBI taxonomy): domain Eukaryota; kingdom Metazoa; phylum Chordata; class Aves; order Gruiformes; family Rallidae; genus Gallinula; species Gallinula chloropus. The sequence continues at coordinate 9,676,750 of NC_140106.1, forward strand.
TCCCTTAGGCTGGACTTACCGTCGCGAGGGACACGAGGACTCTCCGAAACATGGAAGATGTGTCAGAGGCAATGTCCTCCTCCAGGGTGCTGCCATATTCTAGCAAGAGCATAGACACAACGTCTGTTAGTGAGGGGTCCACAGCCTGGATACTCCCCACAATGTTTGCTGACCATGAGCTGAGTGGGTTTACAACTGTGGTTGGGGCTCTGAACATCATCAGAGCAGTCTAACCATCCCATTCAGCCTGGAGAAGAGAAGGCTCCAGGGGGGACCTTATAGCAGCCTTCCAGTCCCTGAAAGGTGCCTGTAAGAAAGCTGGGGATGATCTGTTCCTGAAGGCATGGAGTGATAGGATGAAGGGTGATGATTTTAAACTCAAAAAGAGGAGATTGAGGTTGGATATTAGGAAAGCATTCTTCACTCTGAGGGTGGTGGATCATTGGCACAGGTTGCCCAGAAATGTGGTGGAGGCCCCATCTCTGGAGATATTCAAGGTCAGGCTTGATGGGGCTCTGATCTAGTGAAGATGGCTCTGTCACTTCAGGGTGGGACTAGATGGCCTCTGAAGGTCCCTTCCAACCCAACACATTCTATGATTCAGTGCTCCATGGCAAAATGAAGAAGCAGATCCAGTATAAAACTGGCAATGGATCCACCCATGGACAGACACCCAACTGGTGGGCACCACCAGCCCATCCCATGTTATTTACACAGATGCAATTCCTGGGTGAAGCCTGTGAAGCTGTCCTGACACCTCCAACTCAGAGGTTCTCTCTGGATAACTAAGCCTTGTACTGGCTGATGTGTCACATTTCAAAGCTACCAGACCCCCTCTCCTCCCCCTTCATCCCTCCACACACACACACAGAGTCGGTCAGGGGGTGTCTTGCAGCTGGCACTACGTACGGACTATGTAGTTCTCATTAATGCGCCGAATCTCCTCGTTAGTGCGAGAAGCCAGGATTTCAATCAGGCAACCTTCATCTGTCCCTGCACCCTAGGGAATTGCAAAGACAAGGCCCGAGGTTATCATGACAACTGTTTTGATGTGCACCTAGGTTTATGTATTTTTAAGTCACTAATAAGAAGTTAATAATAAATCTATTATTATGCCACGTCACACTAACTTGGCCAGAACTTAAGCAAGGTAAAAGGAAGAGTTCCAAACCTTCATAGCCCTCTTCAGCTCATGCACGTCGTACAAGGTGATAGGAGTCATCATACCAATGATCACCCTTTCAAAATTCCCACTCAGCTCAGATTTCAAGTCTTCAATCAAATCCTAGAAGACACAGAGAGAAGAAAGGAGTTGGGAGAAGACGCAGCCTTTGAGAACAGGAAGAACTCATTCACTGCTTTCCATCATCCTCCAACCCTCCTTGGATCATTCACTCTGAAGAGAGCAAGACTAGATGGGGTTGGAGTGGATGACCATTAAAGGTGCCTCCCAAACCAATGTGTTCTGTGATTCTGACCAAAATAAACTTGGCCAGGGAAAGCTTACTCCTTACTGTCGTGGAGACAAGGATGTCCTTCCCATTTCACTCAAGAGATAGAACCCCCAAATTGTCTGCATCTCCTGCTTAAGGCCACAGTCACTAATCTCTGAAGACCACCTACCCTGCCAATGCTGCTTTTATAGGTGATCAGAAGTTGCTGACGTTGGGAAACATTCAGTTTGGTCAAAACCTCGATGATGGCATCTTCATCCGTGCCTGGAAGAAACCAATGGAAACCAGTCAGGCTGATTGCACAGGAACCAGAAGGATGCTCTGGTCTTGTCCAGAGCGTGCCATTAGCCATCTTCTGTTCCTTACACCACCTGGGTTTCAACAGCAATGGGGACAAGGTCAATGTACAGAGGTGCCTTGACTCAGCCAGCAGCATGGCAGTATTGTGCTGCACTGCAGGAGAGAGAAGACAGGCCCTGACTAAGGATGTTTCTGTGGCCAAGACTTGAATTTCAAGTAGGGTTCAAGTCTCAGCCTGAGCAAGTGGCTCAATTCCTCCTCACTATAAGAAAGACATGGAGGCCCTGGAGGGTGTCCAGAGAAGGGCAACCAGGCTGGGGAAGGGCCTGGAGAGCAGCGAACCTTCCGAGGGGCGGCTGAGGGGGCTGGGGGTGTTCAGCCTGGAGAAGAGGAGGCTGAGGGGAGACCTTCTCCCCACCTCCCCTGCCCTGACAGGAGGGTGCAGAGAGGTGGGTGATGGTCTCTTTGCCCAAGGGACAGGTGACAGGATGAGGGGAATGGGCTCAAGCTGCCCCAGGGCAGGGTCAGATGAGACACTGGGGAAAAGTTCTTCCCTGGAAGGGTTCTGGGGCACTGGCACAGGCTGCCCAGGGAGGGGGCTGAGTCACCACCCCTGGATTGATTTAACAGATGGGTAGATGAGGTGCTCAGGGGTGTGGGTTAGTAGAGGATGGGCATGGTTGGACTCGATGATCTCAAAGGTCTTCACCACCCTGGTGACTCTGTGATTCCTCTTGGTGCCCTTGTAGGGCAATGCCAGGGGACCGACCTCCCCTCTAATGAACCATGGGACAAAACATCCCCAATGATGGAGCAGGGAGGGGGAAAGAGGGTTTAACAGTGGAGGGAAACCAACTCACCAAATCCTTTCATAGCCTTCCTTAGTGCCTGTGCTTCTTGCTCAGCACTGAAACTCGAGACTCCCTTGATTGTTGCCTAGACCCACAAAGGAGGAGTTACCAAAGGCAGACTCAGTGATGCAAACATACATACAGCAGAGGCAAATTTAGAAAAATAAATCAAAAGACAAAACACAGTGACAGCAAGCAAAGTTCACCCACTAAACATGAGGGATTTTATATCAGACTTCATCCTACCCTAAAGAGAAACTGTTCTAGAGGAACTTCCCAGCCCTTAAGAAATAAGCCACAGGGATGCAGTTTAAAATAAAACATCGTGGTGTCACTGCCCATGGAGTATCTGGTTTCCAGTTCAAGGCAGGCAGCCTGCAGTCTGTGGTCAGGCCAGCAGAGGCTTCTTTCCAGCAGTTTTCCACAGAATCAGCTGTTCCCCAAGCCCTATTCCCCACTTCTGTCTCAGCAGCCAAGGACCACCTTCCTGTAGCATAACCCATCAGGAAGCACGGTGCTTTGCTCTGTGCAGCACTACAGGCTGGGGGAGACTGGCTGGAGAGCTGTCAGGCACAGAAGGACCTGGGGGTGTTGGGTGACTGCAACTGAACATGAGCCAGCAGTGTGCCCAGGCAGCCAGGAAGGCCAATGGCATCCTGGCTTGTGTCAGAAATAGTGTGGCCAGTAGGTCTGGGGAGGGGATTGTGCCTCTGGACTGGGCACTGGTGAGGCTGCAGCTTGAGTGCTGGGTCCAGTTTTGGGCTCCTCACCATCAGAAGGACATTGAGGTCCTGGAGTGAGTCCAGAGAAGGGCAACCAGGCTGGGGAAGGGGCTGGAAGGCAAATCCTCTGAGGAGCAGCTGAGGGAGATGGGGGTGTTCAGCCTGGAGAAGAGGAGGCTGAGGGGAGACCTTCTCCCCACCTCCCCTGCCCTGCCAGGAGGGTGCAGAGAGGTGGGGAATGGTCTCTTCAGCCAGGGGACAGGAGATGGGACAAGGGGCAATGGGCTCAAGCTGCACCAGGGCAGGTTAAGATATTAGAAAAACATTTTTTACTGAAAGAGTTGTCAGGGGCTGGAACAGGCTCCCCAGGGAGGGGCTGAGTCACCAACCCTGGAGGTGTTCAAAACAAGGGTTTATGAGGTACTTAGGGATATGGTTTAGTTTAGGACAGGAATGGTTGAACTTGATGATCTTAAAGGTCTTTTGCAACCTTGTGATTCTGTGATTTTCTGCTCAAAACACCAATTCACAAGCAGCTTTCCCCTGCCTCCTGCCCAGCAGCATTTCTGTGGGACTACACTCTTATGAAGCTCTCCCTGTTCCCACGAAAAGCATCAGCAAAACATTGCTTAACGTTCCTGCAGGACAGGCACAGGGATAACTACCACATTGGTAGCTACCTTGTAGGTTGAACCCAAAAAGAACACACCCAGGAAGTTCATCTGGAGAAATTAATGGTCTTTGAACTAAATATCTGACAGGATTTGCCATTAGCTCCTGAAACGTAAAAGCCCCTATGAGGAAGCAGAGATAAGGGATGATGTCACCCCCTGGAAAGGGACAGTGACATTGCCCTTCCTGCTGTGTCCCTAAACACTCTCCTCATTTATCTGATGAAGTGTCTGGTACAGCAGGGTACAGGCACCACACACACTCACCATCACTCTTGTCTTGCTCAAGCTGTTGCTGTCTGAGTCCCTGGGCAGTTAGGCAGCTGTAATAAAAGAAGAAGAGGGAGTGTTAGTTTTCTAGCAAATGATTAATAAGATATATCTGGAACCAGTTAATGGGGCTGGTTAAGCAACCAGCTCATTTCTCCAAGGCCTAAGAGCAGCTCTTGAACAGCCCCACTGACGCCCACAGCAGCATCCCAGAGATTCCAGCCCAGGGCTGGCTCACAACAGCGTTGTGCCAGGGTGTTGTCCCTGTTTAAGGAGGGCTGGGGTGCAGGGGCAGATGATTAGCACCACTAATTTATGAAATGTTTCTATTGCCAGCATGAATGCCAGGCTGAGACTGTAAGGAGACTCAGGGAGTGAGCAAAGAAAACAGACTCAATTCTCCCCTGCCTTTCAAATGGCTTTGCCCTTGCCAGGTGAGAGCCTGAGGGTGCATCATGCTGAGGGTGCTGCACAGTCCTAACACCTTCCCTGGGAGGCAGAGACATCATCAAGGTGTGGGTGAGTGTGCAGAGGATAACATCCCTCCAGGACTGGGACAGGAGAATTATTTTCCCTCTTAGATGTCTCCTGGGTTTGGTGCCATGTGTAACTCCGTGTAGGACAGCAGCTTTTCCTGGCTGTTTAAGCCCTCAAAACCCCCCAAAACCAACCCCACAACTTCTTTGCCATCTCCTCAGGATTTATTTTCTTATGCTTAGAATTTTGTTTCCATGCTTATATATAAACATCACCAAAGTGTTTTCCCATATCCCTGGCCAGGGGACAGGATGCCAAGTACTAGGACAAGGTTTACTTCCTTGTAACTCAAACTCAGCACCACATGGGCACAGGTCCTCACACAAAGCCACAATGCCAGCGCTGATGACATCTCTCCCTAATCCTGCTCAGGGTGCTTAATAGCTGCTATCAATGAACACAGACACTTGTGCAAGAACAGGAGTGGCTTTGCTCATGACATGACCCTTGCAGACCCAGAATGTCATCAGAGGGTGCTGCTGAGGCAGGTTAACTCAGCGTGGGTTTTGCCATAGATGTGCTGCCCATTGGCACTCCCCAGGTCGTCTGCACCCTCCTACATCCCAGGCACTCAGGAAACACATGGACAATTATTAGCATGGAGTTTGCTTTCTTTCCTCTGATGATTTACCTCAATGGACAAATGATGACCTAGCCCTCAGAAGAGTCATCTTTGCTCTTTAATCTTTTACAGAAGAACAAAGCCAACTATTCTATTTGCTTTAGCTGGACTCAAAATAGAGGGTTCAGGTTTGAGAGATGGGTCTTTTCTGATGCAGCTTCACCATTCAGTTGGTTGGCACACAGAAGCAGGGACATTGCTGGCTGAGCAAGTTGATTTGAGAGCACAAAAAGGTCAACAAAGAAGGAAAAGGGGGTGGGAGGCAGAAAAATTCTGAGCACAGCTGAGCTGGCAGAAAGAAACCAGAACATGAGGAAAGGCTGGAGGCCAAACACCCACCAAAGCTGCTCTATCGCTCCCCTTTTCAGCTGGACAGGGGAGAAAATAGATATTGAGAGGCTCAGGAGTGAGATCAGGACAGGGAGAGATCATTCTGCAATGACTGTCACTGGCAAACCAGACTCATCACAGGATAAGGGAAAGAAAACTCTAATTGATGACCCTGCCCTGCACTCCCAGTGACACCAGAGTTGGGTGATGAGAAGTGCAACCAGAGCTTAAAGTGCCTCCCCACACCCCTCCCTTCTTCCCAGACTCAACTTTACCCATGATTTTGCTCCCTTCTCCCCCGCATCGTGGCACAGGGAGGGGCAGGGACTGGGGGAATGGGCAAATGCTCCTGCAACATCACACTGTAACACAAACATCACATTGCATATTGACTGCAAGATTCCAATTTCTTCATCCAGCTTAAGTGTTGCTGGGAATAGAAAGAGCAGAGCACTGCAAAAGGCAGCAGCACAAACCACACTGTGCCATCAGAGAATCATAGAAACCCAGACTGGTCTGGGCTGGAAGGGACCCCAAGGGTCACAGAGCTCCAACCCCCTGCCACAGGCAGGGACACCAACCTCCAGGCCTGGAGCTACAAAAGGTTGCCCAGGGCCCCAGCCAACCTGGCCTTGAACACCCCCAGGGATGGGGCACCCACCCCCTCTCTGGGCAGCCTGTTCCAGCCCCTCACCACTCTCTCTGGAAAAACCTTCCCCCCAATATCTCATCTAAACCTTCCCTCCTTCAGCTTCACTCCATCCCCCTTGTCCTGCCAGTCTCTGCCCTTTAACAAGCTGATTCCCCTCCTGTTCCTCTGCTCCCTTCAGGCACTGGGAGGCTGCAATGAGGTCCCCCCACAGCCTTCTCTTCTCCAGGCTGACCCAGCCCAGCTCCCTCAGCCTCTCTCCATAGGGGAGCTGCTCCAGCCCTCTGATCATCTCCATGGCTCCTCTGACCCCTCTCCAACAGCCCCACATCTTCCTTGTGTTGGGCCCCAGCTCTGGCCACAGGACTCCAGCTGGGGAGGGCAGAGCAGAGAGGGACAATCCCCTCCCTGTCCCTGCTGCCACCCCTCTGCTGATGGAGCCCAGGATCCCATCGCCCTTCCGAGCTGCAAGAGCCACTGCTGGCTCAGGGGAAGTTTCTTATCTACCAGAATCCCCAAGTCCTTCTCAATAACAAACAACAAAATCCTCCATCAACCCAGTCATGTTCCTGGACCTACCACAGCCACCTCAAAGGAGATGGGTCGTGTTCCATGAGCACGAACACCACAGGCTCCACTGAAAGAGGATTTTATTCTAGTGACAGACACACAGATTATCTTTGGATAAATTCACTGTCTGCAAAACATGAGTAAATACTAAAGGTCTGAACTACCAACGTGATAAAAGACCCACAGTAACTCTGTAGAGGTTCCTGAGTTTCCCAGGGAGGCACTTGGTGTGACCAAGTGTTCAGACCTTACCCAAAGGTGTCCCGATGGGGGGAAGAGAAGCTCAGCCCGTCGACTGGTTCCAGGGATCAGGGTGAGGAGCAAGGGTGTCTTCCCTGGCACAGTGGAGTCTTCCCTGACACATCTCAGATTTTGGGCTCTTTTTATGTCATTTCTTATCTTCAGGGTGGAGCCTGAGGGACTCCAGTCATACACCTTTATTGGGATTGGTGTAATCTCTCACCTTGTGTTTAAAGGTACAGATTGCTCACTGGGGGGTGGTTGCACCTTGGAGGCAGGTAACCTTTGAGATGGAGGGGTGTTTTGGTATTATAATGACATTATAATGAGCATAATTCCCCAAAAGGACAGCATTTTGTCAAATACATGGCAGGTCATGGGCCAGGGACAGCAGGGATGCAACTTCTCAGTTCCATCTTAACCCTCAAGTTCCATGTTACCACAGATTTTGGCAGTGGCATCTCCACTTTACTCCATCCTCTGTGTCTCAGCTGTCTCAGGATCAATACATTAAACTCCCCTGACATTATTCACCTTTAGGAATGCCTCAGAACTTATTCCAAAGGAGGATGTTTAGGAACTTTCTGGCTGAGTGGGTGCCTGGCATCTCAGCTGCTTATCCCCCTGGGATGTTCTGTAAATGCTGAGCCTTCTGAAATAGGGGTTAACTTTTAAATTACTGTTACCTCCAGTCATCATCCCACACTTTGCCAGCGCTCTGCAGCTTAACACAAGTCCTGGCCTGCAGCTCAGATGGGGAGAACAGCTCCAGGATAGGAGTGATGCCCAACCCCGAGTCTGGAAGAATGAAAGTCTGCACACAAAGAGTCTGGCAAGCATGAAGGTGCCCTGGCTAATTCCTGTCCTGATCTGATTTGCTTCATCCCACAATAAGGGCCCCGAGACTGCTGATACAGTAAACCTGGCTTAGAACAGGCTCCAAATACAGTGCCCAGATGACATAGTACAGCTTTTTGAGGCAACCCTCCCATTATTCAGGTTTTTTTCCATGGATGACCATCTCCTGCCAGGCTTCATCACCTAACCAGGCTGCTGTAGGCTCACATCAATCCAGAATAACCTCTGTCTATTAGAAAACAGCTGAAACTCCTGTGTGTGCCAGCCAGCTCCCACCTAGACTTGCTCTGACCCAACTTTCTGTGACTGCACAGAGCACAGGCGGCTCCCAACAGCCCAACAGGAGAGAAACAGGTTGTTCCCCCCCTCCCCAAGGTTGAGCTGATGGACATGCTGCTGGGATCCGGAGTGGAAAGCCCTGACCCCTCCCCTTGTAAAGCAAAGGCTGGACTAGTCTGACTGGTTCTGTCATTCCGCTTGCTGAACACACGCCCTGTGCCGGCTCAGCTTTTCCATGGCTTCCACTGCCAGCTGTTTGCTGGGTGCCACCCGTGCCCTCTGCAGCTGGATGTGCTTCAGGGTCACCTACGGTGGGCCTGGGGCCTTAGCAGGGTCACCGACCCTGATCCCACCTCAGGAAAGGATCTCCCGTTTCCTGGGAAAGGATCTCCCGTTTCCTGGGAAACGTCCCAGCACCTCCCACATGATGACATCAGCCTGGCCACTGCCCTCAAAAGGAACCGAGTAAGGAGTTAGCAGAGCCTCCTGCTCCTCACTGCAGCCCATGTGCCCACCCAAAGCCGCTCTGCCGACCCCCTGCCATGCCCCCCCCATGCTCCAGCATCCAGCAGAGAGGAGGTGCCAGCTTGTTCACGGCAGAAACAGGAAGCAAAACCTGTGCCTGGGAAGAATCAGCCATCTTCCCCCTTCCCGCCTTCCCGTCCTCCCTCTCCCCGGCTCTGTGCCCTCCACGGCTGCCCCAGTGCCCTAATGTCCTGGCATCGTGCCCCCCCCCCCCCCCCCCCCCCCTTTTCCTCCCCCCTGACAAAGCATCCAGCCAGCCAAGCGCTGTCCCGCACGGCTGCACCCCCAGCCGCTGCGGTCTGGGATGGTGCACGGCATCTTCCCAAGCACCTCCAGCTCTTCAACCCCTTCCCCATGCCAAAGGGGACCCCCCCCACACTCCCATTTTGCCACTCACCTGCTGTCCCAAGCGGGTGCCTGGCAGGGATGGGGAGAGCTTTGCTTGGCTTGGCCCGGACAGCTAAAGTCCCCGCCCTTGGAGCAGGGAGGGGACTGGCTGTGGGCAAACAGCTTCTCTGCCTGATGGGAAGGGAATCCAGCCCTGCTCCCCTCCTCTGCCCTTCCGCAATCGCTTGGGTTGAATCCAGAGCCCCATGCACCCCCCTGCACATGTAGGAGGCGCACATTTGGGTTACGCTGAAGCCTTTGCAAGTGGAGGTGGCCTGGCAGGCTGGGATGGCTTCTGTGCTCCCCAGAACCCCCCTGTCAGCCCCTGGGAACGGAGGGTCTCTGGCTGCAGGCAGCGGCTGAGGTCTGGCTTTATAAACGGGCATACCCAAGGGGGGAGCGAGGGGGACGACAGCCTGGAGCAGCACCGAACACATCCTGTTCCTCCCCCATGCTGTGTGTGGGGGGGGATTTCTTACCCAGTCTGTGTCTCCTTTCCTCCCACAACCCCTCCCCAGGTCTGCAGCCTCCTCCCCCCTTGTCTGAGAACTCTGCCTGCCAAACAGCCATCATTTCTGTAGGAATGATTATTTCCATAAAGGGGATTCCTTTTGCCCTAAGAAATGGCACCACCCTAAAGCCAAAACACCCCAGGCAAAGGGATTTCAGTTTTACACCGACACAAGACTGTCAGGGTCAGGTTTGGACAACTGAGGGAAATCAGCCTTCCAACAATATATATTTTGTCTTCCCTGTGTTTATCCTCAGGGACTTTGGTCTCCTCTGGTGCCAAAAGTGGTTCTAAGGGGTAAGTCAACCCTCTCAGGTTCTTTCTGCCAGCTCATACCACAGTTAGATCTCATCCCTGTGCCTCTGCACATGCTCTTTTGCTGGCAGAGACCTAAATTTAGCAGCTGAGATGAAGGCAGGCTGTGTTTCAGTGAGCCTGGCTGTGCAGCTGGCTTATTATAGCTCCCGCTGCAGCTCAGTCTCCCAAAAACAAGCCCAGAGCGGGCAGGCAGCATCTCCTGGCTCCCTGCTGATGGGGGAACACTGAAGGGAAGGCAACAAGCAGCCATCAAGCTACTCTTCTTTTCAGGAGTCTTCTTCCCTTGCAAGATTGGCACTCGACCCAAGAAGGACTCGGTGCAGCCAGTCCATGGTACCAGCAGCCGCTCAGGAGAAGCTCTTCCCTTTCCTACATCTGATCAAGTTCCCACCCCTGCCCCTCACATCAGCTGGCTGCTGCTCTGGGCCCACACCCAGTCATTTTAATCCACCACCAGCAGAATTCCTGTGTTTCTCCATCTGATTTTTTTCCCTTTCCTTTCCTTTCCTTTCCTTTCCTTTCCTTTCCTTTCCTTTCCTTTCCTTTCCTTTCCTTTCCTTTCCTTTCCTTTCCTTTCCTTTCCTTTCCTTTCCTTTCCTTCCCTTCCCTTCCCTTCCCTTCCCTTCCCTTCCCTTCCCTTCCCTTCCCTTCCCTTCCCTTCCCTTCCCTTCCCTTCCCTTCCCTTCCCTTCCCTTCCCTTCCCTTCCCTTCCCTTCCCTTCCCTTCCCTTCCCTTCCCTTCCCTTCCCTTCCCTTCCCTTCCCTTCCCTTCCCTTCCCTTCCCTTCCCTTCCCTTCCCTTCCCTTCCCTTCCCTTCCCTTCCCTTCCCTTCCCTTCCCTTTCTCTCCTCTTTAATTTTTACCCTATTTTTGAAAGCTCCATTCTCCTCTCTGTTTTCCAGCCTCTTCGACCCCAAGGACTGGACAGCTCTGACACTGGACTTAATGACATGCCCAACAGTCATTATTCCAGCCTGTAAGTTATCAATCTCCTTTGGAAGTTATTTATCCTTTAAATATTGCACCAATCCTGCCATCCCTGAGTTGCAGCACACATGAAGTACATAAACTGAGCTTGAGCAGGCAGCCTTTGAAGCAGGAGGTGCTTATTCTAGGTGCCACAGCAAGAACAGAGCTCAGTAGACAGCAGCATTTTGTGTCTGTGCCCAAAGGACCCAGCACTGCAGAGATCAGAGGAGCCTGGTGCTGGGAGGAGAGAACATCAGCGTGTGTCTGATCAGCAGGCACCTGCCTTGAGCCTTAGAGAAACAGCCTCACCTCATCCACCACGGAGCAAATCCCAGCCCTACCCAAGGCATTAGCTTATCTCCCAGAGTGGGGGCTGGAATTTGGGCCTTTGGGGATGATGTTTTCAGGAAGCCCACAAGGGGATGCTCACTCTTACACCCGGGCTCTGTCAGTTTGCCCCCAGCAGCCCTGGAAAACGGGGTCATTCCGCTGTTGCACAAGCTGTGTTGCAATGCTCTAGCTCAGGCTGCTGTCTCCATAGCAGCCTGTGGCTGAGGTCAGGGTGGGGGGTAAAACCCCCGTGTGCTTCTCTTAAAGCTCCAACATTCCTATGTGAGGAAGAGGGTAACAAGTTCTCATGTTCTGCACATGAACATCACCGATCACAACGCTACCCACCCGCTGTGGATGCAGCGCAATCCCAGTGACACCACTTGTCATGGTATAACCTGTTTACATCCAGCTTAGGAGATGGGCTAGACCACTGCAACTGCCTTTACATTGTGGTTTGTACAAATAGAATACCTTTGCCTCAAACAAAGCCCTGCTACCAAGACTAATTACAGAATCACAGCATCACAAGCTTGCAAAATACCTTTAAGATCATCGAGTCCAACCATTCCCATCCCGAGCTAAACCAGATCTCTGAGCACCTCATCTGCCCTTTTTTAAACACACCCAGGGGGGTGACTCAGCCCCTCCCTGGGCAGCCTGTGCCACAGCCCCAAAACTCTTCCAGGAAAGAACTTTTCCCTCACATCTGCTCTGACCCTGCCCTGGGGCAGCTTGAGCCCATTGCCCCTTGTCCCATGTCCTGTCCCCTGGCTGAAGAGACCATCGCCCACCTCTCTGCACCCTCCTGGCAGGGCAGAGGAGGTGGGAAGAAGGTCTCCCCTCAGCCTCCTCTTCTCCAGGCTGAACACCCCCAGCTCCCTCAGCTGCTCCTCAGAGGATTTGCCCTCCAGCCCCTTCCCCAGCCTGGTTGCCCTTCTCTGGACTCGCTCCAGGACCTCAATGTCCTTCTGATGCTGAGGAGCCCAGAACTGGACCCAGCACTCGAGCTGCAGCCTCACCAGTGCCCAGTCCAGGGGCACAATCCCCTCCCCAGACCTAATGGCCACACTATTTCTGACACAAGCCAGGATGCCATTGGCCTTCCTGGCCACCTTGACACAAACCTCAGGCCTGAAGGCATCTGCCAGCTCCATGGAGAAACATCCAGCCAGGGAAACTCCTGGTGCCCCCATGGAGGCTATATATTATTTACACTACAACCTAAAGCCTCCTTCCTCAGAACTGCAGGCTATGGACTGCTACACCATTGCTTCTAGCATCCTCAAACACCTTATCAAGCCTAAATTTCATTTAATGGGCTTAATGAATGTTTACCTCAATTAGCATACGTATAGTTCTGAAGAGAAAATGAGTAGCTTGCTTTTTTTTTCCCCCCTTTCTTAATTAATATCTACCTCTGTGTAGCTTTATCTTACCTGGCTGCTCTGTAATTTGGCTGTAACCCAGCTCTAGGGGATGGAAACAGAGCTATGACTGCCCAGCTAAGGGTGACTTCTAAGGCATGCATGGCTTTAGTCCTTCATGGCCACATGATACAAACTGGTTGATGCTTGGAGTGAGGGGAAAGGTGTTAAACATCTTTCCATGATATACATCTAGTGCTAGAAAGTAACAAGAACAGGGCTGCTCCACACAAGAAAACAAGCTGGGAGCAAAGGATGCCAACAGGACCCAGTCCTGCCCTGCCTAAAGATAGTCAGGAGCAGTGACCAGGTTCACCAACCACCACCATGGTGATCATAGGGCAAAGCAGGAAGCAAGTCCTACCCTAAAAACCATGGAGAACAGTTTCTTCAGTGAAAGGGCTCTGGGGTACTGGCACAGGCTGCCCAGGGAGGGGGCTGAGTCACCACCCCTGGATGGATTTAACAGACGGGTAGATGAGGTGCTGAGGGATGTGGGTTAGTAGAGGATGGGCATGGTTGGACTCGATGATCTCAAAGGTCTTTTCCAACCTTTCCAGTGACTCTGTGAAACACTAAGAAAACCTCTAGTTACAACACAAGTCCAGAACCCACCCAGCAAAGCCAAAGGACAGGAGCCTCCTGGGCCTGGGGTGAAATGGAAGTCACGCCCAATGAGCAAAGGGTGCCCAGATGAGACTGCTTGGAGCAGTGAAAGTACCCTCAGGACCCCAACACTTGAAATGGCTGATAAGCCCCTTCTCAAATTCCTCATAAAGCATCAATAAATACCTGCTTTAAACAGGATCATATATTAGCAGTGCAAAGTCATGCTCCTTGAGAAGCACATCTCTTTTTGACTGGGTGGTCAATCCCATTGCTGTAGGCAGCATCGATCCAGGTTATGCACAATATTGCATCAAACAAGCATGAACTGAGAGATGTCCATCAGCTCAGTTATTGGCACGTGTGCCTGCTCCATCCATAGCCCATGAGGGCCATTGCCACTGATAGAAAGTGTTGGCTTCTACATGTAGGGTATGTAGCTGTGAATAAGTCTGTCAGGGCAAACAGGAGCATGTAAGAGGTGGAAACTTGGTTTTTAAACAGGTAAAATATCGATAGGACTTTTGGAATCTTCTTTTTTGCTCCCTAGCAGAACTCTGAACCTAGCTCAACTGCTAGTTAGATGATAATGTGCTTCAGAGTTGACCTTTCTTTTAGGGGTGGTAAAGAAAAGTGATGGGTTTTTTTGTCAGTTCGTGGTTTGTGGGCCATGACTATGCACTTAAGAGAAATCCTTGGATTCCAGAACACGTGGGCAGAAAGAGAGATGGGTAGAATCAGAGCTATAATCCTTCTTAGCTGGTGAGAAGCTTGGTGGAAATTTTTACAGTAAATGTGTGTGGTGAAGGGAAAAACCTCACCCAGATAAAAATAACTGGATGAGCAGGCTATTTTATGCCCTGAATACAGGAAAATATGACCATTGCCTCGTTGCCCAGTTATGTACAGCCAAGCACAAAAGGCTAGGCAGGCTTTCTACCTTGTTGCCACTTCTAGAAATGTCCAGGAGATGTCAGTGTGCCCTCGCTTTTAAATCACTGGCATGAACCCTTTCCAAAAGTCTGGGTTTTTTTTTTTATTTAGAAAACGCTGAGCTGTCTGGAAAGTTTGATCAAGAAGGATGCAGCTGTATTAACGTGATGCTTCCTGGGGATGATTTGAATATATTTTCTTAGCAGCACAAGGGAACCAGCGATCAGGGAGACAATGCAAATTAGCTCACTGGGACTCAAATATTGTAAACCTAGTGCCATGGGATTTAATGGCTAAAATTTGGTGTTTCAGATTGACAGTATTAGTCAGACTGAGGTTCTTCCCTGCAGTGGAACAAATCCGTGAGCACGCTGGAGTTGCTCCAGGCTAAGGCAGGAGAAGTACTGGACCACATCTCTGCTGGCAGTCACTGCTGAGCTTTTTCACTTAAAGCTTCCAGGCTCGGTTCTTTCTGATCCCTATGAAGGTCACTGGGATTGCAGCAGTGCAGCCAAGCCTCATGCCTTCTGGAATGAAGAATATCACCAGCATCTGCAGCTGAGGACCAGCTTCTGCTCTGCTTTTGCTCCCTAAAACAGTCACCAATGGAGTTTGTGGGCCTGTGGCCAGAACATCAGGGCTCCCTAGTTGCACGTGGGTCTGATATTCGCCTGTATTAGACCTCAGTGCTCCCAGGTACATTAAAAAAAAGCACTTCTCAGTGCCTGGTTAGGATGTTCAGCAGTGCATCTGCAAGCTCTCTGCACGGCAGTGGGCTTTATCTTCAGTTGGAAGTGAGTCATTTCCCTGTGCTGTACAGAGATGCCCAATCTCCTTGGAAATTGTTCAGCTCTGCAGAGTCCCCAGAAATCCCTGGCTATTGGACTCTTTTGGCACTGGGTGTTTTACCTCAGTCTGAGCAGATGCCTGGGATTTTTCACACTTTAGTAAATGGATAGAAAAAAACCTGAGGCTTTACCTGGTTTGTATTTAATTTGAAGGGCAAATGAACCTTCAGCACTGACCGCCAGCAACTCATCATACAGCCCCAAACAACAGCAAGCAAGGTTTAATGAAGATTAAAGCCTGTTAAATGAAAAAGGCCTGCTTTCACACTTGCATTGGCTGACTGGCTGAAATGACTGTAGTTCCAGTTGTGTGGATTTAAGGTGTGTACGTGAAATGAGGTGGGCATAGGAGCCACTCTGCAGCACCCTACCAACTATGGGTGAATGGTGAAGAGGGCTTTGAGGTCGGCAGGGTGGGCTTGTAGACCCTTACCTACAAGAACTGCTGAGAACAAGGACGATGGAAGAGGTAACAAAGAGGCACAGTGGCTCAGCAGAAAAGCAACTGTACAGTGATGCACTTAGATCTGTGTATCCAACATGCTAAGCATTATCATCAGCAGTTCCACTTGTTTATTCTGAGATCCTAATGCATCTTGAGTCTTCAAACATTGTGGGGGGGAAGAGGGAAATAATTAGATCTGTTTACAATGTGCTGATCCACTCTTTTTGCCATTGCTGGGTGTCTGTGCCCAAAAGCAATCTAAAAGAAAGAAAAAGGGTTGTGGAAAGGGTAAATATTTTTTGCCATCCACAGTAACCAGGGCCTGCCCAGCCTATCCGCTCGGGACAGGAGCTTGTCAGCAGGATGGCTGTAGTTATTACTGTAATACAGGAAATAATAGTCACAGGGAAAACACGAGTGTGTGCTGGGTTCCTCTTCATGGTCACGGAGCCATTCCTCTGGCAGCCACACATTTCCAGGGCTTCTGTATTCCAGGTCGTAGGCTGGGGAAGCCAAGTTTTATCATTTTCATGTTGCCTTGTGCTGTTTGAAATCCCAGCTCTGGTCTTGTTAATGCGTGTGGAAAGGAGAGGAGCCAGCAGCTGTGGATGCCTTAGCCTGGAAAAATCTGATTTCTGAGGGGAAGAGAAGGCTGAAAAGAACCCAAAGTGCATTTCAAGGAAATTTTAAGGGTTTTAAGCCGAACTGAACTTCTCTGAGGCCTGACCTGAGGGCTTCTGGCTCACCAAGGAGCTGCATCGCTGCTTTAATAGCGTCTCGCTGCAAACGGTGTGAGGTTGAGGAGTGGGGAGGAAGAAGGGAGCTGTGATTTAATGGTAAATCTAAGGTGCAGGTTGTGATTTAACGGTAAATCTAAGGTGTGGGTTTTGCCACGGCAACCGCCAGGCCTAAAGCTCTGCGGGGCCCGAGGGCTGCGGGTGGCCATGGGTTTTCATTTCACTTCAGGTGCTGGCACCAAGCGCTGGCAGGGCCTGAGGTGAGGCAAGCCCGAGTCCCAGCTCCAGCTCTAGCGTCACAGCGGGGGGGGGGCTTTTGTTATGACAGAAAAACCTTGAGTTTCAGTGACATTTATCAGGTATTTCCATTTAAGCCATTTATTTCGAAAATAAACGTAAACAGCTGCCCTCAGGTGCGGGGCGGGCCGCGGCTCCGAGCTCACAGGCTTTCTGCGCCCATCTCTGCCAACGGGGAGAAGAAACAGGCCCCGGTTACCCAGCCTCGGCCCGCCGGGGGTCCCCATCCCCGCCGCCGGCCGGTATGCGGGGCTCCCCCCGCTCCGGGGGCCCTCCCTGCAGCCCCCTCCCAGCCCCGCCAAAACGTCGCCCCGCGCCCCCTCCTTTCCTCCCCAGCTCCCCAGCTCCCGGCGGAGCCGCGCTGCATGCCGGGAGTTGTAGTCCCCACCGCGCCGCGCATCGCCCGCCGCCGCTAGCGGGTGGGGGGGCGGCGAGGGAACTACAACTCCCAGCGTGCGGCGCGGCGGGGCCGGCTGCCGCCATTCCACCTATTCCCCCCACCTCCCCCAAAGGGCATTCGCCCCCCCCTTTCTCCGCTGAGCTGTGCGGCGGGCGCTGTCCTTCCGAGGGGGGGGGCGGGGCTCTGCCGCTGCAGGGGGGGGGGGCACACGGCATCCTGGGGCCGTCGGGCCGGTCGGGTCCTCCGTGCTGGCGGCAGCGCGGGGGCGGCGCTCCCGCCGGCGGCCGGGACTTCCTGTGACAGCCCATTTCCTGGTCGGATGGGGCCGGCGGGGGGTGGCGGCGGCGGCGGGGTCGGTCCCTGACGGGTTCGGTGGCCGCCGGGAGCTCCGCCTAAGCGGCGATGCGGGCCCCGGGCCCTACCGGCAGGCGGCCACCGCCGTGACCCGCCGCGGGCAGCCGGTGGGGCTGCGCCAGGCCGGCCCCTGGGCGCCGCTGCGGGGTTGTATGGAGGAGCCCCCCGCCCGCAGAGAGGTACCGGGCGGGGGGCCCTGTCAGGCCGGGTTCCCTTGAAGGAGCTGCGGCGGCCCAGGCCGGGCCGTGGGGGTAACCGCCTTTCCCCTCCCGTTGTCCCCCTTTCCCTTTCCCTGTGGTTTTGCAGGTGTGAATCCCCCAGAGGACGGCGCGCCTGCTCCGCTCGGCCCCGCAAGGCGAGCGGGCCCCGGGGAGCCCTCGCCGGCCTCGGCCGGGCTGCGGGAGGCGCAAGGAGGGGGCTCGGGACCTTACAGAGAGCGCATCGCCCCCGCAACCAGGCGGCGGCTGCTGCTGCTGCCTCCTGAGAAATGAAGAAGTTTTTCGACTCGCGCCGGGAGCAGGGCGGCTCTGGCCCCGGATCGGGCACCAGCGGCGGCGGCGGAGGCAGCAGCGGCCCGGGCAGCGGGTACATCGGTAGGGTGTTCAGCATCGGCCGGTACCAGGTGACGGTGGACGAGGTGCTGGCGGAAGGTAAGACCCCCCGCTGTTTTAGCTTCTCTTCCCTTCGCGATGCTGGAAAAGGGAGGCTTCGGCCTTTCCCGTGCACTCCGCCTCCCCTTTATCCCCAGTTCCCCTAATATTTCATTGTCCTTGACAGACTCGCAAGCCGGTGGCGTCTGCAAGCTGGCACTTCAGGTCTACCCGTGTGTAAGCCCGATGCGGCTGTGCTGGGTTTGTTTTGGCGTTTGGTTTGGATTTCTTTGGTTTTTTTTTTTTTTTTGGCTGGGTTTTTGGTTTTTAAATGCTTTAGAAATTGAAGGGATTTCACAAGTTAATTGTTTCCCAGCTTCCCTAAACTGGGAGGTTAAAAAAAAACACCCAACCAACAAAATTTCCAAGTGTTTTGGTGCACAACACGATGCTGTAAATAAGGAAAGCAGTGGTCTTCACTCTTAACTTCCTTCAGCTGGCTCCTTCCTTTCCTGCCATAGGTAGAGAGGAGTAAAACACCAGGGTAAATCCCTTGTAGGTATGTCACATGCATAGGTAGGCTGGGTAGAGCTAGCTGTGATCTGGGATGAGAGATTTCTGTTTGTGTGGGGCTTCTGCAGGGGAAGCACTGATCCAAATTGCATCTGTATTCAAAATCAAACAATTACAGAACTAAAAACGAACAGTAGGGGTTATAAACCCTTATGCATGGGCAGTCCTTGGGGTGCAGCAAGCTGCTGGTGGTATCTTTTACATTGTAAGCAGCACTGCTGCTTTAACTATGGCTTTACATTTTGTTTGTTTGGGCAGTAAGGGAGGTTGTGAACAGCTCTGGTAACCTTAGCCTCGACCTTCAGAGAGATGTTGGCCTCCTTAAGCCCTGGCCCAGCTCCTCCGCAGCATCCTTTGCGATATCAGTCAAAACAGGGGTTTGTTTTTGCTCTTGTAATCGCCAAGGAGAGGGTAGCTGCTGTGTGAGAGCTGAGTGGGAGGACCTGTGCTGGCTTTTACAGAAGGAACCCTAAAATGGAAAGGGGACTCTGCGCACGCCGTGTGCCTTCAGGTTTCTGAAAAGTCCCCACAGCGCACGAGAAAAGAGATCTGTGACCATCTTTCAGATGTGGTTTCTGATAGGTTCTGCAGCATGCTGAGCTGAGAGGAGCACCAGGAACGGGCCTTCAGCTAGTAACTATAGTGATTTATTTTCTTCTTTCTTCCCTGACTGTAAATTTGCAATCTAGTTTTGCCTTGGGTGGTGTTTCTGAGGCCTTTATGGCTCTAGGAGCTTAGGAACTATACAAGCTGAACCTGAGAAGCTGTCATGGTCTTTTTTTTCTTAACACAGAGGAAAACAGAGGCCTTATTTTTGTTGTTGTTGGCATGTTCTGACCCAGTGCTGACAGCACCAGGGAGGAGGCCTCTGTGTCACTGGGCTCGCTCCAGCCCCCAAAGGTGCAAGGTGATAGCACAGACTATGTGGGAGAAGAACCTGGGTGGCCTGGAGGCTTCATGCTGGGATGAAACATGGCCTGGGGTTGACTGTGGCTCTTCAGTAGGCTGAGTGAGGTGCAGCAGGCCTGGAAAACAGGTGCTGAGTTCTTCTCCTGCCTGTGCTGCAAGGTGAAGGATGTTCTTTTGGTGAGATGTGCTATGCAGCCATCTTTTCTCGTGGTTAGATTCCAGCTGTGGGCAACCCAAAATACATCTGCTTGGTGGGTGAAGTCTCCAAGAGGCTTATAGGTTTGCAGGTTGTCAGCTTTTGATGGGAACAGAGGGGTGAAACTGCCTTTTCCTTTATAGGGCAGGTAGGTCATGTGGGGAGGCAGCGTGGGTCAGAAGTGCTGCAGCTTTGCATGCTCCTGGCCTTTTGGTGTAGCTGTGTGTGCTCCCCAAGTGCTGGTAAACTGTTTTTTTTTTCACTGACTCAGCTGGAGACCTGGTGAGCTCTCAGCAACCTGGTCCCTGCGCTACTGAATCCTCCTCTGGAAAAGTTTTTGTGTGTCTGCAGTGGATTTTGGTGGTTCAGCAGTGTTTGAAAAAGCAACTTGTGAAGTCCTGGCTGTAGCTGCTGAAAGGAAAAGTCCCCTGGGAAGCACTTTGTAGGAGAAGGAGTATCCTGTCTGGGAAAGAAACATCTCTCAGCCCCGTTGCTTTAGAAGGGGGAGGCCTGTGGTTTGGTGCAGCATGTGAAGCCTGGAAAATAAATGAGATGTTAAAAGTGGCTTAAAAGAAAGAGTCCCCCAAATGCTCATGGGTGGTGTGGGGGAGACTTGAGTTGGGAGCCCTGAGGAGCTGGTGGAACCAGAACTTTTGGAATGAAAACATTTGGATTTACCTCTTATCTGTTCAGAGCTGTGACTGGTCACCCTCAATTCTGCTGAGCAACCCTGCTGACTGCTCCCTGGCCTGGGACAGCAGCCCTCACTGCAGGCCCTGTGAAGCCAGCCAGATGGCAGATGTCTCCATGTGCTCACAGTCTCTTGCGTAGATCCCCCAAAATATCTGCTGGGATTAGGTACAAACTGCCCCCCCCTCTCTTAAAAATAGTTGTGTTTGGATACTTGCTTTCCTGGGTGGGGAGGAACATTCCTTCTTTGGAAGGAAGTAGATGAGAATGATATAGAAGGAACCTACATGGCTGGATGTGATACAGGTGAATCAGTTTTGGGGTTGTTTTTACAACCCATAGGTTGGGTTAGGTGATTCCTAGTTGAGACTTTGTAGCTGTCTTGCTCTAACCCATGTAACAGCATGAATAACCTCTTGAAAAATTCCCCTCAGAGTTTGCCTGAGGATTAACTGCAGGGCTGGCCTTGGAATTCTGCAAGGCCAGGGTTAAAGGCGATGGTGTCAGCATGGGCTGAGGGGGCTGTTATTGACTTTAAGGTGGTGACTGGGGTTTAGGGGAGCTGAGGTGAATGCCCAGGAAGTGTTTGAGTGTGTGGGTGAGTCAGACTACTGTCTTACTTGTTTGGTTTATGAAAAGAAACCAAAACAGAGTGATCAAACTGGATGCTGCTTTTTGTTTCTGCCTGTGTGTATATGGGGGAAAGCCCTGACAACCCACCCCAAAAACCCACGCTGGAGCTCTAAGGAGGATGGTGACTCTTGGAGCTCTATGATCCTTGGGGTCCCTTCCTACCCATGCCATTCTATGATTCCATTCTGTGACTCTGTGATGAGGACCAGAGCAGCAGAAACATTTAGGAGGCTGTTGCCAGCACTCAGATATTTGCGAAGAAGTTTGTGGGATGTGTGGGTGAGGCAAAGCGCCTCAAGCCATCCGTACTCCTCTGAGCTGAAACAAGGTGCAGATTGCCCCAGCATTCACTTTTTGGAGAGCTGTATCTGTGTCAGTGTACCCACAAGATTGTAGGAGAGTGCTGAACTGATCCAGAGTATGTAAGTTTTGATGGGGTGCATGTTTTGGCTGGGGTTTTGTCCTGATCTGCTTCTTGCTGCGTGTCTTCAGGCCTGTGAAGAGTCACTCTTTCAGTTAGTAGTATTTTTGAGGGTGCTGTTTGTAGTCTTTTCCCTTTAAAATGGGTGAGTTAGGGGTTTCAGGCTTAACAGTTGTCACATACATCACTGAATCACATGTGTGCTGCTAGCTAGCATGGATTTCAGAGCATTTAAGGGCAGACATTACAAACCAATGCAAAATCAGCTTAAATTTGCCCAGCTCTAATTTTTCCCTCTTGTTTTGGAAAAAAAGAGGCCGTTGTGAGAAGGTCCATGGTGGTTTTCTTGAGCAGACCTGCAGGTCTGAGTGTTGGAAGAGCTTGGTAAGGCTGTGACTGCACAACCTGTGCCAAGCGCAGGGTCTGCGTGCTGTGTGGTTGGGCTGCTTGCAGGGGAGTTGTGCTGACCTGGCTTACTGCCCCAGAGCTTCCTTGCCCTGCAGCATGTGGCACCATAACCTGAAGTCACTAAAGCTACACGTGGACATCTTCTGAAATCACTTTAAAATAAACCTCAGATGAGGTTTAATGTTGCAGATTTACACGATCCTCAGCCCAATTCCAGTGTGGTTGGGTTCAAGACATTGCTTTCAAGTGTGTTTTGTCAGCTCTTGCCTTCTAGCTTCTGCCAGCTGCTGATCAGCTGAGCAGTGACATTTGGATTAGGAATTAAACTATTTCTCCTCTAGGAATGGGATATGTGATGTTTATTTTTTCTCTTTCCCTGCTCCTTTTCCTCTGTACCTTGTGAGGCAGAGCGTGGATGCTACGCTCTGCGCTGCTGGGTAGGATATTGGCTCCTCTGCTTTTCAGTCGTCTGTGTTGATGAGTGTACAAGCCAGACAAACTGGTGAAGAATCCCAAGGGAGTTATCTGGTAAATGTCAAGTCATCCCAAGTGCTTCAGTGCTTTTAGCAGCACAGATTTCCTTGGGGGAGAGCGTGCTGTGTCCCCAGGTGTCATCAGGAAGGAAAGGAAGGTGTTAGTGGGTTTAGCTGTGTAAGAAGTTGTATGGCCCAGGGACTCACATTATCTAGCCTCACTTGTAAGTTTTATGCAACATGTTGGAGAATGGGTCTGGGATTGTATGTGGGGGTGGCTGGTTTCTTACGTAACAGCTACATTAGCTAAAAGCCTATTTAATGGCAGTGTTGGCCCTGTGTAGTCATGGGAGGATGAGGGGTTTTTGCTGTTGTCTTCCCAGGAAAGAACCTTCTGTGTTCAAATCAAAATAGCTTCTAATTCAAACAGCCTTGCAACAGCCTAGTGAAGTTGTTGGGTGCTTAGTACATGACAGTTTAGTTTTGGGGTTCTAACAGGGGATAACACAGGGTTTAACTGCCCAACTTGGGTCCTGCAAAAGTGTTCTGGTAGTTGTATGTTGGTAACTTCTGGTTGTGACACAAGCAGTGACACGTTGGGTCTGCAGAGAACATGTACTGCCTGAATGTTTTTATTGCCTTGTGGGCATCCTCCCCTTTGTGCAGGAGCTGGTCAGCTGCTGAAGAGAGCAGGTGGTAAGTTATAAATATGCTGAAGACAAGCTGGAATCCACTTTGGGTTTAGCACTTGCTGCCTTCCATGCTCACCTACCTGCATCAATCATGGCTAATAAGGGGTCAGAACTGGCTAGGTGCTCACTTGGATTGAGGTTGGAAGCTGCTTCTTTTGAAAGTGGCTTCTTTTTCCAGTTTAGGTAGTGATTTGGACAGAGTGAGGCTGTGCCCTTTGGAACAGCAGCCTTCCAGCTGCAGGACTTACTGCTGCTCTTCTGGAAAGTCACAACCAATTTGCCTTCGTTTGCACTGAGTGTGTGTTCAGTCCCATTTCACTTGTGGAAGGAGACAGGAAGTCTCTGAGCAGAAACTTGTTTTACCAAGAAGTTCTCTTCTGATAATGAAAGGCAACTGAAGAAAGTAGCTTTCCAGGAAAGGATGCTGCCTTTTGTGGGTGGGGGCAAGCACGGGATGTCCTTGTGGTGCATCCTTAGATCAGGTACTCCTGCTCCTGTACTTTTTTTGATGGTGATCTGCAGTGACACACAAGCACAAGGAAAAGCTATGGAAATGCTGAAGTGAAACACAGTTACAAGGTAATTCTCTCTCACTTGTGGCTTTTTATCAGGAGGGAAGCTTTCCTTTTCTGCTTTCGTGGGAGGTCCAGGAATTGCCACGAAATGAAATGAAGGTTATTGTTAGCTGCCTACAGTATGATGCAGTAGGAGAGCTGCTGCAGCTCCTCTGATGTGAGGAGCTCTCACTGTGCTGTTGCCAGAGTATCTGAGCCCTGGCACAGTCAATGAAAACGTCCTTCCGGTCCTTTCAGGGCTGCTGGGAAATAATACACTGAGATCTGAAGGTGAAGCAATGCAGAGTATGTGTGGCCAAGTCAGGAATTGATCTCTGGCCTTCCAGATTGAGTGTTTTAATTGCAGTCTGTGTTTTCCCTGAAACACTGCCTCTGTGTGTTCTTAAATGGGTGTGCTCTTGGCACACATGTGATTTGGGCATAGATTTACACTTGCTCTGTGGCAGAACCCATGCTGACATCAGGACCCTGGGCCATGTGTCGCAGGATTGGATTAAAGACTTTCTTGGAACAAGATGCTCGTAGCATCTGGTTTGCTTCATGATTTTGCAGAAAGGAGTCGTGTACCAGTGATGGATGAGCTCATGGATTAAAAATATAAAAAGCCATCACCAGCAGAGTTCCCCAAGCAGAGACTTTGTGTGCAGGTTCATCCACCCCGCAGTGGAACTGGAAAATAGCTGCTGCTGGGATGAGGACAGGTAGATCTGATCTTCACAGAATCACAAGGTTGGAAAAGACCTTTGAAGATCATCAAGTCCAACCATTCCCATCCTAAACTAAACCAGATCCCTAAGTACCTCATCTACCCTTTTTTAAACACATCCAGGGAAGGTGACTCAACCCCTCCCTGGGCAGCCTGTTCCAGGCCCTGACAACTCTTTCAGGGAAGAACTTTTCCCTCAGATCTGCTCTGCCCCTGCCCTGGGGCAGCTTGAGCCCATTGCCCCTTGTCCCATCTCCTGTCCCCTGGCTGAAGAGACCATCGCCCACCTCTCTGCACCCTCCTGGCAGGGCAGGGGAGGTGGGGAGAAGGTCTCCCTTCAGCCTCCTCCAGGCTCAACACCCCCAGCTCCCTCAGCCGCTCCTCAGAGGATTTGCCCTCCAGCCCCTTCCCCAGCCTGGTTGCCCTTCTCTGGACTCACTCCAGGACCTCAATGTCCTTCTTATGTTGAGGAGCCCAGAACTGGACCCAGCACTGGAGCTGCAGCCTCACCAGTGCCCAGTCCAGGATTCAGTCATTCATTTACTGTTGGGAACTGTGTTGGGTTTGCTGCCTGTTTGGTGTTCCTAGGGCTCTAATAGGGAGTTCACCCCCAAAACATGCCTGTGTGAACTTACAAAAAGCAATCTGGTGCACTGCTCTTGAGGGTGTGAGAGTAAAAATGTGGTCTCCTGAGCTATCTAATTGCACAGCTGTTACTGGGGTGATAACTTAGCTTTTATCTCCTTCTGTAAGTTAAATGATGCTTGCAGGGCGTACACGTGCCTCTGGTGCACAGCTCCAGCAGCAGCAGTAAAATCAGCTTGGAGCTTGTCAGAAGCGTGCTGTGGCCTGGTCCATGTGGACTTTCCCCAAGCATCACTTTCTGTTCCAGCAAGGTGAATCCTTGCTTTGATTGGGTAGGCCTGTTTTTGTGACTTTACTGCTGTCCTGGAGTGTGTGTGGAGGTTATTCAGGTGTTGTGAATTTGAAACTTAGGCTCTCAGAGTGTTTTAAAATACTTAGAATGAATGCACATGATCAGTGCTGATGTGAGAGGGGTATGGAAGAGTGGACCTACAGCTGTGTGTGCCTTCTCTGTGACCCACCTGCAAAGGCAGTGGTACCTGTCATGACCCTCTGAAGGATTCATGGCTTTTGACTTGTTCTGAAGCATTTCACTAAAGACCTTTAGGTTTAGCTGCACAAAGCATGGTGGAGCAGGCTGGATCCATAGGAAATCCTTGCCCTGTGACTGCAGCGTGTTCTCATCAAGATACTTGTGGCTGCTGTTGATCTTTGGGCTCTGGTCTAGTAACTCTCTTCATGACCTTTGGCAAGAAGTATCTAGTACCAGGGGATATGCAAATGCTTGGTGGCATGAAAGGTACAGTGAGGTTCTTGGAGTATCCTTTTAGGTTAGAAGGGCCTGTGGAAGCACGTGTGTGTCAGCATATACTCGTGCTCACACACCTGCTTTTATCCATAGGATGTTGTAGCACCTCTTGTGAGGTGGGGCATGTGTGGTGTGCAGACAGTGGATGAATAATTGGGGATAACCAGCCCTCTGGGATCCACTGCAGACAGGCAGGTGTTGGCTGGAGGGACGAGGTGGTGCCTTCTCTCTGGGGTGAGGGCAGAAGAAGCTCATGTGGCTCAGTGACTGGGATGGAAACGTTCTGTCTTCATAGGATCCCTGTTCCTTTGGCTGCAGTTCTGCAAATGTCCCATTAGGCAATTTAAGCACTTGAAGGGTACCCACTGACCTCATCCAACATCTCTGTGCCTTAGTTTCCCCTTGCAGTGCAAATAGCATCAGCAGGATGCTTGTATCTGTGTTGGGGAGCAGATGATGGGGACATTAGCTGCTTGCAGAGGTGAGTGTGACTTAAGCTCTGGCCTTTTACAAGTCAGGGGATTTAAGATGCCATAACAAGCCAGCCCCAGTTGTCAACTGGTGAGATCTTGCTGGTTCTTGTGTTTTGGTTTTTATTTTAATTTGCTGTGTTTGTAAGGAAACTTAGAAAAATCACATCAGAGACTGATGTGGGGTGTCAGAGGATGAAGGACAGACAGTGTGGCAGAGAGAGGGAAGGGGCAGTACAGACCTAGCTCAGGCTTGGTCCCAGGGAGCCTTGAGTGCATATTTCTGGTAAGGAAAATCCTGCTGAAGTCAGAGGCTTTCTTCTGGCCTTTACCTGTTGCTTTTGAGTTAGGAGATGGACTTACAGATGTGAAGGAGTTCACCCTTCTCTTTCTGTACCCGATTTCCAGGTGTAGTTGTGCTGTCTCAGTACTTGGGTGAACATACACCGTGTGTACTAGGTGTTGTACAACCTGTGGTTCCATGCATGTTTATTTCCTCTTCCCCTCCCTGCAAAGTAGACCTACAGATGGTGGAAGAAAGGCTTCTCAATTTATTCTCCAGATGGGAAACCGAAGCCCATGAAGATGTAGTGATTTGATAATGGCTGTGTAAGAAGGCAGGGAGGGAGCCTTGTATTAAATGCAAATACAACTCCTTGTCTGGTGCTCTAACTACTGTGTCATTAATATTCATGTCACCATAGTGTCAAGGAACTTTTTATCATGGATCAGGGGCCTGTGTCACATAATGCAACCGCAGAACAAAGACTGTCCAAGCTCCTGGGAGATGCCTGGCTGCCCTTGCCTCTGCTTGCTAAGGCTCAGCATTTCCATTCAGCACCAAAATGAGCTGGTGTGCTGCTGCCACCATAGGAGTGGTACCCAGAGAGAGACACATCATGAGATGCCAGCAGCTGCGATCTTACAGCTCTGATCCTGATGTGATCCTGAAAACCCAGTGTCTTCTAAGACCAGAGGAAACACAAACTCTTGCTCACGTGGGGTTTGGCAGAACATGTGACAGGATTAAACATGTATTGGATTTTTTTAAAAATGAAAATGATGCTATTTTTGGATTGGGGCAGATGGTGGTTTTCTACCTTTTGCTTTAAACTTAAGAAGCACTTGTACCTTTGAAGCTTTTTCTGCCATGGAGCAGGCTAGGAATGCATATATTAGTATATTATATGTTAAGTTGGGATGCTCAAGCAGTTATGTAAGTTCCTTTAGGCTGATGAATTAAATCCCTGATAATTATGGAGCTTGGGAATACAGTTGCAAGACTGTGGGCTCTGGACCCCCTGCAACCTTGTCCTGTTTCTGGATGCCTGCCAAAGGAACACAGGCATATGCCTGTTCCTATCTCTGTCCTTCCTCAGCTGTGTATGTGTGGGAAAAACTCAAAGCCCAGCTTCATGTAGGGCTGACTTTTTGGGGTTGGTTTGTTGTTGTTTTTATTTTTCCCTGCACTGAATGATGGATACTGGATGCTCCTGACTGTACCTGGTGGTTTGAATTCCCAGAGAGCTGCCTGGTGGGAAGGTAGATGCTTTTCTCTGTGCTTGGCATGTACTGAGGAGTTGAAAAGTTCATTGCTGTCTTCAGGGTTTGATTAGCATATCCTCTTCCAGAGAAATATTATGTAGTCCTTATGTTGTGTTTCCTTATTACTCATCGAGATGGCACTTCTGTGGCTCAAGAGCACATCTCTAGTTGTATGGGAGACCTGAAAAGGATGAAATTCCTGGGTTTAATCAGAAGGAACTTGTTTGACATGAGTCTCCATAGCTGTTTGCCCAGCTCTTCCAGTGTCAGCCGTAAGCAGAGTGTTTCCCAGAATGGATCTGTTAGGGTTTCTCTTGTGGTCTTTGTGCTGCTTTGCTCAGTAGGGATGTCTGGGTGCTACCATAGTAATCAAAATTCCTAAATGTCTAACTTGTCTGTTGCCATGAGCTCTCTTTGGATCCTTGCATAATTGCTTCCCAAACAGAGTTTGCTGTTACCATAGCACATCAAGGCTCCAGTAAACCTGCTCTGGCTGGTCCTTGTGAGCGAGTCCAGTTAAAAACCAGTCCCAGTCCTGGCCAGCTTAGTCTTGCTTTTTGCTTCCTGCCCACCTCCAGCTACAACCTGCTGTCAGCTCAGCCAGTTTGGGTTTTTTTTCCCCCTCCTGTCAGTGTGATTCACTGCTTCCTTGCCTTTCCAGCAAAGCTTTTCAGCTGCATGCAGTTGCTGCAGCTTCTTGCTGGCTTTGCAGTTCCCAGTCATGCTCACTCAAAACCAGTCATGCTCCACAGCATGTTTATGCCATTGCTAATTTCACTTGGAGATGAAGGAGGTCTCAGATGCTCTTAGCAGCTGCTTGGAATAATAGCAGCTGAAATGTGCTTTTCAGGGGGCTGACTGATAACTAAACCAACGATTTTTGTACTTAAGCTGCGAGTTATTCATGACCCATTAATTGTTATTTTTTTCCCCTGGTCTTAGAGTGGAACTTGGAGGACTCAAATTGTCACAGTAGAGAGGGACTGAGTCTGCTTTGCCAAGGAATCTACTTGGAGGCAGCGTGTCTTGCTGCATAGTAATAAAACACAGCTCCATCAGCTTTGGGTTTCCAAGCCTGCCTGTCAGGGAGGAGTGGAGTGGATGCTCAAGGCTGTGAAGTGGGGCACGTGCCCAGCAGCTCTACCCACGTGCTTCCTGCTGTGCAGCCCTGTGCAGTTCCACAGCCCTCAGTCAGTTGCTGTTTGTTAGGAAATTGCTGTCACAAACAGTGTGAGACTTTAAGACTCCCAAATTAAGGTGTCCAGGCTGTGTGCTGACTCTGTTCTTGGAGGATGGGTAGCGTGACAAGCTGTTACTGCCCTTGGATTAAAGCTTTTTTGCAAAGAGAATGCAGGGTTAATGCACAAGATGCATCTTGCCCACTGATTATTTTAGGCTTTGATTATGCTGTTTTGTGGCAGAGATGAATTTCCTTTACTTTACTTTCCCCCTGCCCCTCTTTCTCCCCTCCTTTCTCTGCTACCTTGTGATTTATAGCTTTGGGGTTTGACTTTCTCTGGGGAACCAGCTGGGAGTTGAAGGGAATCGTTTAGGGGAGAGGAGTGGCTCTTAAAAGACCTGTAATGAGACAGGATCCTGAGAGATGGAAAGAGGTGAAGCTGAACAGCTTTGAATCAGACCTATCCAAATAAAACTCAGAGAAGTGAGGGAGAGGCAGTTACGCTTTTCCTGTGTCATCAGTGCAGTGACAATGCCTGTGACTGTATAAATACCCTGTGGCTGATTGCAGTTGGAGCTAATAAACTGTGATGCTCCTGGTTGTATTCCTGTGCATGATTTAGGGACTCGTGGCTGTGACTGCCACACTGACAGTGACTACGATGTCCTGCCTACTTAAAAAGGGCCTAGAAGAGGGTGGAGCCTGTAAATCTAAATCTGTCTTGTCATGGCCTAGATATTGCAGCAATGACACTAAGCAAGGGCCCTATAATGATGTGGTAATATTGGATAATCACATTAGGATTCTCAGCTATAGTAAAGCTGTGTAGGGCTAACTGTGTCCCTACTTTATTCTTGCCTAGAACCTGACCCACGAGCTCCACATGAGCCTTAGTTTTACTGGGGAGAAATGCTGAGATGTGCTAGATGCTCTCCAAAGCCTTGTGTGGTGGTATTTAAAGCCCTAGAGCTCAAGCAGCGCTGCAGCTGGAGCTGTGAGAGCTGCTGTTTTCATGAGCTGGTGGTGAGAGGAGTTTCCAAAAAGCAGGGCTTTGCCTGCACACCATGAGCTTTTTGCAGTATAGCTGCAGATCTTTGCCTTGGTGGTGTGTTGTGTGGTGGGTGCACGTGACTGGAGATACCTTTGTAGCTGGTTGGGGTTTTTTTTTTTCCTTCATTTTTCTCTTTTCCTTTCCCTGTTCCCACTAAATCAGTTGTGTTTGTATCCAGCACAAAGCTGACACAGGTGCTGGGCTTTCTGTGCCCAGCAAACTTGCTCAGCATGAAGCTGCCTCACAGCTTGTTGCTGGCCAGCAACAGAGGCTCCTCTCCTTTGAAGCCAATAGAACACCTAAACTGTGTTGCTCATATGTGCAAGTTTACTCTGAGGAGGCTCTGCTCTTTCCAGCTTGGATATGAGCTGAGTGGAGAATTTCTTGCTGGTTAAAATGGTTATCCTGGGTGGAAGAGTGCAGAGCCTCACCCCTAAACCTTGACCTCTCTGGAGCTATAGGGCTGCACTGGTTCCTTCATTTCAACAAGGACAAGCATAGGGTCCTGCACCTAAGGGAGGAATTAACCCCAGGCACCAGTACATTAGGGGTTGACCTGTTGGGAAGCAGCTCTGTGGACAAGGACCTGGTGGACAACAAGCTCTCCATGGCCAGCAGTGTGGTCAAGAAGTGGTTCTTGGGGGTCATGAGAAGAGCGTGACCAGCACGTCAGGAGAGGTTCCTGTTCCTCTCTCTCTCTACTCTGCCCTGGTGAGGCCACATCTGGAATATTGTGTTCAGTTCTGGGCTCTGCTTGGATTGAGACAGACAGGGAACAACTCCTGGAGACAGTCCAGGGGAGGGGTATTGGGATGATGAGAGGACTGGAACATCTTTTTTATGAAGAAAGGCTGAAAGAGCTGGGGCCACTTACCCTGGAGAAGACTGGGAAGGGATCTGTTTAATGCTAACAGATACCTAAAGGGTGGATTTCTAGAGCAAGGGGCCAGGCCTGGTGACAGGACAAGGGGCAATGGGCACAAACTGTAACACAGCAAGTTCTGTCTGAACTTCAGAAAACTTCCTTCCTCTGAAGGTAACAGTGCACTGGGACAGGCTGTCCAGAGCAGTTACAGAGTCATCTCCTCTGGAGAGATCCCAGACCCACCTGGACTCTGTCCTGCCTGGTTTGCTTGAGGTGATCCTGCTTTAGCAGGGGGTTGGACTTGCTGATCTCCAGAGGTCCCTTCCAACCTCTGCTGTTCTGTGAATCTGTGAAGGTGTAATTCCCTCAGCCACAGGCTGCCTGTGTGAAACAAGAGGATTGAATGTGAGTTCATGACCTGCTCTACTTGGAACTGGTGGTGGTAGGAATGTGAACTGGGTGATCTCCCAAGCTGTGTTGCTTTCCTCTGGCAGTAGGACCACACCTCTGAAGCCCCAGCCTTTAATCAGGGGAAGCAAGTTGTGTGCATGCTTGCTCTGCAGGAGGAGAAGGTGGGTTGGTGTTTTTTATGGGGCTGCTGCTCAGCAAAGTTTGAATTGTCTTCAGGAGTCTGTCTTATTGCAGGAGAATGCTGTCCTGGATAGCTGGACACACACACACAACCTGGGCCAGTGTTCCTCATATAGGATAATGTGGTGGTTTGACTCTGGCTGGAGACCAGATGCCCACCAGAACTGCTCTGTCACTGCCCTTCTCAGCTGGACAGGGGAGAAAATATATACTGAGAGGCTCAGGAGTGGGTATGAGGACAGGGAGAGATCATTTTGCAATTAGTGGCACAGGCAGAACAGACTCAACAAGGAATAAAAGAATCCCATCTAATTGATGACCCTGCTCTGCACCCCCAGGGACACCTGAGAAGTGTGACCAGATCTTAAAGAACCTCTCCCCCTCCCTCCCTGCTTCCCAGACTTCACTTTGGTCAGGATTTCACTCCCTTTGTCTCCCCATCGTGGCACAAGGAGGGGCAGGGACTGGGGGAATGGGGGTTTGGGTCAGGACCTCACGAGATGTTTTCCTTCTTAGCCAGGGGGGTCATTCCTCACCCCCTTCCCCTGCTGCACTGTGGGGTCCCATGCACAGGAGACAGTCCTCCGTGAACTTCTCCTGTGGGAAAGGACTCAAGTTGGGCTTCAGCTCTTCAGCTCCCTACATTGTTCCAACATGGGTCACAGCATCTTGTCTCCACGGTGAGAGCTCTCCATAGGTTGCAGGTGGGGTCTCTGTTCCCCATCACCTTCCACGGGCTGTGGGGGGACACCCACTCCACCATGGGTTTCTCCAGGAGCTCAGGGGCATCTTTCTCTGCAGCACCTGGAGCGCCTCTTCCCCCCCTGCCCCTTCCCTGCCCTTGGTCCCTGCACAGCTGCTCATATCTTCTCACTCCTCCTCTGGCGACATAAAGTGGCTGCTTGGGGTTTTTTTTCTTTTAAGTGTGTTACCAGAGAGGTGTTACCACTGTTGCTGATGGGCCTGGCCTTGATCAGTGGCAGGTCCAGCCTTGAGCCAGCTGATGTTGACTCTGTCAGGCCTGGGGAAGCTTCTAGCAGCCTTTTGCAGAAGCCACCCCTGCATCCCCATTATGTCCTAGGGAGCTGCTTTGGCAGGGGGTTGGACCCGATGTTCTCTTGAGGTCCCTTCCAACCCCTACAATTCTATGATTCGATTCTGTGATCCCACAACCCCTCCCCCAAAACCTCACTGTGTTAACTCATGCCAGCTACTTAGTTAAAGTAATGCTAGGAGTGTTTATAAGATGATGAGGGGGTCTCTTGACTTCTGCAGTTGTCACTGGTACATCTTCTTTTGAGTGGGGTCACAACTCAATTCTTGACCATGTTGCAAATATCCCTGCTTAGCTGATCATCCATCTGCTTAGTATCTCATGTGGGGAGATGCAGGTTTCAGCTGATTCTCCTGATGTTTCAGCTTTCCTGTCTTCAAGTACAGGGCATCCTTTATGCTTTATCTGGGGGGCTCTCTACTTTCCCTGCAGTCCTGGAGCTCTGATGGTCTCCTACAGCCACTTCAGATGGCCAGGATGTGGATGAAATTTGAGTGATCATGACCACTGCTACTTAGAAACAAAGCTCTTTCTGCTGTAGTTAGTGGTTTGCTTTTTTTTTTGTCTTGCCCTTGAGATACCAATTAAATAGTCTGAATATTTGTTGGTTGATGTTTCTAGATCTTTAAGTTTCCCAAAGCAGTTTTACCTCTGCTCCAGTATGAAGCAACTCAAAGGGACAAACTAACCCACAACTGAAAGCTTAGTCAGAATCTACACTGATTCTTGTTTTAATGGTGTTTAGCTCCCTGTCCAGGTGAATATGGGGAGGTAGGACTGAGAACTGTATTTCTTCCTCTTGGAAATGAGCATGGGGAGCTTCCCAGGGGCTGCTGGTGGGTGTGATGGGACACGTGGTCCTGTTTTCTGCAGCTCATACCTCCTAAGGCCTGTGTGGGCTGGAAGGACTTGTGGCTTTGTGTTTTAGAGCTGAAGGAGAACCCCTGCAGTACTGTGCAGTGACCCTGAGACCAGTAGTTTCAGTTGCTGATCTGTGTGGAGTTCATCCTAATAGCTTGCTCCTGGAGATGCTGGGACAGGCCTTTTAGATTGAACTGGCCCCTTAAACTTGGCACTGTTACACTTCAGTGGAAGTCAAAAGACTTAAAAAATGAAACAAAAACCCCAACTAAGTAAAGCTTATTGTTTCCTTTGAGTAGAAAAATCTCAGCTGAGGGTAGACCTGTTTAGTTCAGCGTTATTATCTGCTGCTCTCAGCTGGAGAGGCTGTTGGCAGGGAATAAGGGGTTTGGTTTTGTTCTTGTTTCAGAGCTGGCCTCTCTGGGTTGGAGCACACATGTACATGCACACAAACATGCACGTAGCTTGGAGTCAGAGGCACTTGGGTGCAGTACAAGCAGATCTGTCCAGATTCAGGCCTGTCTGGTTCCACAGGGACTCCTGTTCTGTTGTCTGTGCAGCCTGGCCTGTGCTTCACCTCTGAGCTCACTGCTGCATTCAGAAAGCCATTCAAGCTGCAGTGATACAGCTGTGGTGTCTGGGTGAGCTGGTTCTCTTTCAGCTGGTGGCTGCACACACCCTGTCGCTCCTGAGGCTGGAGTTCACAAGCTGTTGACTCAGCTGAAGTGAAGAAAACCTGAGTTTTGTAGCCTGGATCATGGGAAACAACCACCAGTTGCATCCACATACCCCTGAGATGTGATGCAAGTGTGTGTCTGGGACAGGCTGCCTGGTTTCTGCACGTGCAACTTGAAGGGGAGTCATCTTCACTTACATGGGTAGAAAAGAACATGTAAATACTCTAATGTAACCAAAGGATTATGGAATTGGATAAGAAAGTGAGTCACAGGCATTAACAAAATACCAAACTACAGGTGTCATGGTGAAGGACACTCCAACATATAATTCTGCACCAGCAAAATACAAACACAAAGGAAAACATTAGTACAGGTACTGCTGGTTTAAGTCTTTTTAGTTGTTTTGTGCTCAGTAATCTGGAAAAGATGCTTTGGATTGTGTCCTCTTGCTGGGCAGGAGGTTGGAGAGGACACTGGCAGTAGCTTGTTGCTGTCTGCTGTGTAGGATAAGAATCTGGGGTTGAGATCAG
The DNA here is from genome assembly GCF_964237585.1 of Gallinula chloropus. NCBI lineage: Eukaryota > Metazoa > Chordata > Aves > Gruiformes > Rallidae > Gallinula > Gallinula chloropus. The sequence goes on from NC_140106.1 coordinate 9,711,271, forward strand.
CAGAGAGTTTGGATGGTGAGGGTAACAACACCCAGGAGTAAAGAATATGTGAGTAGAGTAGTTAAAGAACAGGTTAGATGTGTCAGGCTGACTGTGGGTACTGTGAAGCAAGAGCCTGCCTGAGTCAGGTGAAATCCCATGCCAGTGACACAGGGCCATGGCTTTTCAGTGGTGACAGTCCTGTGTTACTTACCAGCATCCTACTGCAACTTGGAGAGGGTGATGTGAGGCTGGGGAAATCCTCCCTCTGTCCCTTCCTCTTGTCATTCTCAACTGACCTGTGTTTGACTCCACTGGGGCAAGAATAAAACCCTCTTTTTTTGTTTTTTTTAATGCAGATTTTGTATTTTAGTGGTAAAGCTGTAAAACCACTGGAGAGAGAGGAGTTTGAGGGCCCAAAGCACTCACCTTTTTGGTTGGAGGGGGGACTATGCCAAGGGAAGACAATCCTGGAGGCTTCAGTAGCGGTCCTGCAGTTGCCTGTTCACCTGCAGCAGGTCTGGTGCCTTTGTTGGGGGAAAACTGAAACTCCCCATTGCCTGCAGGCTTTGTGATAGCAGACTGGCTACCTCCTGCTGCCCTCTGAAAACAGAGGGTGTAGGAAATGCTGTTTGACCCTACCAGTGATTAATCTTTCACCAGACTGAAGCAAGCTTGTAACAGATTTAATGGGTGCTTTTAAGACTAGATTTCAGGGCCCTTTGTGATACCCAGAGGTGCTGAGAAACCTCCAATAACTGTTTCTTCCTGTTTGTAGTGAGGTTGTGCCATACCCAAAATGCAAGGAGAGGACTTGCTGGGCGAGCCTGCAGCCCCAGCCTCACAGGATGAGTTGCTCATCTCTCTTGCTATGAGATGCTGTGGTTTGAGGGGTCTTTTCTGGTCTCTCCCCAGTTGCATGGGAAGGGCACCTTCAGGGATCCAAACTTGCTTTCAGGAGGCAGCCTGCAGTGCCTGCAGAGCAGAGCTCAGGGGTGTGAGCTGTGTAATCAGGCCCTTTGCTTCATACCATGGCCATGAGCAGTGTGTTGTCATGCTGACCCACACGTTCTTTGGTCAGGTTGTTAATTCTTTGCCTTTTTGGTTAATCACTGGCTTTCCTACCCTAGTTAGCATCCTTTTTAAGACCATGGCTTAGAGAACAGAGGACTTACATGCAAATTGCTTGTGTCCTTGTGGTCCCCATCTCTAGGAAGTGGGAGCAGAGGTAACATTCCAGGTTGAACTCAGTAAATTGTAGATTGTGCTGCTGTTGCCTTTACTGTCTTTGATACAGCTGGGATCTTGGATGTTAGAGCCTTAACAGCTTTGTTATTGTGGCTTCTTAACTAAACCTCAAACCACTTTAAAAACAAATCCTGAGGGACTGATATTTTTCTTTCAAGGTGTTAATGCTGACATCTCTGTTGAACTTTCAGCATGTTGTAGGTGCTTCATAAAGCAAAAAACCCAAAGTTGGGTGTTCCTGACTGTTCCAGTTCCTTGTTCCACGTCAGAACAGAACACTCCAGTGCTGATCCCAGTTTGTGGGTGCATTTGGTAATACCTCAGGGTAATATTGGAACAGAAAACTTGTTTTGGGGTGAAATGTCCTGCTCTGGAAATGAAAAGATCAGAAGCGATGGAGTATTTTCATCAAAAGGGGAGAAGTGAGATTTAAAATCTTCTGGTTTCTAGCAGGTATGCTGCAGTTACTACCCTCCTGCTGGGCAGTGGAAGGGTGGAATAAAAGATAGCAGAAAGAATATATTAGTGCAGATTAATACTGACAAAAATAGCACTGTAATCCTAATGCCCATCAAAATGACTAGTGGAAGTATAATTAAAATAAAAAGCCTGTATAAAAATTAACCAGCAAATACTTGTCTGTGTGAAGGGCAACATGAGATTGTCATGTGGGAGACATCATCAGTAAGGGACCATTGCCTGTGGCTGTCCTTCCTGTTGGAGTGTTCCTGGGACTGAGTGTGGTGCTTTTTATAGGAGCTCCTGGGTGAGTCTCCTCTTGAGAGCAGGACTCGTGCTGTGATGCACAGTAACACCTTCCAGCAGTGGCTGGAGGCTTTCCTGAAGGGCTCTGCAGCTCAGCAGCCCTAGTGTGGACTGAGGAGAGAATCCCAGGGCACCATGGTGGGTTTTTCCTGTCCTACATATGAGTCATTTGTCCATCTTCATCCTTGGTTTCTAGGTGGGGAGAACAGAGGCTGGGCTGTTCTTCCACCGTTGTTGAAAACTGGCACTAGAGGCTGTAGGAGGGAAGCGCTGGTGCATCCAGCTGCCTTTCCCTGATCTGCTCACAGAGCTGGATCATAGAATCACAGGGTTTGGGAGGGACCTCCAGACATCATCAGGTCCAACCCCCTGCCAAAGCAGCTCTCTAAGACAGGGCACACAGGTCAGCATCCAGATAGGTCCTGAATGTCTCCAGAGATGGAGACTCCACATCCCCTGGGCAGCCTGTCCCAGGGCTCCCTCACCCTCACTGGGGAAAAGTTCTTCCACATGTTAGTGCAGAACTTCCTATGCTCCAACTTGCAGCCATTGCCCCTTGTCCTGTCCCCACAGACACTGAAAAGGGGCTGCCCATTCCCCCTGCATCCCACACTTCAGATATTGATAAACATTCATAAGGTCCCCCCTTAGTCTTCTTTTCTCCAGGCTGAACAGCCCCAGCTCACTCAGCCTTTCCTCACAGGGGAGATGCTCCAGGCCCTTCAGCATCTCTGTCCCTCCTCTGGACTCTCTCCAGGAGATCCCTGTCTGTTTGATCCCAGGGAGCCCAGAACTGGCCACAACACTCCAGGTGGGGCCTGAGCAGGGCAGAGCAGAGGGGGAGGATCCCCTCCTGTGACCTGCTGGCCACACTCCTCCTGATGCCCCCAGGATCCCATTGTCTCTCTCAGCCCCCAAGGCACACTGCTGGCTCATGGCCACCCTGTCACCCACCAGCACCCCCAGGTCCTTCTCCACAGAGCTCCTTTTCAGCAGGTCATTCCCCAGATGCTAATGTTTGCTGAACTTGGCTGTTGTCTAAAATAATTCCAGATGATTGTATTGCTTAACTCTGCCCAAAGTGTTTTCCTTGGCCTTTCTTCTTTGTGGTGAAGGGTAAATGATTCCAAAGTTGAGGTTTGCTGAAGCCATCTCTGCCTCTGGAAGAGATGCCCCAATATTTTGGTGCCTTATGATCAAGAATGACCACTGTGTATAGAGCACCAAGGGAAAAACTGCTTTTCTTTGTGTGAAAGGACTGCATGTTCCAGCAGCTGGAGAGGGATGTCAGAGGTACAGAATGGCCTTCTCAGTGCAGCAGCAAAGAGAAGGTGCTCCTGGTGTTGCTAAAGTGATGGTGTCCAGATAATGTGCAGTATCTCTGTGACAGCTGGCTGTGCCTATGACCATGGGGAAAATAAGTGATGGGAACTATGTTTTAGTAAAGCTTTGGCAATGGTGAGCTGCAAACACCCTGTGCAAGGGAGTCTGTGCTGATTCTCCTGCAACTGGATCACAGCATCCGGACTTTGGAGGGGGAGGAGGGAATTGAGGCAGCCTGCCCCTTGTACTTAGGAAAGTAAACGCTGAGGAAGTTCTTCTGGCTTGTGAGATAAGGCAAAACATGACATAATTCTTGAGGGATAAGAATCAGTAAGTATTCAGATTGTGTAAATGAGGAGTGGCTTTGTGCCTGGTTCAGCAAAGCACTTAAAAGTAAGTTCCTGATAGCACGACTGGAGCTTAAAATGCTTTGCTGGCTGTCCCTGGAGGCTGGATATTCCTAGGGCAATTGTTGAGGACATCTGAAAAGCACTTGGCTGTGTCCCTCAGCTGTGGTACTAAAAGCAGGGTGGGCTCTCTTGCATGCAGAGCTTGGAGGTGGATGAGGTAGAACTAAAACACAGCAAGCTGGCAGCAAGTCAGTGGAAAACCACATGCATTGTTTGTCCAGCTCAGAAAAGAATTTAACCCTTGAAGAACAAAGTTTTTAGTGGCATCCAGAAGGTTTATCAGGAACTGTGGTAATTCCAGCTTTTGTTAATATGTTTGTAGAAGGGTGATGGAGAAAATCCAAAGTGAAGCAGTGATTTTATTTTTAAGTGGGAATGGATGTTTTGAATGTTGGCTCTTTGGAACTTAAAGATTTGACTGACTTTACTGAAAAGAGGAGTGACTCTTCCTCCTCCAACCTAACTGCTTTTCCCTTATCTGGGAAGGAAAATGAGGGATGTGATTGAAAGCAAAGCAGGGGGATCACACATCCAAGCAGCAGAGATGTTTTTGTCTGTGTTGTTGTAGAGCTCAAACACACGGGTCCACTCCAGGTCTCCTTTGCTCCTGCACAAACAGCACTTGGCATCTCTGGAGGCACTTTCAGCATGAGTTTTAAACAGAAGTGTCCTGTCTTGTGTATGGGTAAGGCTGTTCCAGTGTTGTTAGCCTACCTGCTGTCTCTTGCAGAGGGTGGTGGAGCAGCAGAGTGGGGTAACACAGAACACAGCGTGTTTCCCTGGTGGGAAAAGGCCTTTGGTCCTGCAGATCCCATGAAATCTACCCTGCTTTACCTCTGTGTACAGGGCAGAGTCCAGCCAATCCTCTTCTGGACTATGATTAACTCAGGTGAAGTGGTTCATTGAGTTGAGGCTTCAAAGGCTGTCTGGATGTGGTTGAATTTGCTTTATTTTGGCTCAGCAGGAACAAAGCAGGCTGCTCCTGGGGCACAAAACCCACCTGCAGTAACACCTTGTTTTCTTCTCTGCTGTTACCTGATAGGGTATGTTTGGAGATCTGGAGTGGGACTGAAATGCAGCTCAATCAGCTGAGTAAGTGCTTGTGTGTGAAGACACAATCCTCCTGTTGGTAGGAAGGGAGATGGCAGGAGAAGCTATTTCTGAGGGTTTCCTACCACCACCAAGAAGGACAAGGTGGGTCTAGGTTGTGCTGGAGGGTGCTTGTGTCTGTTGAGGGTACGTTGTTCATCTGCTGGAGCAGCACTTAACTGCTCAGGGGATGGAAAGAGCAACCCTGTAAACCTCCTCACCATGGTACCAGTTAGTGCAGCTTGCTGGGAAGCAGCATCTTGTGCTTGTTCACAGATCAGCATTGCTGAAGCTTGTGGCTTGCTGGTTGCAAGAGGATTCCAGGCTTCCAAGTGAATCACTTAAAGGCAGCAGAGTGCTATCTTCTTACCTTGCTAGGGGAGGGGATCATGTGCAGCCTTGTGTGGCTGCTTTTACCTAGTTTGGAAGGGCTTGCCTGGCTATGAAGAGTTCTGCATCCTGCTGAAATTACAGAAGGGCTGAAAATATAACTACTAGTGCTGGAAACTGGCCAGGACCCTGACACAAACCTGCATGGAAAACTGCTCCTGCATCTGGACTGAGAATTGGAATTTGGCCCCCCTTTTTTCTTCCTCTCCCCAGCTAATCCTAAAGCCAGTTAACAACAGGCAGGGCAGAAGCATGTGCAAGGTAGATGTATTCCTGTGTTTTGTGGAGGTAGATGCAGGTCCAAGTGCACAAGACAGTGGTGTTTCCCAAGAGGCTCTTGCTGGCTGGAAGCTGATGGTGATGGCAGTGCTCACTGTGTGCTACCTGTTCAGCAATGTAAATAACTTCTGTGTCTTAGAATGAGAGAGATAGCTGAGCTTCTGCTGGCTTGTATGGGAAAAGAGTTGAATTTCCTTCAGAGCTTTCAATCCCATCTATGAATGGGAGGGCAAACTGTCCTCTGAGCCTATTCTCAGGCTTAGTTCTCACTTCTCTCCAGTGCTTGCAAAGTCTCTGGATTTATTTGCCCTGTTGCAGCTGGACTGGCTTCTTGCCTTTTGCTTTCCATACGTGTAACTGGGGGAAGAAAAGACTCCCCCAGCAAAGACATGAGGAGATGTTCCTAGTGCCTGGATTACATCTAAGCTCTGCCTTGTGCATCACCCAGCCTCCCTGGCCACGTGTGGCACAGCTCTCTAACTTCACTGGAGGCAGCACAGGCTCTTCAGCTGACCTTGGCTGGCTTGGAGTTACACAAATCCTGGCACGTCCATCCATTGTATGGGTGCTGGTGTAATGCATTAGAGCTGGCAGTTCCTGGCTGTTGGAAGGCTTGTCTTGCTGGCTGTTCTCTGAGAATAGAAATAAACCATCCTGTAATGGGCATCTGGCAGTGCTTCATCATAATTGCATGTCAATTTGTCTTTGATCTATTTCCTTTCAACTTTGCCTGGATTTAGTAAAGTTGGGGGTTGGATGGGACTAAGGAGGGGGAGAAATTGGTTGTGTCTGAAGCTCTGACAGCCAAAAGGAGTCCTTGGGGCTGATGAAGTGGTGGTGTGCACACGTAGTATGCAAGGGGGAAGTGTTAACCAGGGGGAGCAGCTGCTGGAGAGAGAGTTAAAAGCTCAAGTAAGTGTATTTGATTTCAGCATGGTGCTGTGAAAATCCACCAGAGTTCAGATCAGCTCTGGGTGACTTGTCTGAGCAAAACCTTGTTCCATGCAGTGGTGACCAGGCAGACAGTGAGTGAGAGCTGAGCATCACCTGTCCTCACCACTGCAACCCACAGGAGAGGACATACCATTAGCTTCTGCAAACAGATCCCTCTTCTACTGTGTGGTAGGTGAAAGAAACCTTAAATCCACTAGAAAGTCTTTGTCAGGCAGTGTTGGCTGTTGTCTGGGTGCTCTCTAGCTTGGTCCCCTCCTGAGCTGGGCAGAGCAGCATAGCTGTCTGGCCTGGCCTGTGCTGCCAAGTGGAAAATTTGGTCTATTGGGTCCTCCTTCCCCTCTTTGTTTTCCTCACCAAGAAACATGAACTGGATTTGCTGTCTCTGCTAGCCAGCAAAGGTGTTGCTTCTGAGGTAGCTGTTTCTTTATCAATGACCTGTATGAAGGGACTGAATGCTCCCTCAGTAAGTTTGCAGATGACACTAAACTAGGAGGAGGTGTTGATCTGCCTGAGGGTGGGGAGGCTCTTCAGAGGGATCTGAACAGGCTGGACCCATGGGCTGAGACCAACGGGATGAGGTTTAACACGGCCAAGGGTAGAGTCCTGCCCATGGGACACAACAACCCCAGGCAGAGCTACAGGCTGGGGGAGACTGGCTGGAGAGCTGTCAGGAGAGAAGGACCTGGGGGCGTTGGGTGACTGCAACTGAACATGAGCCAGCAGTGTGCCCAGGCAGCCAGGAAGGCCAATGGCATCCTGGCTTGTGTCAGAAACAGTGTGGCCAGTAGGTGTGGGGAGGGGATTGTGCCCCTGGACTGGGCACTGGTGAGGCTGCACCTCGAGTGCTGGGTCCAGTTCTGGGCTCCTCACCATCAGAAGGACAGTGAGGTCCTGGAGTGAGTCCAGAGAAGGGCAACCAGGCTGGGGAAGGGGCTGGAGGGCAAATCCTCTGAGGAGCGGCTGAGGGAGCTGGGGGTGTTCAGCCTGGAGATGAGGAGGATGAGGGGAGACCTTCTCCCCACCTCCCCTGCCCTGCCAGGAGGGTGCAGAGAGGTGGGTGATGGTCTCTTCAGCCAGGGGACAGGAGTTGGGACAAGGGGCAATGGGCTGAAGCTGCCCCAGGGCAGGAGCAGAGCAGATATTAGAAAAAAAACGTTTTTCTGAGAGAGTTTTTGGGGCTGGAACAGGCTGCCCAGGGAGGGGGTTATGTCACCTTCCCTGGATGTGTTTAAAAAAAGGGTAGATGGTTTAGCTTAGGATGGGAATGGTTGGACTTGATGATCTTAAAGGTCTTTTCCAACCTTGTGATCCTGTGTAGGAGTACAGGTCCTTCTGGAGCTGGTCTTGGAGCAGGAAGTTTTGGCCACACTTGCCAATTGAAAAGTTTCATAGTGCTTCAGAGAGCTTCAAGTGTGTTAACTACTGACCTACTTACCCAGCTCAGGCCCTGACCTTAGAGTGGTGATGTGGTGTTATTAACCTTGCTGTGTAGCTTGGCAGTTGGAGGTGAGTGTTTTCTTTAAGCATGATGCACAGTTCATGAGTGGCCCATAACAAATGTGAGGGGCTTGGGATGTGAAGGAGAGACCAGAGCTTCAAAATCCTCTCTTGTGCACAAGAAGCTTAAAAGCCCCTGTGTAGGTGTAGTTCCAGACCACTAAAGGCATCCTTGTTGTTTGCAGACACTCAGATACAGTGGTTGTATCTGTGTGTATTGTTGATAGGGTGGTTTCTGGCAGCTTGTGAAGAATGGGACTTGCCAAAGGGCTTGGCCTTGCCAAGTGAGAGCTCTTTGGGATGTGACTGGCTTCTTAGGGTGTGATGGCTACAGCTCTTGACGTGGTGGGACTTCTGAAGGCTGCATCAGCACCAAGTCAGAACTTGTATTGAGCTGATTCCTTACAAGTCCTTGAGCAATACAGCAATTATGTGGTGTAATTAGCAGAGCAAATGTGCAGTTAGGTTGTGGCATGAGCAGTGTCCTAGTACTTCCCGTTTTACTGTTGAGCAGCACTTCTCAGCTACTTGGATCCATGGGACTCTGATCTCAGGTGTGAAGCTTTGATGCTGATAAACCTCCATCCTCAATCACCTTCCTCTTTCAGTCCAGGACTAGAAATGTCACATCCACCTATTTCAATGTGTTGCTAACAGAGGTGAAAGGCTTGTATCCCAAACAAGTCAAGTATGTCCCAGGAGTCCTGACTTTACCAACAGCAATGACCACAAAATGATCTGGGGGGGGTTTTGCTGTTCTCCCCCATCTGTTCTTCTGTGCTTTTTAAAAAGCCCTAACATCAAACCATGTGTGGGAGATGGGTTTCTTCTGCCTCTTGTGCAAATCAGCTTGGTAATGGAACTTAGAGGCTTCAAAAGTTGGGAAGCCTTTTAAGTTGAGGCCTTTATTAATTCAGTGGATGATCTGTAGCTCTGATTTCCATCCAAGGCAATGTTATTGCTTATATTTCAGCTTTCTTCATGATGGAAATTGGTGGAGTGGTGAAGGATGGGTAACTGGTATAATGGATTGGTTTTATGGAGATGTTAAATGTTGACTTTGCTGCTGTTAACTGAAGACTTGCCCCCTTGGATTCCTTTTTGTGCCTAGGTATAACTGCCCAGGTGGAGTTGGAAGCTCTGGAGCTAAGCACATATTAGGGATGCTCCTACTGCAGCTCTCTTGCCTGCTGAGTGTCCTCCCTCTTCTGGCCATACTCTGAAGGCAGATGGAAGTGGGGACAGAGTCTGAAGCAAGGACCAAGAGGTTTCTTTGTTAATGAGTAGGATGATTTTGTGTCTTCTGCAGGTGGATTTGCAATAGTGTTTCTTGTGAGGACTAACAATGGGATGAAATGTGCTCTGAAGAGGATGTACGTCAATAACGAGTACGACTTGCAAGTCTGCAAAAGAGAAATCCAAATCATGGTAAGTCACCAGTAGTCTTGGGACCTCAGACTGGGAGTGGAATGGTGTGAGAGCCTGGCTACCTTCTGCCTGTGTTCTGCATAGTGTCATGTCACAAGCTGGGGGGGGGTTCTTTAGTGAAGCTGGCTTTCTTTTGGAAACACTGAACTTGTGGAGCTCTTACACCATGTGAGAAATCTTATCATAAACTGGTCTGGGTTAGAAGGGACCCCAGGGATCACAGAGCTCCAACCCCCCTGCCATAGGCAGGGCCACCAACCTCTGGGCCTGGAGCTCTGCCCTGCCACCACAAAACATCTGCTTGGTTTTCCCCTCTCTGTAAAAGGAGGGACAGCTTGGCACAAAAAAGACAGGGATCTCTTGGCACAAGTCCAGCAGAAGGCTATAAAGATGACAAAGGGCCTGGAGCATCTCCCCTGTGAGGAAAGGCTGAGTGAGCTGGGGCTGTTCAGCCTTGAGAGAAGCAGCCTGAGAGGGGATTTGATCAATGGTTATCAATGTGTGAAGGGTGGGACAGAGAGGGACATGGGCAGCTGCTTCTCAGTGTCTGTGGGGACAGGACAAGGGAGCACAGGGAGTTCCACACCAATGTGGGGAAGAACTTCTTCCCGGTGGGGGTGAGGGAGCCCTGGGACAGGCTGCCCAGGGGGTGTGGAGTCTCCTTCTCTGGAGAGATTCCAGCCCCATCTGGACTTTGACCCGTGTGCCCTGTCCTAGGGACCCTGCTTGGGCAGGGGGTTGGACCCCATGGGCTCTGGAGGTCCCTCCCACCCCTACGATTCTGTGAAAAGATATTTTCTGTGAAAAAGCACTGGGCAGCTTGGCCTGGCCCATCTAAGGGAACATGTGAAAATCTGGAATGACACCTGGACAAGTTAGTTCATCAGGCTGGCTGCTCCTCTGTGTTTGTCTTGAATCCTTGTGGAAGGAACACAGGTAGAGACAGAGCTCAGGTTTCTTCAGGCTCTGCGTGATGATTAACCCGAAGTGACAGAAGCTTGTGGCTCTACAACAGAGCTGGGAAAGCCTCTCACTGTAGAGGACCCACATGAAACCATTGCTCACTCCACATGGCTGCTTTATGCTTTGGATTTCTCTTGCAGAGGGACCTGTCTGGCCACAAGAACATTGTTGGGTACATTGATTCCAGTATCAACCCAGTAAGCAGCGGCGACGTCTGGGAAGTGCTGATACTAATGGACTTCTGTCGAGGTGAGTGTGGGCTCAACCTGCTGGTCAGTGGTAGGTTTGTCCCTTTTTGGTGCTTGCAGGAAACTTGCACAGCACCTTCCTTTACCAGTCAAACCTGTTTGTACGCCTCTGGCCCTTGCTGGGCTGCCAAGGGACTGTTCTAAACAGAGCAAAGCCTAAATTTGGTGTGGAGAAACAGATAGCTGTGTGGGCCCTGGGTGGGATTGGTTCCACCTTTGCCCCTGCCCAGGGTGATTCTAGATCCTTTCTGTTGCATAGCAGTACCCTTAAATAGGTACTGCTGTTTTCCATAGGTCTGTCTACCCAAGAAGTGGCTCTTCTAAAGCTGCCAGGCTGTGGAATGAAATTATTCCTCACTTTATGTCATTTTTCAAGCTTTTTCCACTCCTGCCTGACTTAATACTGTTCTGGAAGAAGCTTGAAATGGATAATGCAAAGCCAAAAAGCATTCCTTCTACCTCTGACCTTTTGGCTTGGGTGTCTCTAGCTGGACAGGCTCTTCCAGTCTTTTCCAGCTGTCCCTCAGCTTTGATCTCCTGTGGCTGGGACATGGTGTTTGGAAAAGGATGAGTGTGCTGTGCTCGAATGCCTCTCACAGGAGTAGTGTTAAGCAATAATAATGTGGCCAGGTGATTTCCCTGGCCTGTGACTTGGGAAGCTCATGGAAATAAGTATTCTTGGGACTGTTTGTCTTTTAACTGAAGTGGAGAGCAAGATCTAGGTGCTAAAATGCCTTGAAACATGTACAGTATGGCTCTCTCTTATGCCATGCCCTCCTCCCTGCTGCTTTGTTTGCATGCAGGAATCTTGATTAACTTGTGTGGAGTTTGTTTGCTGGTAAAAGGAAGAACTTGCCATGTAGCTTTGCTGGAGGAATCATTGTGTATGTTCTCTGTAAGCTCAAACCTAAACCTCACAAGGAGTGTTGTAAGAAATGGGCCTGGCAGGGCTGGTAATTCCATACTCTCCACATCACAGACTGTGCTGCAGAGGGAAAAGCAAACCATAGCAATTCAGACTGCACTCCCTCTAGCTGCTTTAGCCTCCCCTCTGTGCCAGATTTTGGACTAAAATCAGTCTTTCACCCAAAAGCAAGAGAACTGCAAGGTGGCATCTCTCACATGGCTTGCTTTTGGCAGGTGCTCTGCTTGGCACACACCAGCCTCCATCTCCAACACTGGGACTGAAGCACAGGGGTTGCTGGTAATGTTCCCTTGTTACTCTCCTGTGTCATCAAACAGCATCCAAACCATTGTGCCTTTGTGTGCAGAACTGCACTTGCTTTGAGCACAAGATGTTCACAGCTGTACTATTTATTAAGCCAAACTTGTCTCTTGTGCTGTGGAAATAATTTTTCCTGACATTTCTGCAATGGAATGAGACCACCTGCCAGAGGTTTTTCTCTGTGCACGTAGGGTGTTTTGAGGGGAGAAGAACCTCAGTGTGGTTTGTTCTGTTGCTGTCCTAGAATCATAGAATGGCATGGGTTGGGAGGGACCCCAAGGGTCACAGAGCTCCAACCCCCTGCCACAGGCAGGGCTACCAACCTCCAGGCCTGGAGCTACACAAGGTTGCCCAGGGCCCCAGCCAACCTGGCCTTGAACACCCCCAGGGATGGGGCACCCACCCCCTCTCTGGGCAGCCCCTTCCAGCCCCTCACCACTTTCTGCAAAAAAACTTCCCCCTAATACCTAATCTCACCCTTCCCTCCTTCAGCTTCACTCCATCCCCCTTGTCCTGCCAGTCTCTGCCCTTTAACAAGCTGATTCCCCTCCTGTTTCTCTGCTCCCTTCAGGCACTGGAAGGCTGCAATGAGGTCCCCCCACAGCCTTCTCTTCTCCAGGCTGACCCAGCCCAGCTCCCTCAGCCTCTCTTCATAGGGGAGCTGCTCCAGCCCTCTGAGCATCTTTGTGGCTCCTCTGACCCCTCTCCAACAGCCCCACATCTTCCTTGTGTTGGGCCCCAGCTCTGGACACAGGACTCCAGCTGGGGAGGGCAGAGCAGAGAGGGACAATCCCCTCCCTGTCCCTGCTGCCACCCCCCTGCTGATGGAGCCCAGGATCCCATCGCCCTTCTGAGCTGCAAGAGCCACTGCTGGCTCTGTCAAGGCTTTTCAAACATTAAAGTTGAGGCAGGTTCAGGACTCATTCATGAAATTGCTTTTATTTGTCTGGAGTTTCCTTTATTGCAGATCTCTGACTTTTGGGGGTTTATTTTACAGTCTGTGATTTTTAGCCAGGCCATTCAGCTGTGTGCAGGCTTTTTGAGTGTGTCTTTTTCTCCCTCCTCTTGCTTACATGTGGCAAACCACTTTGGGGCACCCACAGCCTACAAAATCAGCTGTTTATTCCTCTAGTCTGAAAAATAAAGTTATCTTTGAAGAGAATAACCAGCATGGCTTAGGCAGAATTACATCTGAGTGTTAAAACTCAATGGGTTGGGGCCCTTAAAAGCTGACTTGCCCCTCTGCTGGAAGACAAGAGGAGTAGTAATGCCTGCTGGCAGATAAGGACAAGCCCCAGGGATTTAGATGAGGAAATAAGAATGAAACCAGATGAGTAAGCACATTGCAAAAAGCCTCTGCTGGAGCTTGGTGTGAACTTCAAATTTGAACTGGCGAACTTCCCTGGAGCTGTGCAGCCACAGTTTGATGGGGAGCTCAGATGAGGTGTGTCTGGTAGGATTGATGCTTAGACCAGACCTGGCTTTGTGTACCTGCCCTGATTATTTTTGGTGTTGGGTTTCTCCTCAGGAGGCCAGGTGGTGAACCTCATGAACCAACGCCTGCAGACGGGCTTCACGGAGAGCGAGGTCCTGCAGATCTTCTGCGACACCTGCGAAGCCGTGGCCAGGCTGCACCAGTGTAAAACACCAATAATCCACAGGGATTTGAAGGTGAGTTGTGGACTCCAGGAATAAGGAGGATGGATGCACACTCCTTGAGGTAACGTGTCTGCCTGCAGCCTACGCCCCGCCAGACGGGCTTTGATTACCGGTCCTGTGTCTCTGTTAGTGATGAGGAGAAGTGGGTATTAATACCTCTCTCTATTGGAAGATTAAAAAAAGAAACAAGCCTCTCCTTGCTGCTTACCATATGTTTGCCATCTATAGATCTACTTAAAAAACCACAAATGTTTGTGAATAACTCTGTTTTGCACAGGAGGTGAGCCAGAATCTATCTCATGAATTATTCACAGTGACTTTCTACCACCTGAAACGCTATTGATGTTAGAAGGGAGCTCACAAAAAGCATGCTGTACATTTGTTTCCTGGACCCAGGTTAAAAGGATCTCTCCAGAGATGTTGGCCTTGAGGCAGAAGTCATTTGAAGCTTTTCAAACTGGCCTCTAACTGGGTTTACAGTGAAAGTGCCCTGTATAACTGTGCTTAGTTGGGAGCAGAGCTGGGCCAGTGAGGAAGCTTTTGAAAAACCCCATGCCTGTAATCAAACAAACAAACAAAAAGACCTTCCCTTTCCTCTCAACTAGCTTGTAAAATGCCTGAATAATATATTCAGCCAAGAAGGAGGCTCCTGTGTACATTTGAAATTCAGATGTGCTTTGTAGGTCAGGTTCTGTTTTCGGAGCCCTCGACTGATGTGGTTTCTTTTTGCCACTGGCCACTGTTTTATAGGAGCAAAAGAATCCACATGTGCCAACAGGAGCCAGGAGGTGCAGGGGGGAAAAAATAAATCCTCAGGGTTTGGTGTGCTTTAGAGTGTTTCCAGTGATTGTGGCTCCACTGCTTGGTTAGTTTGAATATAGAAACCAAGTCTGACACCTCTTTCTCTGGAGCAACATGGTAGGGGGGGAGACTTACAAACATGAGGCCTGGGCATCTTGTGGGAGTTTGTACAGGCAAGGAAAACTGGGGTGAGGGTAAATGGCTTGGAAAAGGAACCTCTAGGGTTGATATTAACCCCTGATGTTACCTTTTGGGGGAATCTCTGGGGTTTTTTTTAAACAAAGAACAAACTTATAGTGTAGCACACTAACAAATTCTGGGACTAATGGCTTAGGGAGTTGATAGTGAGTGTTGAGTGTTGCTTTCTACACCGAGTTGCAATTGCAATGGGCTGTTACAGTGTGAAGTCCAGCCTGCTGTTGTGTGCTTGGATCAGTGAAGTTTGTGAGGTCTGGCTTCCAGTTGGTAAGCTGCACCCAATGTTGGAGCATTGGCTCCTGTCTGCTTTGAGACGTGTTTCCCAGCTGAATATTTCAATCCCAGTTCTGAGTTGAATATTGACATTCCAAGAGAGATTAAGGGCTAGAAAAAACTTTGCCTAAGGAAAGCACACATCAGGTGGGTGTTCTTCTGTTGGGGTGAACCTAACCCTGTTGTTGAGTGGGCAGAGGTTGGCGCTGCAAACAGCTGCACGGGGGTTGGCGGCTTCTTCCTCTTCCAGCTCTTTGATGTTGCTCTAACACTGGAGGTTCCTGCCCAGAGAGCTGTGCCAGCAGAAGGGATCCTGTGAATAGTCTTTAAGCCCTTTCAGACAAATGCAGCTGGAGTTGTTTCAGCGGGCTGTGGCTGTGATTCTGAGTTAACCCAGCAGGCTTTGCCTGAATCAGACCAACCTCCTCTTGGCACAGTCTCCAGTCAGTGGGAAGTGACTGACAGCATCTTTAAGCAGCGTGCCTATAGGCACAAGTGGGCATCTCACTGCAAAGAAAGGCCACCAAAAAGATGCTGTCATCCCTGTGTCTGCTTACTAAGACCTCCCTTCCTGATCTGCCAGTTAACCCTCAGGCGCTGTGTCAGTCTGTCCCCGTGTGTGCACAGCTGAAGGATGTGCTGCACCAGGACTGATGCTAAATTCCACGTGCTTCAATTGCCACAGAAACAGGCAGGTGTTGGTTTCTCCCTAAAACATCAGGAAGCCTTAGGTGGGACCCCAAGGAGGCAGTGTGAGCCTGCTGGTGCTAGGCTTGCCTTGCGTTGGTACCTGGACCTGTTCCTGAGGGTATTTTCCTCTCTCTCAGGATTCATAGGCTGTTGCTGACACAGGGCATTCCCCAAGGAGTTTGTTCTTCTCTCTCTGGAGTAAGAATGTTTCCTCTATCTTTAGGTTAGGCCTTGTAATAGTGAAGAAGAAATGCCCAAACCTTTTTAGGGTTATTGATTATGTTACCCTGGCTGTGAAGGCTGCTTCTAAGTTGGAGTTGATACTGAGAAACTCTAACTGACCCAGAGGAGTAGGGTTTAGGAAGGTGGAGGAAATCTGTCTAGAGGGGATGCTAATTTACACAGCTACCCTATAACTAGTGGCAGTTGTTTGTGTAATGGGTTTATGTTTAACCTTGTCTTTTCAGTGTCTCATTCTGTACTGTGTGGTGTTCAAAGCACCAGCTTTGATACCTACAGCTCAGAGCTTTCTGGAGTGAGAGGTCCCACTTCTGCCTGTGATGTTTCTGCTAGTCTGAACCCATCTGGTAGCAGGAGCAGATCGCTGCCTTGCAGATGTGTGGCTGCTTGGGGGTTTTTTTTTTGGTAGTAGGATTTTTTTTTTGGCAGCAGGATACAGCAAAATACCACGTCAGTCAGCACAGGGGATGCTGTTGATGAAGACAGATCTCCTTCTCTTTCTCTGCTTTCAGAAATAACCAGAAGGTTGTGCTCTCATGTTAAGGAATTAGCTGCTTCTGCTTTTGCTTTAGCAAGAGTCCTCCTAGTGTCGCTCTTCTCTGGTGTGAGAAGATCACCCTGTGCTCCAGTCAGCTCTCTGCCTTCCATCACCCTTCCTGGTGATGCCAGATCTTGCCCTGATGCCACCAACAACCTTTGTCTGGAAGTTGTTTGGATGGATGTGTGTTCAGAGTGTGATTGTTCAGTCCTCTGCTGGCAAACTCTGGATCCTCCCCCTCTGCTCTGCCCTGGTCAGGCCCCACCTGGAGTGTTGTGTCCAGTTCTGGGCTCCCTGGGATAAATCAGGCAGGGATCTCCTGGAGAGAGTCCAGAGGAGGGACACAGAGATGCTGAAGGGCCTGGAGCATCTCCCCTGTGAGGAAAGGCTGAGGGAGCTGGGGCTGTTCAGCCTGGAGAAAAGAAGACTAAGGGGGGACCTCATTAATGTTTATCAATATCTGAAGTGTGGGATGCAGGGGAAATGGGCAGCCCCTTTTCAGTGTCTGTGGGGACAGGACAAGGGGCAATGGCTGCAAGTTGGAGCACAGGGAGTTCCACACCAACATGGGGAAGAACTTTTCCCCAGTGAAGGTGAGGGAGCCCTGGGACAGGCTGCCCAGGGGGTGTGGAGTCTCCTTCTCTGGAGAGATTCCAGCCCTGTCTGGACACTGACCTGTGTGCCCTGTCCTAGGGAGCTGCTTTGGCAGGGGGTTGGACCTGATGATCTCTGAAGGTCCCTTCCAACCCCTGTGATTTTGTGATTCTATGATTCTGGTGTTTTTGGGTTGCTGTTTGGGTTTTGTGGGTCTCTTAAGTTATTTTCTTTTCTTCTGGAAGTTACTGGATGAACTTAGTGGCTGGATATAATCCAGTGCTGATGCTTAACAAAACTTGCAGGATGCTTTGGTGAGGAGTCATGTCAGAAGCCATTCTCAGCCAGATGAAGAGGAAGGATTCTTCTGGAAACATCTGACAAGTGCTTGCAGGGAGAGAGGGAATAGCACTGTCAGTGTTGATCTGCTAGGGAGAACATCTGTGTGCAGTGCTTTATTTAAAGCAGATGGATAGCAGAGGGGGAAGGGGTGTTGTTTAACCCCTTGCTGCTCTAATTTGGCTGCTTGAAGTGCTGCCTCCTCCTTGTGAAGACCATCCTCAATGAGGAAGTCCAGTTCCTAAAGGTTTTGTTAGTGAGTACTCTCACAGTGACTTATTCTTTTTTTTTAAGTACATGAGCAGTATGTTTCCTCTCACTGTTGTATCTGAGCATTTGACATGGATTGAAGATAAATACATTAAGATTTATGTGTGTTCCCTTGAGAGAACGTCCTGCTCATGACACTGGAACACAGGGATGCTCTGCCAAGGCAAAGAACCCAACCCAGGTTTTTCTATGCCTGGTGTCAGTGTGGTAACATTTAAATAGCTTCCTAGCTGGATGCAGGGTGGATTTTTGTCACTGTGTGATTAAGTGTGAGCAGTTAGGGGAAAGGCAGTGCCTCTGCTGATTTTATTTCTTCCCCCCACCCGTCTATCCCAGGGGCATTTGTTTCAGTTGTCTAATTCAAGCTCCCAAATTAATACTTGGAAGAAAGGAGTTGTCTTCTCAGCAGCCTGGGGAACCTCTGCTCATACAACCACTGTTCAGGGTGTACAGGGTACCCTGCACATGCTGATAACAAGGAGCTGAAGTCAGAGTCTGAGCTGAGGTTTGTTTTGAACAAGACCTGGGTGAAACAGAGGGGAAGAACTGGAGGTGTCATCATTTCATCAAGTGTAGGAGGAGTCACCTTCCCTGGATGTGTTCAAAAAAAGGGTAGATGAGGTACTTGGGGATCTGGTTTAGCTCAGGATGGGAATGGTTGGACTTGGTGATCTTCAAAGGTCTTTTCCAACCTTGTGATTCTCTGGGTGTGCTGCCCCCTGTTCCCCCCCTCTCTGTGAGGGCACAGAGCTCTGAAGAAAGCTGCCAGGAGCTAGTACTACCTGTCCCAAGTTCAGATGCCAGACTGTGGGTCGTAGCAGCACTCAGGACACTGGGACACAGTCCTTGTCCTGAAGCAAGTAGCAGTCTTAGAGGCAAGGCCTGCAGGGAGGAGAAGAGAGAGCTGGCAGCAAGGAAGGCAGCATTGGAGCTATGATTCTGCAACTTGACTTCTATTACAGGAGATGTGGCCGAGGTTTGATGGGCATTTTCTTTGCTGTCCTATTACACTTCCATGCCAGAGGTGCCTGCAGGCACTGAAATCCCTGGCTCATCTGAAGAAAACAAATGGGTTTTTTTTTGTCTGAGCGATTCTGCCTTTGTCTGTGGTACTTGTAGGTTGAAAACATCCTGCTGCACGATCGTGGCCACTACGTCCTCTGCGACTTTGGAAGCGCTACTAACAAGTTCCAGAACCCTCAGACAGAAGGGGTGAATGCAGTAGAGGAGGAGATCAAAAAGTAAGTGTGCTTTTCCTTTTCAACTCTTAAATTTCTCTTTGAAAGGTTTTTTTTTTTTTTCATGTGCCAGGACCAAGTTTTACCTGGGCTTGTTGCAGCAGATGCAGGAGAACAGAGGTGTGTGCTGCAGGTAAAAAGGTGCCTGGGGGAAGGTGAAGCCATAAATTGACCTTGATGTAATTGCTTTGGAATTGAAAGACTTGGGTGTCCTAATGCAAGTCCACTTTGAGGTAGTGACACGCTCTGTTACCTGTGAGGTCTGTCTGTCTCTGTCCCTCATCTGTCTCTGCTTCTTTGAACTGCAGTACAGCAGGTGACAAAATCCCTGTCCTCCACGAGCCCCTTGTCATAAATCCTTGCAGTGACTAAGGGAATGTGTGGCCTATTGCCTCAGCTCCTCAAAAACTGTGAGGACCTTGAGGTGTTTGGCTCCTTCTCTTGCTTGGTGCAGGACCAGCTGTAGTGGCAGCAACTAGGTGCACCTTGATGCTCTTAAAGAGGGTACTTAGCTCCTTAGTAGGACCTGGATCAGGAATAGAGCAGACTCTGGGTCTTAAGTTTTAATATCATCACCATTGCAGACTCTCCAGTTCTGTTAATAGAACATTCTGGCTAGAAAACAGCATGTTAGAAATGTGTGCAGATGTCTCCTTTTCATTAGGCTTCAGTTACACCAGCATGGATTTCCTAGAGTGGTTCAACTGGAGGCTTTTGAGCCCTCCTAGTCTGGCTTCACAGTCCCTCTGGAATGCCCTAGCTGTACACTTATTAACAACCCTGCAGAAACTTTGCCTTCTGGCAGCACTTTCTTGTGATCAAGGTTGAACAGCGTGCGAGGTGCCCTGGCAGAGATGATAGCCCACCTGACAGAGAAGCTGGAAACCAGGACACAGTTTAAGGGCTCTTACAATAAGATTTCCTATTTGTAGTGATTGGTTTTAAAACAAGGCAGATCTCAGATGTAGTTTGAGCTATGAAATAACCTTTCCCTTGCTTACAGTGACTCTGAGCAGGAGTCCTGGCGTGGAAGCCTAGTTACTGGGAGCCACGTATCCAGTTAAAATCCTTGTAATACAGTTGGCCGAAGCCTCAGCAGTGAGGACATCACAGAGGACACTGGGCTACTGACCTTGTTAACACTCTGAATCCTTGAATGTTTCTGGGTTTAAAATGACCATACTGTTCTGTGAGCCAGTTGCCTGCTTGAGAAAGGATCTTGCTCCCTGCTTTGGTTCCACCCAGCAGTTTGCAGGGGTTAATACTTTATTGCTGAGGTGTGTGGCAAAACAGCTCATCCTTAGCACCCCATTCCCTGAAATGATTAGGGCAAGAGGGAGTTCTGAATTGTTGGGAGATGGGACACAGTGAAAATGCTTGGCTGGTGACAGCATGGCCATGCTGCGTGGGGGAGTGGTGGTGCAGGGCTGCACCAGCCTGATGCTATGACATGATGCACTGTGGGCACTTGAACCAGCTGCACCAGGCTTGGGCCATGGGGGGACTATCTGAGATCTCCTGGAAAGGGTCCAGTGGAGGGCTATGAAGATGATTAAAGGACTGGAGCATCTCTCCTGTAGGGATAGGCTGAATGAACTGAGGCTGTTCAGCCTGGAGAAAAGAAGGTTAAGAGGGGATCTTATTAATGTTTATAAATCTCAAGTGTGGGACACGGGGAAATGTCCAGCCTCTTCTCAGTGTCTGTGGGGACAGGACAAGGGGCAATGGCCTCGAGTTGGAGTACAGGGAGTTCCACACCAATCTGGGGAAGAACTTCTTCCTGGTGAGGGAGCCCTGGGACAGGCTGCCCAGGGGGTGTGGGGTCTCCCTCTCTGGAGAGATTCCAGCCCCGTCTGGACGCCGACCTGTGTGACCTGTCTCAGGGACCCTGCTTTAGCAGGGGGTTGGACCCGATGGGCTCTGGAGGCCCCTTCCAACCCCTGTGAATCTGTGTTCTGTGATTCTGTGATCTGATGGCTGATTCAGACTCACTGATAGATGTTTCTGCTCTAGGTACACTACGTTATCCTACAGAGCGCCAGAAATGGTCAACCTCTACAGTGGCAAGCTGATTACTACAAAAGCAGACATATGGGTATGTACATAAACCTGCTCAACATCACACAGCCAGGCTGCAACAGCATCTTGATGATGGGTTACCCTTTATTTTTGCTATTACTTTGCTTTTCTGTTACCATAATAACAGGGTAACTTCCTGGCTGGGGCTAACCTGGTTTCCATAAGAGACTGGACAGTTTCTGAATACAGGAGTTCCTCTGCTTGCTGTTTGAGTTGCTGCTGAGCAGGGTGTTTTGGGGATAAAATGCATGTGTGCTTATTGCATGCTATTATCTAATTAAGTAGGAAATTCCAGGGTTGAACACTGCAAACCTGATTTGGTTTTTTTTGGAGTTAAAATAGAAAATTGTGTTGTGACTTGTGCCTGGGTTGGTTCCAAGAATGTAAAGTCAAAGTTACTGGTCAGAATTGAATAGAAAACTGAGAAAAACAGCCCCTCCCTCAGAAGCAGTAGTATGGACAGTGCAACCCAGGGCTGAGTTGTCAAATCTGGCCCAAGACCAAGCTGTTGTGCTGCTGTTTCTAATGACTGGTGCAATCTTGCCATGCTTTTCATGGAACTGTTGGTGTAATTTGTTACTGGCTAACCTGATGGAGGATGGAAGGCTTCTCTTTAGCTGGGAGAGAGATGGGGGAAAAAAAACACCTCGATGCTGTTTGTAGTGGCAATTCAGCAAATGGGGTGTGCTTAAAATGGTCATTTGGAGCATGTCTGTGTGGTTTCTGAAGCCCTGAGCTAGGAAGTAACAAGGCAGAAGCAGTCTTAAGGAGAGTTTTTTAATATATCCTCCATAGCTCTGTTTCAGCATATTTGTTGGCATGACATCTGCTGGGAAGAGTCACAGAATCCTAGAATCTCCTGAGCTGGAAGGGACCCATAAGGGCCATCAGTCCAACCCCTGGCTCCACACAGCCCAGTCAGAGCTGGCACTGAGCACATCGTCCAAGCACCTCTTGTCCTCAGCCCAGCTTGGGGCTGTGACCCCTTCCCTGGGGAGCTTGTTCCAGTGCCTAACTCCCCTCTCAGTTACAGAACCTCTTCCTGACACCAAGCCTAAACCTCCCCTGGCAGCTTCATGCTGTTCCTTGGGGTTCCATCCCTGGTCCCCAAAGAGAGGAGAGAGATCGGCGCTGTCCCTTTGCTCCCCTTGTCAGGAAGTCACAGACCCAATGAGATCTCCCCTCAGCCTTCTCTTCTCCAGGCTGAACATCCCCAGGACCTTCAGCCTCTCCTTGTGAGCCTTCCCCTCCAGACCCTTCCCCATCCTTGTTGCCCTGGAGTCCTCAGTCCTTCCCCATGTGCTCAGCTTGGAGTCAGGAATGCAGCAGCTCCTCTGGGTTGAGTGGGAGGCTGTAGAACCCATCTCTGCACCAGTGCCAGGTCACTCAAGAGACCTGGAGTGAGAAGGTCACAGCTGGAAAAGCTTGTCAGGGCCTTGAAGGCAGCCAGAGGAAGACCTTGGATTTACACTCCTTGTGATAATGTGGAAAGAGGGAGATCCAAAGGCTCCAGCAGCTCTCTCCTTCCTGGCATGGAAAGAATCCTGCTCGAGTGACCCGCTGAGTGTTTCCAAACGAGCGTGTGGTGGTGTGTGCAGGGGGGCCTCAGCTTCAGGGCCTGATGCAATGCTTGTCCTGCTTGGAACCTCCCTTTCCTTCAGTCTCAAGGTTGTTCTTGACAAGAGGACAATTTAATTGTGCAATCCTGTGACAGATGATAGAAGCTGATGATGAGTCGCTTCGGATTAGGAAACGTTTCCCCCTCTCCCCTCGGTGGTGGGGGGAGTGTTTCATAATCAGCCCTTTGTGCAAATCTTGGAGTCTTCTTTTGAAATGGGTGGTGGTTCTCACTGTCATAAGCAGCATGGAGATAGATGGAGGGGTGATCCAGCCTAGCAGCCTGCAGCCTTACCACTGTGTATCTATTTCTAACAGTTGAAAGGTTGCTTGAACTGAATTCCAAACATTTCCAAGCTTTTCTTTGTCAGAATAAATGCATTAATGATGATGGTTACCATTGATTTTTGCCATTAATTTGCTTTTTCCTTCCAGTACATGGCAGAAACAGGTGTTGCCCCTTTACCAACTCCAAGGGTTGTGCTGTGCAGAGCTGTGGGGTGTGTGACAGCGCTCACGCCATCCCCTGGGTTACAGTATCTCAGCCAGTCAGGGAGAGATTTCACATATTTATCTTCCCACGTAGCTGTGCTGGTTTTCAAGTGATGGCAGGATGTTGAATGCAGGCTTGGCATTGTGCAGGGCCCCTGTAGCAGAATAAGCTCAGAGCGCTCTCCCCCTGTCATCCATCCCTGTTTGGATTGTACCGTTCCCTGCTTCACTCCTGCTTGTTAAACCCTGTGCTCTGCTCTGTCTCCCCAGGCCCTGGGCTGTTTGCTGTACAAGCTGTGCTACTTCACCTTGCCCTTTGGGGAGAGTCAGGTGGCGATCTGCGACGGCAACTTCACCATTCCGGATAACTCTCGGCACTCGCAGGACATGCACTGCCTCATCCGTGAGTGTCCCCCACCCTGGTGGAATCTTCTGCAGGACTAAAAAGGCAAAAAAAAGGCCAGAGGTGTTTTGAGCTTCTGCTCCCACATTGGTGTTGACATTGAGGCCCTGGAGCGAGTCCAGAGAAGGGCAACCAGGCTGGGGAAGGGGCTGGAGGGCAAATCCTCTGAGGAGCGGCTGAGGGAGCTGGGGGTGTTGAGCCTGGAGAAGAGGAGGCTGAGAGGAGACCTTCTCCCCACCTCCCCTGCCCTGCCAGGAGGGTGCAGAGAGGTGGGTGATGGTCTCTTCAGCCAGGGGACAGGAGAAGGGACAAGAGGCAATGGGCTCAAGCTGCCCCAGGGCAGGGTCAGAGCAGATGGGAGGGAAAGTTCTTCCCTGGAAGGGTTGTGGGGCTGTGGCACAGGCTGCCCAGGGAGTGTAAACTTCCCTGGAAGTGTTTAAAAAAAAGGCTAGATGAGGTACTTAAGGATCTGGTTTAGCTTAGGATGGGAATGGTTGGACTTGATGATGTTTAAAGGTCTTTTCCAAACTTGTGATTCTGTGTTTCTCCTCTTTTGAGAGTCTTGCTTGCACACGGGGCACACAAAGCGATCCTGTAGTAGCTTAGGAGATCACTCTTGGAAAGAAATGATGATGAAGAGATTTCTGTTTAGCTGGGCTGCAGCGAACTCAGTGGAAAGGCAAGGAAAACAGACAACCATTTGGTTCAAGAGTCCTACAGAAACTTGCACAATAAGCCTATTTATGCAGAAACGTATTTCTCCAGTAATAAATCTGTTTGGATAAGGAACTGAAAAGAACCACAGTGACTTAGGCTGGTGATAAGAATTCATCTTCTGTGAATTGAGAAAGAGAACTGCAATGATTTATAAATAACCCACTGACTGGAGTGAATGTGTAATTAAGGGTACAATGCTCTCCTCTTGGCAAAGCTGGGGCAGCTCTTGTTTGCAGCACAGCATTTGATTTATTTTTTTTTCTTTAAATTCTTTTCCTAGCCACAGTCTTGACTAACACAGAGTTGGCTGTGTTTGCCAAGCAGCCTGGTGTTTTCTTATGCTAAGGTGGTGGTACAGGCGGCTGGCCGGTCTTCCTGCCCCGCTGACAACCACACTTGGATCAAACTCTCATCCCACAGGTTCAGCTGGAAGTGTAAAAGTCAGGCTGAATTTCCCCTCCTTGCCCTAGAGCCTTTGATAGCAGCTACAAATCATAGAAACATAGTCATAGAATGGCATGGGTTGGAAGGAACCCCAAGGATCATAGAGCTCCAATCCCCCTGCCACAGGCAGGGCCACCAACCTCCAGGCCTACACAAGGTTGCCCAAAATCGTTTGTGGCTGTATTGGAAAATACATCCTGTCTGTCTTGTCCCTTCTTCTCTCACCCTGAGGATCAGCTCAGCCCTGCTGATCATCAACTGGATGCTCCAAAAGACTTGGGGCAGCCTTGGCTTATACCAAAAGTAGCTCCACCGTAAACATCTCGTGTGAATCTGCTTGTTCTGTTCCTCTGATAGTGGCATCTCCATCTTTTACAGGGTATATGCTTGAGCCAGACCCTGATAAGAGACCTGATATTTATCAGGTCTCCTACTTTGCATTCAAATTGGCAAAGAAGGAATGCCCAGTCCAGAACGTCCAGGTGAGTAGTGAGGGAGTGGACTGGTGTTGGGCATTGTGTGAGGAGGCTGGGGTGGTCATTGCTGCATGTTGAGCATTTGGTTGTATTCTGTCAGTTGTTCCCTGGTTCTATAATGAGGAGGATATATTTTTAGTAATTAGCAGTGTTCTTTGGGCTTTTTTTATCGGGGGCAGGAACCAGAGTTTTGTTTCCTGTCTTGTTTGTCCCTGATTTACCTCCTCACCCAGTTACCATGTGAGGCCAACCAAGAGATCTTGTGCATGTGAATGTGGAAAATGAGGCCATGCTTGTGGAACAGATTTGATTCCCAGGCACACTCATCCCAGCGTGTGTAATTTGTGCAGCTGCTGGTTTTAAAGGTAGTGGTTGTGTGCTGGGCCTGGCCCACTTGCATTTGAGCTCCATCAGCCCTTACCTGACCATCTGCACTGCCTTAGTGTGTCTTTAGAGACTTAGTTGAAAAATAGAGCTGACAAGTATTTTCTTAGGGTGTTACAGACACCTGTGACACTTTTATTTCGTGGTTTCCAGGTAAGAAGAAACCCATTTATTTCCCCTGCCTCCAGTTCAGGTGGTTATTTGTGGCCCATATGAATAAGACATGGTTCTGGTACTATTATGCTTGTAACTTTTTAGAGCAGTATTAATAAGTACTGCTGCTCCTGGCCCCAGGCTGTCTTATAAAACACACCCAGGTTGTGCTGTGAAGCTTTAATGTTCAGATTCCACATGTAGTAAACAAGCCAAAAAGCCCAACCTTTGTTTTTTGCCCCTCTCCCAAACTGCTGTCTTCTCACAATGCTGACATTAGGCAGTTTGTCCAGGATGAGGAATAATTATTTGGGGGATCCCCCAATCTCCCCATTTCATTGTGATGCTTTTGCAAATTATTTCTGTCTTCAAAATACAAATTTCTGTGTCTTTGGGACCTGCAGAACTCTCCAATCCCTGCTAAACTCCCAGACCCGGTTAAAGCAAGTGAAGCTGCTGCAAAGAAGAGTCAACCTAAGGCCAGGTAACAGCATCTGCATCACCCTCAGCCCTCTCTCTGGTCTTTCTGTTGTTTATCAGGAAGGGTGTTGGGTATATTTAGCAGTTTCCTTGTGGGTTTATATTTGTACAGGGAGGCAAACACCGCAGTCCTGAGGCTTTTGCTTCAACGACATAAATAACCATTGATCTGCAAGGCAGAAAATGCAGATATTAGGGGAAATTTTTCTGCATTGGGGGGGGGTGGGGAGCAGGGCTTGGGTGCTACTCAGCATGACTCAACAGCTAGGCTTTTTGTACTGAAGACATGGCTTGACAGCAGCGCTTGAAGTTCGTGCACTTAGATGAATCTACTGTGTCATCCATCCGGAGGCAGAACCCAGAGTACCTGAGAGCAAAGTCAGGAGGAGAGAGACTGCAGCAGGGCCTGGAAGTGGCCCAAAGAACACAGATCTGCTGAGAAACCGTGCTGGGAGCTGTTGCTGTTTTGAGTTTGACCCTGGGCAGATGATAACCTAACCCAGGATGAAATTGCTGTGACTTCTGCAGGAGTCCTGTAGTTTCTTCTCATGGGGTGGGGATGTGAAAGCCCAAGTGATCTCTGTATGAAGAGCCCAAATTAGTGGGGAAACCACTGTGGGGTTTTTTCTCCTCTCCTGCTGCTGCTTGCTCTGCTTACAGTACTGTAACAGAGATGTAGCAATTTAGTTGGACAAAACTTGTACCTTATTTTACTGCCAAGTGAGCAGAACAGCAGTGGGCACTCCAAACCCAGCAGTCTTCTCTGACTCTGACTCTGAAGCAGGGCATCTCTCCTCCTGCCTGTCAGCCCCAGGAGTCTGCTTCTTTGATGATTGAGCACAGTTTCCCTCATTTTGCTATGATAACTTGATATCCAACAAGCAAATGTATCTGCAGAAGGGCAGGGTAGGGTCTGGCTGTGCTTGGCTGTTGCTCTGCAGTTGTGAAACTCAGTAAATACTAAGAGGTCTCCTGACCTGAGTCTGGGGGTAGATGTGCTGAAGTTGAGGTGCTTCTAAAAATAGCAAGTCAGACAACTCTGCCCAAAGGTACCAGCTGCTCTTAAGCTAATTCGTGATGCCCTTCATCTGCTCATCCAGAACTCTGTAGTGGATTTAAACAGTATGTTGTAGCAAATATTTGAATGAGTTGAGTGATTTTGACAAGTTCCAGCTGTCCAGCAGGAGAAGATGCCACGACTGGCAGAGCAGCCCGAGTCAGAGCGTTGGGTTAATCGTTGCATCTGTTAAGTTTTGCAGTGCTGGCAGCTTTCTGGGAAGAGTTGATGTGTGTGTCTGGATGCCCACAAGTGTTTCTCCTTTATCAGTTGTGTACTGCTGAAGTGGGGAGGGTTTTTAAACCCTTAACTGTGTTGCGTGCTCCAACTCTCAGGCTAACAAAGGCTGTGATCTTCCTGCTCTTCCACTTATTCCTTACCTTATCTCATAGGCTGACAGATCCCATCCCTACGACAGAAACTTCCATAGCACCCCGCCAGAGACCTAAAGCAGGGCAGACACAACCCAACCCTGGGATTTTACCCATCCAGCCAGCCCTGACGCCTCGGAAGAGACCCACTGCTCAGGCAGCCATTCAGCCGCAAGGTGAGACGCTGTTCCCTCCTGCTGAGCTCTGTGTGCCACAGGGCTGGGGTGCACCTTGACCTAACAGGTCTCTGTTCCATAGAATCACAGAACTGTAGGGGTTGGAAGGGACCTTGAGAGCCCATGGGGTCCAACCCCCTGCCAAAGCAGCTCCCTAGGACAGGGCACACAGGGCGGTGTCCAGACAGGGCTGGAATCTCTCCAGAGAAGGAGACTCCACACCCCCTGGGCAGCCTGTCCCAGGGCTCCCTCACCCTCACTGTGGAAAGTTCTTCCACATGTTGGTATGGAACTTCCTATGCTCCAACTTGCAGCCATTGCCCCTTGTCCTGTCCCCACAGACACTGAAAAGGGGCTGCCCATTCCCCCCTGCATCCCACACTTCAGATACTGATAACCATCGATCAGATCCCCCCTTAGTCGTCTTCTCTCCAGGCTGAACAGCCCCAGCTCACTCAGCCTTTCCTCACTGGGGAGATGCTCTAGACCCTTAATCATCTTTGTAAACTTCTGTATATATTTATTTTATTCTTCCCTACAAGTTGCAGGACCTGCTGCCCTGGGTGGTGCTCAGCCTTCGCTCCCTGCAAGTGTCCCCCAGCAAAAAGCAGCACCTCAACAGCCTCCGGCACAGCCTCAAGCCAAGCAGGCGCCGGCTGCACAGCAAGCCTCCCAGGTGCAGCCCCAGGTCCCTTCTACTCAGCCCCAAGCAACACCTCAGCATCAACAGCAGCTCTTCTTGAAGCAGCAGCTTCTGCAGCAGCAGCAGCAACAACAGGCTGCGTATTACCAGCAGCAGCAGCAGATGATGCAAGCTCAGCAGGTAGGTTGGCGCACACTTCCCGTGGCCTCCACGGCTGCATCTTTGCCCTGGTTTTGGGGGGAGAGGTGCAGTTTTTAGGCATTTTTCTATGCCTAAAGAATGCATAGAATGCAAGGCTGGCATCTACAAAGGTGAAATAAGCAGTGCTGGTTAAGGCTTTACAGCTCCGAGTATTTCAGGGTCTTAAAATCAGTGCTCAACTGAGGAGCAGAGGGGAACAATTTCTCTTCTGCTCTCTTGGTGACATGAAGACACCTGGAGTGTAGGATTCTGGTCTGTTTTCTGCAATGGTGAGGAGGCATGTGAACACATGATGTGTTAGACGAGGTGTCTGGATGAGACTTGTCTGCTGAACTGAGGTGTTTATAGCTGTACTGATCCCCACTAAAGCATATTTAACAGAGGGAGCAAAGGGACTGTAAGTGTCCTATCCCAGGATAAAAAGTGGAGAAGGGAGTTTGGGAGTGCAGGGTGGTCTCTGTCCTGGGAGCCCTGTTTGGGCAGGTGTAACACAGAGCAGCCCTGGGGGCAGAGCAGAAGGCTGTTTCCCATCACAGAGCGTCTCCAAGCCGTGCAGCCTGTTCCTGCTTTGCTGCTTGCAGTGGCTGTGGCTGTTCTTGTGGCTGGTCTTGAATTCTGGTGGTGGTACCCTGGTTCCCAGCCACACAACAAGCAGCTCAACAACTGATTGTTTTCCAGTTCCCAGTGATGCAGCAAGGAGCTCCAGCGCAGCAGCAGCTGATGCAGAACTATTACCAGCAGCAGCAGCAGCAGATGATGGCCCAGCAGGCAGCAATGCAGCAGAAGACAGCAGTAGCAGCAGCTCAGCAAAAACAAGCAGCCCCAGTGCAGCCACAGCCCCAGGCCCAGCAGAGCACGGCCCAGCCAGCACCCCCACAGGAGCAAGCGGTAAGAGCTTTGTGGGAAGGAACAGGGCAGTGGGGTTTGGGGCACTGGTAAGTGCTCTCCTGCCAAGGAACACCCTGGCCTGGGCAATTGGCTTTTTGGAGCCAGAGCACCCAGTTTACAGGTGCTCCAGGAGCTGCTGAATCCTTATGACTGTGGGGTAGATGTCAGCACTGATGCGGGGCAGATGTCAGCACTGATGCTGCTGCCTCAGAAGAGTGTTTGGCTGCTCTTTCCAGTGGGTCGCTGGACCCTGGAGCTGTGCTCTTGGGATGAGCAGGTGATGAGTAGAAAGCAGATGAGAAAAATCTAAGTAGCTGCTTAATGCAGCCTCTCTTGATGCCTCCCCTGTCGCGCTGCCTTAGAAGACACGTGATAATCTCCTCTAAAAAATGTGCTTAATACATCAGGATGAGCAGCAGAACTACTTCATATCCCTGCTTGTTTGGAAAACTTCCCTCTCATATTCAGAGCTCCGATGCGGAGGAAGGTGCCAGCAGCCCTCCTGGCTGCTTCTGGGACTGGGGTAAATTTACTTTAATGAATACTATGGGAAGGAGACTTTTTCAAAGCACCATAAAAAAAAAAACTAAGTAAAGCATCCAGTATACTAATCATCTGAATGTGTATCCAAAATAAATGCTCTTTACTTAATGGGAAACGTGGCTGGCTGCAGCAGGGAGGTAGCCAGCTCTCTGCAGCATTAAAGGGAAGCTGGACCAGAGGGCAGGAGCCCCATTGCCAAAGCATCTCTGCAGTACAGCTGGGAGGAAGCTGTGGCTTTTGCTTTCGTTCCTGGGCAGCCCCATCTGCTTTTGCTTGTTTTTGAGAGCTCAAAGGGATGTCCATAAACTCTAGTGGTGCCTTGGAGAGAAAGCAGCACGTGTAGGCACTGGCTGAGAGGAGGCTGCCTGTTGCTTTGCTGTGCCAGGCTGTGTGTGTGATCAAACTGTAGCGGGTAACAAAGCGCTTCCAGGACACGGTGTCTGAGTCCCAGCTTGGGGTCAGCTTGTGCTGCTTAGTCATGAGCTGCCAGTCATTAGGGACCTAACTCATCTCTTGAATATGCTTCCTTTGAAGTGCCACCAGGAATTAATTTGGCTAATAAACTCCATAACGCAGTGACCAGAGCAATGCCAGGGAAGTGGTGTTTGCTTTGCTCTCTGATGCATCTCAAGGCTCTGTCAAATTCATCCCCTTTGGCTTTTCTATCACTGTTCAGTGCTAAGCTGGTCATTAGTGTGGGTGGAGCTTGGAGCTCTTGTGGTCCCAGTCTTGCTACTGACTTGCTGAATGACCTGGGGCAAAGCCAGTTGATTCAAACTGGTGGGAGATGTTCAGTACGTGCGGGCAGGTCTTGGATGGCACCCACTGTTCCCTGTCCCTTTGAGAGGAGAAATGCCTGAGATGTAGGTTTGGAGTGCATCTTTAAAGAGCTTTGCTGTGATTCACTAGCACCAAACAGTCTTAATTTTACTACACCAGCCTTGGATGGCTGATCAGAATGGCCATGTCTGGCCACTTCCACTCCTGCAGCAACCAGGAGGGGAAAAATTGGTGGCTGGCTCATTTAAAAGAAGAACCTGGGACATAGTCTCTGAGAGCAGAGCCTCTGAGCAGAAGATACCAAGCCAGGACCTGTCAAAACCTTTTCACATTGCAAGACTTCAGTTTAATAAGCTCTGCATTCATTCCTGTGGAGGTTTTGGCACTACCCTTTTATTTCTCAGCACCAGATGTACTGTTCTGCAGTGACCTCAATAGTGAGACGTAAGGTGGGTGCATTAGAAGCAGGCAGGTCAGCTTGCTTCTCACCCATGGTGAATTAATCTGCCCAGAAATGCCAGGTGAAAAACAAGACAGCTAACTGCTTGTTTGCCTTGTCCCCACCAGAGTTAGGAGCTCACTGGGTATCTAACTTCTTGTTCTTGCTGCCCTCTTAGGTCTTCCCAAGTCTTTCATCTGTCTTCCTTTGGTTGAAAACGGCCTGGGATGATACGGGGAGGGGAACAGGGAGCCAGTATCCACCTGGTGGAAGTGACATGCACAGCTTTCTGCTCTGTGTGTCCTGGTTTTCCTGCTTTAAATCCAACCACAATAATTCACTGACAGGTTTTATTAAAAAAATCTCATAATTGGAGGTGACATTGATGGTGATCACTAGGAAACAGTGTTCCAGGGATGTATGGGTTTGAGAGCTCAACACCAGACTGAGGGAATGGAAACATTTGGGAAGAAACTGAGGGGATCAGTTGAAACCCCTTGAAATGTCCAAAGGGTTTGTAGCTGGGCTATCTTGGCTTACACCTGGTAAGGTGCCTGGTTTTGTCCTCTGGATTTTAATGACAAATGCTGCTCCTGTGGGCCTTGCTTTATTTTTATGTCTTTTTCTCTTCCCTGAGAGAAATCTAAGAAAGCTTCTTGCACAGAATTTCAGTAGAGGGCCTGTGTTCCCTCAGGGATTTGTCCCCAGTTGGACATTATCTGCTCTTCACCTCCCCTCACTCCATGTATCCACCTGAGAAGACTCCTGCACAATATAATGTGATCCCCTTTCCTTTTTTACCTCTGCCCTGGTTCTCAGCCTCTTTAAGGGCCTCTTCTCTCTGAAGTTTGAGACCATCCAGCACCAATAGAAGCTTTGCCTCCAGAGCTGCACCACAGAAAGGGGGAAAAGTCTCTGCTTGTGCATTTGCACCAATCCTGAAATCCTGTAGCCCAGCACATTCCCTCCTGTTTGTTTTCTCTCCCTCTGGACTCCCCCCAGTTCATGACTCGAAGGTCAGAGCCAGCAGCACACGGCTGTGTGTTCATCACGTTGTTCAGGAACAAGGACATGCTGCTTTATTTTCTCTCCTAGGTGCAGGGGCAAATGAGGCAACAGCAAAAACCTCAAACTACACCCCCCCCAGCAGTGCAAGGGCAGAAGCTGGGCTCTCTCACCCCTCCGTCCTCCCCCAAGACGCAGCGTGCGGGACACAGGAGGATTCTGAGCGACGTCACCCACAGTGCGGTTTTTGGGGTTCCTGCCAGCAAGTCAACCCAGCTCCTGCAGGCAGCTGCTGCTGAAGCCAGTCTCAACAAGTCCAAGTAGGTGCCTGCTCACTTGGTGTCACAGGGTGTGGAGGGATGGGGTAGAGCAGGCTCTTCAGAGAGCCGAGTTGAAGTAGGCAGCAAACTCTTTGGTCTAAATG
This sequence comes from Gallinula chloropus, assembly GCF_964237585.1. NCBI lineage: Eukaryota > Metazoa > Chordata > Aves > Gruiformes > Rallidae > Gallinula > Gallinula chloropus. The sequence continues at coordinate 9,743,681 of NC_140106.1, forward strand.
AGTCCTCACCTTCCCAAGGCTACAGCTGAGGGCTTGGCAGGAAGCTCCTGAAAAACATCCCCAGGGCAGAAGTCCTCCTGAGTGCTAAGCTAAGTCAAGGTGACCTTCCTCATGGTCACAAAAGCTGGTGTCATTTCAGCTGTCCCACCAGTAGCCCTGGTGTGTGCTTGATGCTTGTTCTAAGCTGGGGCACTCATCCCATGTCCACAGACAGGTGGGTGCTGCAGAAAGCTGTTTCAAATGGGGTGTGTGTGGGGCTTGTTTTAATTCCTGGCATGAGGATGCTCAACCAGATCACGACTAGCTATGGGTAACTGGTCCCAGCCCTCCAGGCATGTGAGTACAGTAACTCGTGCTGAGTGTTTTTTAAGTAGGAAGTAATTACAATGTGGTAGTTTGGACCAGCTCATAGTGCTGGCCAGAGGGTTTCAGGAGGGTTATTAATAACTGTTGTTTGGTTGGGATGGTTGTATCCAGATCTGCTTCCACCACACCCTCGGGTTCTCCACGGACCTCACAGCAGAATGTCTATAACCCGCCCGATGTCTCCACGTGGAATCCATTTGATGATGATAACTTCTCCAAACTCACAGCTGAGGAGCTGCTGAACAAGGACTTTGCAAAGCTGGGTGATGGTAGGTTCATGGAGGTGGTTTCCTACCTCACAGAAGATGGCATGAGATGATGATGCTTTCTGTCAGGTGCTTCTGGGGTGCTCCCATATTGTTGTGGCTGTAAGGGCTAAATCCTTCTGATTTTCCTTCTCAGTCCCTGTCCTCTTCACTGAGCAATTGCAATGCAATGGGCCTGATCCTCAGAGGTACTAACTGCTTTTAAAGCAGCCTTGACCAGCTGCTTGCAGAAGTGGCAGTTTAAACTCTGCTTCATCTGCAAGTTACGATTTGGAGGAAGGGGCTGAAGTGGTGTAATGAAATAGTGTCCTAAAAATCTAGGTAGGTCTTCAGACTGGAAGCTTTTCTCCTAAATCTGCATCTGGCTTTTCAGGGAAAGCTCCAGAAAAGATGGGCAGTTCCACAGAGAACCTGATTCCAGGTTTCCAACCGGCTTCATCTGCAGCCCAGCCTGATGCGTTTGGTGGTTCTTCCTTCACTGCTGGACCAGGTGAGTCTCTGAATGTGTCCTACAGGGCAGTGCCCTGGACAGCACTGCAGAAGAACAGCAGCTCTTTGTCATTGCCTCTTTAACAGGAGAAATAACATAAGCTCAAGCACTGAGAATGCTAGGATAGGGTTGGTCCTCCAGTAAAAAGGGAAGGTGAGGAATGGCAGGTATACTGGTCACAGTTGGGTAGCAGGGGTGGGATGTGCCATCTGTAGGCAGAAGTGAGGCTTTTGGTGATGGAGGAAACTTCTTGTGAACCTAAAGGGTTCCATTCAGCTTCTTAACGTGTTGAAGTTCCTGCAGCTCGTGGTTAGAAGTGAAATAGGTAGGGTGCAATAAGGGAATCGGGCTCTGGTCAGGCAGGGAGGGCTTTCCTCTCCTGTAGCTGTTTGGGCTGTATGAAGGAGGAGTGGAGCAGGGGTTGTACAACACCCTCCCAGCAAAGAAGTTCCTCCTCAGGGTTAGGTGGGACTTCCTCTGCTCCAGTCTGTGCCCATGGCCCTGTGTCCTGTCCCTGGACACCACTGAACGCAGACTTGACCCATCCTCCCAACCCCACCCCTCAAGGATTTATCAGCATTGATAAGATTCCCCCCCCTCAGTCTCCTCTGGGCTAAAAAGTCCCAAGTCCCCCAGCCTCAGAGACGTTCTAGATGTTCACTGCCTGGTGAACCCTTTATGATGTCCCATGAGCCTTCGTGGAATGATGTTGAGTAGCAGCAGCTCCAGATCCAGCTGTAATGTACCTTCTGCAGAGCCTGAGATGCAGGACCATGGTCTGGGCTTTCTGGATGTCATACCACGTCCAGTTCTTCCAGCAGTTGTCTTTAAAACGTGCCCCTTGACTCCCCTGCCTGGTGGTTTGGTGTAGGAAGGTGTCTTGCAAACTCTCTTGCTGCTGACAACAAGCTGGGCACTTCCAGCCCTTTCCTTATAGACACCAGCCTGTGTGATGCAAGATGCTGTATGTTTTCTCCCAGTCAGAGGCCCACCAGGGCGTGTGTCCTGTTGTTAGGGCATCCCATCTTTTGTACTCCCCCCTCAAGGAATGTTTTGAGACCTGGGGGTTAAACTGTGTTGGTTGAGCTACGTGGTGATAACAGTTGGGGTTTTTGAGTGTGGTGGTGTTGTGAGGCTGTAGCTTGGACTCTAATACCTGTGCTGGGATTTTGCTCAATGCTTTCTGCTGTTCTCTCTTCCCTGTTTCACTCTGCCTCCTTTCTCCCTGGTACCAGCTGAAAAAACAAAAGACATTCTGAGTTTGGACAATAGCCCTCCTCTTCTGACTGTGCCTGATCCTTTCATTCCTCTCCCACTATCCGACACACCAGGTAACTGGAATTGAGTTTATGGAAGGGGTGTGTGTGTGTGGAAATCTGTCTTCTCTTCTTGTGCTCTGAATCTTCCAGGTTTATTTCTAGGCACACCCAGTGTGCTGGGCCACAGCCAGTGGTGCTGAGCGCTCTGCTGAACTGGGTGGCAGTGGTGATGTGGAATGTCATCAGTGGGGTTTCTGCCGTTGCATCCCAGAGTGGTGCTGGAGCTGGGCAGAGCCCCAGGAGCTGGGCTGAGTGGAAGAGCCACTGGTTTTCCTGGCAGACCCTTGGGTTATCCTATCAGTTCTGATGCCAACAATGTCGGTGCCTTTAAGGGTTTGGTATTCAAAGCCAAAAATAATCAGTGGGTAATTGCCTGTTCTGACCTGAGCCATTTCCAAATTGGTTTCTGACTTTTAAATGGTAGTTTTAATTACTCTTACTTTTATTTTCCTGTAAGACTTTGTGGTTCTTTGGCTCCCAAGGTCTATTGCAGAGAAGTTGTGCTTCTCAAAGCACAAGTTACCATGTAACCTTTTCAGGTTTGGCACAATTTCCTAGTGCAGTTGGTAGCTTATTTCCATTTACGTTGCAGTGCTACTCAACAGCCTTTCCTGCACTCACATTTCTCACTGCAGCAGCCAACACTTTTTAGCACAAGATTATATAAGTGCTAAAGAAGCTTATTTGCAAATCAGTGGGATTTGGAATATGGGAATGTGTGTAGGGGGGGTTGTCTTGGAGTTTTTCTAAGCTCTCTGGTGACTGTGTGTGATGGGTCCCAGCTCAGAGGAGAAGTGCTAGTTGTAACTCTCACCCTTGTCCTCAGCTCAAGCTGTGGATCACTGGTGGGTTGACCCAAGCTTCAAAGGGATCTGCTTGTAAAGATGGCATCTTTCCATGGAAAGTTGAGCAATTCAGAGAGGGAAATAATAATTTTCTGGTAACTTTGTGCAACTTTTTTCCTCCTGGCTGATGCTCAAAGAGTGTGAGAAGTGTGTGTTGATTCTAAAGGGATTTTACTCCATAACACTGCGCTTTGAGAACAGAAGCAGAACTCAGAGCCTTTCTCCCATGGCCAAGTGCTTTTCCAAGACCTGCCCAGCTGACTTCAAAACCCCACAACCCACAGAAGGCAGGTGACTGCAGTTCCTTTCCACACCTTGTGGAAGTGCCACCAGGGCAGTTGTTTTCGTTGGTCCCTGTTGCACTTTGATACAGCCCAACCACACGAAGCAGCTGTCCCAGCCTGAGCTGCAGGAGCTCTGAACTTCTTTATAGCACTGAAACCCCTGCAGAGAAATTGCTGTTCAGCCCTGACCTTGGGTGCAAAATAAGTCAGAGCTAGCAGTAGTTTTTATGATGCCAGATTGTTTGTCACACAGGTCTCTCCCTGACCAGTTGTGGATCTTTGCAGGCAGGTGCTAAACCTTCTTTGGCTCATCTCTGCCTTGGATTCTGCCCTGTGTTTGGCTAGGATGGAGTTAATTCTCTCTGTAGCAGCTGGTGCAGCGCTGTGTGTGGGAGTCCTGGGAGTTGGGATGAGAGTGGTGCTGATAACACAGGGGTGTCTTAGTTGTTACCAAGCACTCAAGGACTCTTCAGCTTCTCACGCTGCCCTGCTAGCGAGAAGGTGGGGGCCACCCAGGTGGGGACACAGCCAGGACAAGTGACCCAAACTGGTCAAAGGGCTACTCCATACCATGAGGTCATGCTCAGCACAGATCAGGCTGGTGGGGAGGAGAGCACAGCTCCTGGATGTGCAGTTTGGGGACAGTCCAGCTTTGGGTCTGCTCTGATCTGTGGGGTCTGAGTTGTGTGGTGAGGAACTGCCTTGTGTCTCACCACATTGGAGTAGTTTGCTGTGAAGTCCTGTTACTGTTCTTTCTCCCTGCTGTCCCAGAAAACTGACCTTATCCTGACCCACCAGGTTTGCCTTTGTCTTCCCTTTTTTCCTTCCCCCATTTTCCCCCCCTCCCTGTGCAGGAGAAGCCAGTGAGTAACTGCATGGTGCTCAGCTGGGGCAAAACCACAGCAGCTGCATGTGTCTGACCCTCCTGAGCTCTGTGGATCTCCTTCCTTGGGAGGCAGGAGTGTGCAGGAGATGTGGCTTGCTTTGGCTTCCTGCAATGACACCTCTGTTGGTTTGGGGGTTGTTTTTAAAGTGTTTTGTTTTTTATGATAAAATGTGAGTCCAGGAGTCCTGAATATTTTCAAGGGCCCAAGCTACACACTTGTCCTTAGCTTTGAAAACCAAGAGAGGTTGTATGTGCTGGTAAACTCAATAGAACAGGTAAAACCCCTGAATTTGCACTCAGGTTTTCAGTCTCTGTCGTGCAGAACAGAGGGTCTTTGTTCTTCCATGTCTGCATTACCTGTGCAGAAACATCCCCATAGCAAGCAGAGGGATGTGGACCTCTGGACATGTCCCTCTGTCCCTCTTGGACATGAGGGATGTGCCAGCTTGTATGTGGAAGGTGATTTTCAAGGTGAGCCCCTTGGGTTAGCTGAGCTGGGATTGACTTTCCTCCTGTGGTACATCAGCATCTCCTGTTGCTCATCTCAAAGCTGCCTTCCCGTTGTGCAGCAGCAGCTGAATTTCTTTTGAATGCTTTCTAAATATTTACTTTCTGTTTGGAGTATTTGTATTTCTGAGGAAACCCTGATCCTGAGTCTCTCTGCTTTGAAAACATTCTGCCTCTGTCTTTTTATAGACTGGGAGTGTGCACAGCCCTGTCAGATGTACCAGCAGGAGCCTTTCCCCCTCACTTACAGGAGCAGTGGTGTTCAGGAACACTTTTGGTATGGGTGTGAGTGAGGGTTTGAGTTGGGATTTTCCCCATTTGTTGTACACAGACAGTTTTATTGGCTTCCTGCTCTCTGACCCTGTGAAGGGTCTGGCTGACAGCTCAGCTGCTCTGCTTTTTTTTTTGCTTAAGCCACAAACTCGCTCCTTTTGTTGATACCTCAGGGTGCAGGTGGCATCATAGAATCTCCAAGTCTCTTCTGTGCTGGAAGGGACCCGTAAGGACCATCAGTCCAGCCCCTGGCTCCACACAGCCCAGTCAGGCACTGAGTGCATCGTCCAGATGCCTCTTGCCCTCAGCCCAGCTCGATGCTGTGACCCCTTCCCTGGGGAGCCTGTGCCAGTGCCTGACCCCCCTCTCAGCACAGAACCTCTTCCTGACACCCAGCCTAAACCTCCCCTGGTGCAGCTTCACACTGTTCCCTGGAGTTCCATCCCTGGTCCCCAAAGAGAGGAGAGAGATCAGCGCTGCCCCTTCGCTCCCCTTGTCAGGAAGCCACAGACCCCATGAGGTCTCCCCTCAGCCTCCCCTTCTCCAGGCTGAACAAACCCCAGAGACTTCAGCCTCTCCTCAGGAACCTTCCCCTCCAGACCCTTCCCCATCCTCATTGCCCTGCTCTGGACACTCTCCAGTAGTTTTGTGTCCCTCTTGTCCTGTGGCACCCAAACCTACCCTGGGATACAGTTGGCCCTCCTGGTTCATGGGTAACTTTCTGTTGACCAAGACCCCCAAATCCCTTTTGGCACGGCCATCCTCCAGCACCTGATCCCCTGGGCTGGGTGTGCAGCCAGGGCTGCCCCTTCCCAGGGGCACAATCTGGCACTTGCCCTTGTTAAACATCATGCTGTTGGTGACTGCCCAGCTCTCTGATCTGTCCAGGTCTCTGTGAGGCTTCTCCAGCCTCAACATCACTTGAAATTTGGCCAGAGACCTTGGACTTTCCCACATTTCCTCTGTATACTCAGGACAGATGAGCCTATTGTATCACAGACTCCCAAGGAAGAAGGAAGAGAGGCTTAACCCACAACAAATAGCTGTAGGGTGCATCCTGAGACAGCCCAAACATGTTCAAATGGAGCAGCACACTGCTGTGGAGCTACAGCCAACAAACATGGCTTTGTGTCACTGTTTGCTTGTAGGGTTTGGTTCTGTGTGGTCAGTTGAATATTTACAACTAACATAAAGCTCAGACAGCAGGTTCTAGCAGACTATCTCCATCCTGTTTGTGTGGATCATGGGGCTGGAGATGTGATACCTTCTCAGTAAGGGCTTCTAGAGAAGAGAGAATGTAGCACCCTATAGAAGAGCCAAGAATCAAGTGGAAGTGGAAGGAGTTTTCAGTGTATTTCTCATTCTCCAGCTCATAATGTCTGCAGTTCTTAATGGGATTGTAACTTGTAAGAGGAGCTGGCAAGAGGGATGTAAAAATATGGCAAAACATCTGTTAAAATAAGGGAGAATTAAATATTCATGCTGAAAAGATTTTTCCTTGTGCATGATTAGGCAAGTGAGCCAAGTTCTTCTTAATAAGCTTAGTGGAGGCTTCACTGTGGATTAATTATAATGGAGCACTTGATCAGAGGGGCCATTTCTCTGCTACGTGTGGCTACTTAATGTCTGTCAGTGTGAATTCAGCTCCTACAAGCACAGGAGGTTACATTTTGCACGGGGTATTCTGGAGACCTGAAATTCAAACTGAGTTAGGAAGGTTCCAGGTGGATCTTTCCCTCTGCTGCGGAGGCTTCGCTCTGGGAACAGTCCCAAGTGTGGAGGTTTTACCCCCTTACACACAGTAGGTTCTGTTGCTTTGGGCTTCATTTTTGTTGGCTTGAGTGGATGTGGGGCTCACTCCCCAAAACCTGCATTGAACAAGTAATTCATGAGAGGTTGGACCAAGAGCTTCAGCCCCTGTCTCTCGTTGGGTGTTGGAGTGCTGTCCTGATGAAGTCCCCCACGCTCTCCAGACATCCTCTGGACTCTAGAAGCATCTGCTCAGACAAACAAGCTTTGGAGTAAGCAAAGGGTGGCCCTAGTGAAATGCCCTCTGAGACTGCCAAAAATAGTCCTTTCTGGCTGGTTATGGGTGGGACAGGGGTGCCTTCTCCTTGTTCTAGTTCCAGACAAACGTTGCTCTCCCTGCTATCAGTCATCCTGGCTGATCCTCTCCGCACCAGAGCAGAGATGAGGTGGTGGGAGTGAGTCCTTGGCAGCAGAGCAAGCGAGAAGGTGTTGAGCAGCAGCACCAAGGTGTAGGAGCTGAGAAGAAGCTCTGCTCCTCTCTGTTCCTGGATGGAGAACAAACTCCCCCATGCCACAGACTGCGCTGCCCCATCCATGTGCGGGCTGAGCCCGGGTGTGCGCAGGGTGGTGGTGGTAGCAGCCTCTCCACGTCACTACCAAGTGCAGTGCTGTCTGTGCAACACTCACTCCATTGTGAGGGGTTTTTTTGCCCCCTTCCAAAACAGAACAGATTATTCTTTGTGACTTTACGCTGCTATTTACTCCCTGTAGTAACTCAGCAGCGTAGCTGCAGCTGGGAGACAGGTGCATCTTTAGGGCTGCTAAAGCAGCGCTGAGAGCTGGAGGTGAGTGTCAGGCTGTCCCAGCGATGGGAGACCTGGAAATGGGGAAGAATTTGGATCAGATAGCTGAAGCTGACAGTTTCTAGCACCTGGAAACATGAGCCAGGACTCAAATCCTTGACATCCCTGTCAGAACACGTAAGTGCAGTTGCTTTAACAGCACTGCTATTACTAACACAGGAGGGCTTTTTTGATTTTCTTTTTTTGGCACAAAATACTTGATGAAATATTTTTAATCAGTGTAATTTATATCCCAAGCCCATAATTTGAGAAGATAACTGTATGCCCACCTACGTCAGGGACTTGGTAACAACTGTAAAACTCTATTTCTAAGGAGACCTTGTGTTTGTACCGTGATGATGTGTTGGGGTAGAGTAGTTAGGGACATGCACAAGTAGGTGTTGCTGCACAATTTACATCCTGAGTTGGGAAAATGCAAAAGAGGAACCACTCATCTAGTAACTCAGTGAATTAATTGGTGTGTTAGGAACTGGTAATACAATGTGGTGTTTTGATGATTTGGAGTAACAAAGCCAATGGACTGCTGAAAGCCCAAGGAGATGAGTGTAAATTAGTTCCTGGTGGGGTTTGTCTGGGTTTTGGGTTTGATGCAAGAGAGTGTTTTACAAATATTGGAGGTCTTGAAAGTTAAACTAAAACTGCTTGGTTCTGATCTCTTAAGGAGCCACCATTAAATGCTGTCCTGCTGTTCCCTATGGTGTTTACAGACTCTGGTGCCAGTGTATTGAAATCCTGCCCATTGCTGTGTTTTCTTCTCCCTTTGTTGCTGTATCAGAAACAATTCGTTTCACACAGACTCCATTAGGAAAATTAAAGTCCTTGATTACTCAGTCCTCTGTTGCCAAATAAGGTGCAGGGCTTCCTTCAATTTTTACTCCTGGGTTAATCAATAGGCAGGAATCTTCCCAGTGACTAATCCACCCCCACCTCAGTAATCTCTCCTCCCACTCGCAGCGCAGTTGACTTGGCAGGACTTTTACAACCTTCTCTTTCTTTCTCAGTTGACATCCGAAGAAAAGGCCTCTGCTGTGTGCTCTGTTGAGTTGTCTTTCTTTTTGCTATTCCTCCACAGTACACGAGTGAGTAACCTTCTTGCTGTGTGCAGTGCCTGGCTGGTGCACTTATTTGGCTTGGAGATGTTTTGGGTGGTTGTTGCATCTTGGTTGTTCAGCGTGTTACCACTCTATGGCAGACTTTTGCTCTCCGTTCCCTTTTTAACTTGCAAGTTTCTCAGGAATCTGTATTCTTTCTAATTGCCTGCTCCAACTAAAACCCCATTTGTCTCCCTCATCTTTTGATTTATATATATTTTTCCCCCCCTGAAACTCTAATCCTCCTTAAAATGCTTCCTGCGCATCCCTCGTATCGCCAAGGATAACTGCAGCGTGCCAACTTACAGCCTCTGGCAGTGGTGGTGTTACAGAATCTCTGCAGTCTGACTAATTGGAAATCTCAAAAATCAGGTTTATGCATGTGTTAGGCAAGAAGGGATCTAGAAAAAGGTCAAAGCTTTCTCACTGGATTGTCCAAAGCTGTGCTCCTCAACCCACACATGGGGTTTGAACTTGCTCTCTCACCCCGTGGTAGGAATCCAGAGTTCATTCTGCTGATGCTGAATAGCATTTCTTCCCCTTTGTGTTGGTGCACATCAGAGGGAAGGCTCTTGCTTTCTCTCCTGAGGAAGTGATTTGGTTTTCCAGTCTCTGGAGCTGCCAACACCTGCCATTTGGTGATGCCTCAGAGAGCCCTTAGCTCCAGGCTCTGTGCTGCTTCTGCAGCGTGTTTTGCTTACTCTGACTGCGATAGGAGACAGTGGGTCACTTCTTACTGTGAGGAGCTGGGAACTGGGGGAGGAAGTGAATGTTCCCCTGAAGGCTGTGCTGTGTGGCTGGGCTTTAGCTCTGGAAAGAGTTGTTAGGGCACTTTGTAATCCTCCTGCATGCTTTTAAGCTAAAACACCTTCTTAAGGCTTGCTGATGAGCCTTGCTGACTCAGCCAGCATCCTTGCAGCTGCAGCATCCACCCTGTCCAGACTGAAAATGAGCCAAAGTCAAAACTTGATGGAAAATAAAATGCCAGTGGTCAGATCAATCCCAAACCTGGATCAAACTCGCTTTCCTGATGACCTGGAAAGTACAGGCAGACTTTTGGTAGGCTGTCTGGGGAAGAGGATGCTTCCAAGAGACATGGGAATGCAGGTATTGATTAAATAAAGCATGTGCTTCTCAGCTGGAGTGTGATAAAAGCCCTTCCTGGGAGCCTGTCAGAGCTGAATGATAGAAAATATCTTTGCATTGGTCACGTTTTCTTAACCTTGTTTATCCTTGGGCTTGTTTGTACATCTGCACATGAATAATCTGGGAATGCCTGTTGTGCTGGAAGCAGAAGGATCTCTGAAGCTTTATAACCCTGAATTTAACTGCGTGGTGGATTCAGAATGTGTTTTGTCCTCTCAGGCTCCAGTCTGAGCTCTAGACATGCACCTAAGTAGTTGCAGTGGGCCCTGAAACTGCAGCCTGGAAGTTTCTATTTCTTTATTTCTTGTTCCATTGCTGTTTGCTGTGTAACTGATTTCCTTTGCCATCGTGACCGCATCTGAAACGCAGCTTGTGATTGTGTGCCCACAGGCCCAGAGACTCAAAAGAAACCTGTGCTGATAGTGGCAAAACATCTCTCTTGGTTTTCCTCCAGCAGAGGATCTTTGCTAAGGGGATGGCAGATGGGGAGAGGGTGTTCTGGGGAAGTTCATACCCGAAGCTGGAGCCTTTATCTCCTCCTGCTAACAGCAGCTACGTGCTGCGTGTCGTTTGCTTCATTGGCAGAGTCTGTTCAGTGTCGACAGTCACTTGCCATGCACATGACTTGGAGCTGTTGTGTTTGTCCAGCTAGCAGAAAGGAGGCTCCTTAGCCCAGCCTTTCCTCTTCTTGCTCTGCTGCATTTCTTACTCATCAAAATAACCGCTGTTGCTGGCTTCTCACCACCTCATCTTCTCCTGGAAATTAAAATTCAACTTCTGCTAGAGAATTCCCTGGGTAGCAGGACCCAGAAATACAGTTGGGTGTCAGGACAGGCTTCTTTCTTTCAAGCTCTGAGTGTAATCAGACTGCTTAATGATCGTGTGCAGGGAAACAGTCCAGTGTGCAGGAGATACCATCCCCGACTTACTGGTGCTGATGTGGGGACTACGGTGAAGCAGGGGCTCAGGGCTGGGTTGATTTGCCTCTGCAAAGGTGCTGTAGTCGTCTTGGGCTTCAATGTCTGCTGAGGATTCAGAAAAACTTCCTCTAGGATGTGTCTCTTTAAGTGTGTTGTGCTAAAGAGTGCAAGCCCAGCTCTTGGGGAGGAGATATTCCTGCCAGCTACCCTGCTTTCACTAACTTCTCCTGTGCACCCCGTTGAACGTGAATTTCCTCACTGCTTAAAGTAAAGGAACAGTGGTTGCTTTATCTCTTTTCCTACAGGTTAGTGCAAGATGCAACAACACAGAAACCAATCTGCAGAAGAACTTCTTCCCAGTGAGGGTGAGGGAGCCCTGGGAAAGGCTGCCCAGGGGGTGTGGAGTCTCCTTCTCTGGAGAGATTCCAGCCCCGTCTGGACACCGACCTGTGTGCCCTGTCCTAGGGAGCTGCTTTGGCAGGGGGTTGGACTCAGTGATCTCTGGAGGTCCCTTCCAACCCCTGTGATTCTGTGATTCTATGATTCTGTGAAATGAACTGTGAGGCCTCAGAACAGACAGACACATCAGATTTTTGTTACTCCTGTATCTCCTTAGCCATTCCCCCATACATGATCTTGTTTCTGTTGAACTTCTCAGCTTCACACAAAAAGGATAAAGTTCCTTTTAATCCCACACAAAGAGGTACACTGGGGGCCTGTGGCAGTGTTGGCAGAGCAGCACCACTGATGAAGGAAATGAGGAAGTAGATCTTCAGACAAGTAATAAAATAAACCAAACCTGGGCAGTCTACAGCTTTCCATAAACCTAGCTGAGCCCAGGGGACAGGAGGCACGTCTGTCATGTAGGGAGAATGCCACCACATTTACTCTCCTAATTTTTGTGTGTTTAAACAGTGTGACTGAGCTCACTAGGCAGCTTTCTGATACCTGACCAAGAGGCAGTTCCATGGTGTTACGTGGCAAACCTGCAGCAATGAGAAATGCTTGGAAAGGAAAGGTTGGAGGGAGCCTACAAGGAGCCAGGCACTTGGAAATGGGGCCATAAATGGGTTTGAAGAGAGAGGTTGATGCAAGTGTCCTGGAGAGCTGAGTGTTGGCAGATGGGCTTTCTGTAACACTCTGCTTTGAAAGGAGCATCTTCAGCCTCAGGCTCTGAAACACGAACATGCTCACAGTGTACACGTGTGTCACTTCATAGCTGACAGACTTCATCTCAAAGGGGGAGCCAAACCCAATCTGGAACTGCCCATCTCATAGATAATCCATTAAGTTCTCCCCCAGTTGTGTCCTGTGCCTTGTTCTCTGGATTAACTGAGTTAAACCACTGTGTAACAGCTGGACCCTGGGTGGGTACCTGCTGCCTTACCACTTCCAGGAGGCACGTGTTCCTTGCCCTCTTATCCCCAAGTCTGTTGTGATGTCCCTTCCCAACGTGCTATAATCAGTCCCATCCTTCTTAGCCCTCTTTTCAATAGCATCAACACCAAGCCCTTGCTCCTGGGCTCTCTGATCATCCAAGGAGAAAGCCTCTTGTTGTGCTTCCCAGGAGCTGTGGATGGTCCCTCTGCAGTCAGGGTGCATTTTCTTTGTCCTCATAGACATGGGAAGGGTTCAAGTATGTTTGGGGCTGCTGTTCCCATCGGGTTTTGCTTTTTGGTTGACCTTCCTCAGGCCCTTGATGGTGTAACAGCTGCCTCTTGGGTTGTGCTTTAGGTTTCCTCACCCTCCCAGCTGCTTTGGAGTGTTGGCTTGTGAAGTTTTTAATGGGAAGGAGAATTTGTCCTGCTCTTGATGAGTAGGTGCCCAAGCTGGTAGGTTAGTTTAGTATTTATTTAGGGCCCTAAAGAAGATTTGATGTCCTCACCAGACACATAACAGTGCTATTGAAGCTTTTCTTTGCCTTTCTCAGTGTGAGAAGTCTCTTATACAGCAGTATTCCAGGGCCTGTGCTCTTGTGTGGTTATGACCACGTTTTGTTCAGATAATAAATAAAATATATATATAAAATATAGATGGAGAAGCTCTGGAGAGGTAGAGCTGTGGCAGGGCTGCAGCTCCTTCTAACCCTGGATTAGAAGTGTAACAAGTTGAAACAGCCAGACTTGTCTGTCTGGAGCACATCTGGGTGCTGTTCTGCTGAGGGTAACTGCTTCTAGCAAATCCTGATGCCATTCTTTGTCTTCTCACTCTGTGGAGAAGCCCTCATGAAAGCTAAATCATGACAGTGGTTCTTGAAAGCCTGGTCAGTACAACTGGGGAATGACTCACCCTCCAGATTAAGGATTGAGATTAATTTTGTGCCTGGGATTCTGTGTTTCTTTATGTGAAGGGTAATGGGAGCCAGGGGAGTTGTACAGCTGAGAATGACATGTCAGCTTTGAAACCTGATTATTGAAATAATTAATTGGTACTGAGACAGCTCTTTAACCCAGGGGCAAGGTCTGATGCCTGGCACTGTGGTGGCTCAGTGATTTCTGGTTTTGCTTCCACTCTAAGGGGTGTAACTACTCCATCCTTGAGCAGATAGGTGTTGCATACTGAGTTGTAGCATCTGGAGCTTGTGATCATCTCTAGCTTCTCATTATACCAAAGCTAATGAAGATGACCCAGCACAGGAAGGTGTGTGCGTGGGGAAATTGCAGGTGTTATTGTTCTCTTTTTAAACTTAATTTTCAGTGGGTCATGCTAAACCTCTGTGCTTGAAGGAAGAGTGAGAGAACCACACACTAGTTTGCAGTGGCTCCAGAGGGAGAGCAGTGTGCTGTGGGTGAGGATGGCCTCAGTTGCCTTAACTGTCCACAGCCACCCTCTGTTATCCCCAGGGGGTGCTGTCACTTGCACACAGAATTGTGCAGAGATGCTCCTTTGAGGCTGACACGCTGGACAAACGAGCCCCTGAACTGAGCACCTGATTAATGTTGTTTTATCTTCTATTTCTTTTTTTTTTTGGCTTTCTCTTCTCTTCTCTCTTGCCTGCCTCCCTCCTTTCTCCTGCTTAACCCAGAAAAACTGATTGAGGGACTCAAATCTCCTGAGACTGCGCTTCTGCTCCCTGATATCCTGCCTCTGGCTGACCCCTTCGGTAGCACGTCAGACGCTGTCAATGGTAAAAATAACCTCAGGGTGCCTCTTCCCCTCTGTCTTACATGGCATGTCTTGTCCTGCATGGTAACTCTGCATGTTCCTCCTCGTGGGGCTCTCAAAGCAGCTGGTGAAACACACACAGTGTGTTGGGAGGCTGTGGATTATGCTGAGACAGGTCTCCCTCTTCTCCATGAGATTAGCATTGGAACAGCACAGACTTGGTACCTGCATTTAAAGTCTGGACTTACTGATTTGACACAGTGGTTGTGCCTTCTTTGCTAGAAGGAAGTTAATTATTAATCTGAATAAGATGCAAAAAAATCCCTCCAGTTCTGTGAGAGGCTGAGGTGCTGAGCCTGTGTGTCTCCATCAACCCTCTGCAGGATGAGGACAGCCTTGCCTTTGACCTCATGCTGAGGACAAACCTGCTGGGCTGTTCACAAGCCTGGATGCACCAGGTTCCAGTCTGTAGAAAGATCTGAGTGTTGCAGAATTGTATTTTGATCTACTTACCAAACCTGCTAATGACCAATAATTGCAGGCTGCAGTTGGCTGCAGCCAGGTGCTTTTTTGTGGTCTGGGACCCAGCTAGCTGGCTGCCACCTCCTAACTTTGAGTAGGAAGGTGGCAAGTGAGTCACCTGAAGTGACTTCTCCCTTTTGCAGATGTTGGCAGTTGTCTGAATGCTCTTAGGTAAGGAGCCTGCAAATCACAGACCTGTGCACACTGCTGTGCAAACAGACATACTCATTAACCTCTCATAGATTCACCAGTTAGACCCTTTCTGGTCCTGGCATTTGGGTACATCCTTCATCCTTTAATTTAACTCCTTGGTGTTGATCCCTGAGGAAGAGATGCAGCATTATACCTGGCTGGCAGGATGGTGACTATTGTCTTCTGTGTCCCCTCCCCTTTATAGCTTATCTAAAACCAGAACCTTCTACCCAGCCATTGTAAACCTTTCCTTTTGTACACACGTGATGGGGGGGTCACCTTTAGGTTGAGTTCTAAAACTTTGTGGCATCTCTGCAATCTCTGGGTGCTCAGACTGGGTGGAAAACCAAAACAATCCCACTCCTTGGCTTCTTACAAGCTTAACTGGGAATATGTGAAGGGCTCCACAGTCAATCTGTTACTTCCAATGCAGGAGAACCCATAAAGGTCAGTGTTTTCCTTGCAAAAGCTTGTAGTTATTTGCCCAGCTGCTGGCCTCCTGCTTAGCTTGCAGGGTGGGTGTCATTCACCTCCCATCCCACCCTCCAGCTTCTTGTGGCTGCCAGCATAGCTGACCCATCAGAGGGGTCACTAAAGGATTCAGACAACTGCTTCCTTGGTTCCCACCTCTGCCATGCCTTGTGAACTAACCTCTGGCTTCTTCTCTGCTCTCCTGTCTGGTGCATTTGGAAAGGAAAACCTGATGTAGCTGTTGAGAGTCTCATACCAGGCCTGGAGGCTCCACTGCCCCAACGCCTCGTGTCCCAGACAGAGTCGGTCGCCTCCAACAGAACAGGTTGGTGAGGCCAGGAGGGTGTTGGGAGGGCAGGGCTGGCTCATACTGGTGTGGGCTGTGTAAACAGAAAGGGCTGTCCCCTTCAGTGTGAGCATCCCTCTTGCTTTTCCCACCAGTGGAAACTGGGCTTGCTGGTGTGTCTTGTGAGGGACAGTGTTGTCTGCTTGTGAAGGATGGTCTGGTATCCCTTCAGCCTGCCCTTGCAGATCTGTGGGTGCCAGCAGACTGCTCCCATGAAGAGCTCCTGAAAGCTGGAGCCCTCACTGACTTTCTTTGCCTGGTCTTACGGGGACGTGGCACGATTCATGTCCCTTTCTTACTGGGAAGGCTTTGATCTGGCCATGTTTGCAGCAGATGGACTCAACTTATTTTTCAGGGTCTCTTCTGAAATAGCCAGTGCACATAGTTTTACCAGAGAGTCCTCATGACCTTCCCTGCCTCCTCATGCTCCCCTTTGCACCTCCTTCTTTAACCTGTCGCTTGTGGTGGGGGGATCATCGTGGTATCCTCAGCTTTGGAGGGCAGCTCACCCCAGAGAACGTGTTATGTGCTGCTAAATACATTGGGAATCCCTCTGCCCTCCCTGCAGAGCAGTAAGAAACATTTTTCATTGCAAAAAATGGTAAGTTTTGTGTTGGCTTCACATCAAAGCTCTGTGTAGGATAAGCAGGTGGGAACAGGGATGTGAGAACCTGAGCTTAACAGTGTTTGTGTCCTGTTTAATGCTGCCCTGTGCCGTTGGATGTTAACCTGGATTCAGACTCTCTCACTGGGGAAGACTCTCTGCTTGACTGTTCTCTGCTTTCTAACCCTGCTGCTGACCTCTTGGATGAGTTTGCTCCTGTAGCTTTTGCAGCTCAGCCTCACAAAGGTAAACTGTCCCTCTGTCTCCAACACCTGATGTCCCTCTGTCTCCAACACCTGATGTCCCCTGGGGTGTGGTCTTGGGCTGTCATGGGGTTCTGCACAAGGAGATGCTCTGACCCATGTTCTCATGGTGGGTTTCCCCACAAGCTGTTGCTTTGTTCCCTTTTTATTCCTAAGCTGGTGAAACTTGGAACACACATCAAAGTACTGAGGGAAAGATAAGGATAAAAATATCCAGTGTGACTGCAGAGACACGGTCTGTCAAGGCAGGGGATGTGTGCTGTGACGCAGGGATACAGCAGAAGGGATGTGGTTGCCTTAAGGGGGAGGGTAGGCTTATGGTGCACAGCAGCAGGTTTGAAACTGAGTGTGCTCTCATTTTGTTTGGGATTTGAGACCTGCTTTGGTCCTGCAGTGCTGCTTCTGGAAGGGAGCTGATACTCACCCGTACTGGTGTCTCAGGGTGTGGAAGGAAAGGGATCTTTAGTCATTTTTCACCCTGTTTTCTCAAGAGTCCATGTCCATCACATGTGACTGAGCTCTTTCAGGTCTGGAGAATGCTTTTCTTTTCTGAGGTTATCAAGAGAAGGTTCTGGAGTCAAACTCCTCAAAGATGAGTGAAAGTCTAAGCACAGCATCCAGAAGCAGCTGCAGAAGAGACACAGCCAGTGCTGGTCACTCCTGAGAGCTGCACCTCAGCCCTTGCAGTGCATCTGTACTGCAGCTGGAGCACAACGGTGGCAACTCTGCTCAGAGTTCTCTTTCCACCACGGGGTGATTGCAGAGGACCCTGGAAGCTGGGACCTAACTCAGATAGTTGGGGTTTTATTTCCTGTCCCCAAGCTGCAGGGCATCCAGCTGACATCTCCCCACGTGATGTGCCTGGACCAGTGGCACCAGTATAGTTTGAAGAGCTGTTGGCTGGAGTGTCACTTGCACCATGACTTCTCTTTCCTGCTCTGTCCTGGCACATCCATGTCATGGGCTAAAGCAGTGGTGAGCAGGACCTGTGTCCCTTGGGGACGTGTTAGTGGATGGCTCTCAGATAAACCAGGCTTGTAGAGAACATTGGGTAGTTCCTATCCACCTGGATGGGAGGGGAGATCATGACTCTTGTCTGTTTATTGTTTGAAATGAGTCCCAGAGCATGAAAGCTGCCTGCTGGGTGCCCCTTGACAATGGGTTTTGCTTAGCTCGTTTGGTAAGGATCCCTATAGCAACAGAAAGCAATCTGTCCTCAGAGGAATCACTGTAAAAACAGCCTGTAATCAATTTTTACACTTGATGGCACTTCAAAAATGAGTTTGTGTTTTTCATAGAGCTTCTGGGTTTAAACAAGCAGTTGTTCTAATTGCTTGTTGCTGTAACACGCTTCCACGGAGCTTTATTGTGAGGCAGTGACTGGGAGACATTGAGCAGTTATTACTCTGTGTGTGGAACACAGCAAAGCCAAAACATTGAGGCTGTGACCTGATGGGAAGATGAATTAACAGATTGCTGTGTCACTTCTCCCAGCCTGTTCCCTCTGGGATGCAAAAGGCTGATGTTTGAGGAGGAAGGTGAGGCTTCTGTTAGCAGGAGTGGTGGTGGTGGGGCTGAGATATTAAGCTCTCCCCAAACTCCTTCAGGGTTTGGAAACAAGTCATGTTTTTATATCTCTGGGAGTGATCATTAGCAGGACATCTCTCTCAATGTCTTTTTACCCTCCATGTTGTGTTGTGCTGTCCTGGCTGAGGCTGCTGGCTACAGCTGCAGTCAGCTTTTGGAAGTGCAATGCTGCACCTTGTCAGTGGGACCAGGAAGACTTGGGGGGAAAAAAACCACCTGGGATTGGTGCTCCAAGCACAGAATCCTGTCTGTTGGGCTTTACTAGGCTGGTTTCTAGCCTCTGAATTTTCCTTCAGGATTTCTTACCTTGTATTTGCTACATGCAGCACCAAGCTGAGAGAGAAGGGAGAATTGTTTTCCTGCTTGTGATGCCACCTGGTCCCTGAGGTGAGCTCAGACACCTTTGAAGGACTTTTTTCCCAAACAGGGATACTCTCCAGCCTTTCCCTCTCCCTAGGAAAGATAGCCCAGAGTTGAGTGGTGCTTCTTGTACAGCAAACCCCAGAGCTATGAACAATTGTATGTGTAAGTGGAGCAGAATGGAAATAGGATGCTTGCACAGGCTCCCAGGTAGGTTGAAGAGAGCCACGAATAACTCCAGAGATAGCAATGACAAGATGAGATGTTCTGTTAAGATGAACTATCATTGGGGTTTTGACACTTCACAGGCTAGTCTTCTATAAAAATCATGGGGTGTTTTGTTCTTCTGGGTCTGATCCTCCAGAGGACAGTGTACTTCCACAAGTGGCTTCTTGCATTGTGCCACACACAACCTGTTAGCAGATTTGTCAGCTTTAGGTAGAGAGCTTTTATCCTTGATAGGAGTCAAACAGGAGTGTTCCCATTCCTTGGAAACCATCGACTTGTGCATGTCCTTGTTAGGCTTTAGGAAATGTTTCATGTGGTAATTGAAGACCAGACCCCTGGAAGGTATTTTAGGTGCCTAAAGTAACAAGCAGTGATGCACAGCAAGAGCATGGAAGTCCCTAAAGGTATGTAATTGCCTGAGAAGGCAGATAAATGTCTCATCTACTGTTGAAGACCTGAAAGTGCCTCCCACCAAATGTCTAACTGCAGCTGATGTGGTTTGAAATCAATGGGGTTTTGTGCCAGAACCCTCTCTTTTGGTATCTAGTTGCATCTTCAGGCATTTAAACTTCTTGGAAAGGTGACTTCATCATGCACCTCTTGTTTCATTGCTGTGGTGAATCCTCAGGGGGTTTGTCTCATGTAGATGACTGGAATTTCTTCTGTATTTTTTCCCCCTCCCCAGCCCTTTTCTTCTCCCTGTGCATGAGCACCAGTAACCAGAGAGCTGGGTTGCTCTCTTGAAGCATCCTGACACCTGACAGCCACTGGATATGGCAGAGAACATCTTCAGTCCCTGGGATCTCAGGGCCCAGGCTTTTCCCACAGCTTTGAACTGCACCAATTGTTCAGCTTTCAGATTGGCCACATTTTATTTTGGTTCTCAGGCCTTGGCTTACTTTTTGTTTTGTATTTTCCCCCCACCTTTTGTATTTAACTGGCTGTCTTACTGCTTGTCTTCTCTACCAAAGACTTACCAACTTTATTTCACCTTTTAAAATGAAACTCCTGCTTCTAAACCCTGTCTCTGAAAAGAGAAAGATGTCCTAACCCTTTTTAGCCACGCTAACCAGCCTTCTCTGCTATCTTTGCTTCTTTACCTCTGTTTCTCCTTTACGCTGCAGAAGATACTAACCTGATATCAGGCTTTGATGCTCCTGAGGGCTCTGAAAAAGTGACAGAAGATGAGTTTGACCCAATTCCAGTGTTGATATCCAAAAATTCACAAGGTAAGCCAGGATTTGGGGGTGAAAAGGGGAAGGGAACACCAAAAAAACACAAGGAATAGTTGTGGGGCAGTGGTGCTGCAGCACGTGTGAAGCGATTCAAATCCTAAAGATGTTCTCGTTGGAGATTTTAGTGAGCTTAGTCCTCCTCTGATTTAGTGCATTGGCCTTGAAATTTCTCCAGCTTCTGATGGTGAGAAGATTGCACATCCAGAAAGATAATAGTGCAAGCATCGTTAAGTCCCATGAAGTAATTACCAGCCTGCCAGGCAGGGCACACAAACACCGCTGTGGCTCAAGTGCGATGGAGACCTGTGTCCTCCCGTGTTATTTATTGGTTGTGCCAATGGCAGGAGGTCCTTTGGCTTGGAAGTGAACTTGGCATGAGGCACAAGAAAGGGAGATGATGAGGATCCTCCATAGCTCTGCAACCTCTGCTGAAAGTGGGGTTCTCTTTTCCCTTCTGACTGATGACTTTTCAAAGACGCTTGTGGGAACCGAGCGTGAGAAGTTTGGGAGATGCCACCCACCTCCATTTGAAGAGCTTTGAGCAACCAGAGTCCTTAAGACAGAGACTGAAAAGTTTCTTCTACAGCATCTGCATCACCTAGATCCTGTTAACATGATCTTGGGAAGCAGTTCAGCCCTGTGTAGGGTCAGGGCTACCAGCAGCACTCTTCCTTTAACAGAAGCAGCGCTGCGCTTTGTAGCTCGTGTCAGGCAGCGTTTCCCAGTCTGCTCAGCCAAGAGCCTTTCAGGCCACTGAAAGGTTTTGATTACAGCCTTTGCTGAGCTGGAAGATGTTTAAAAACACATGTTAGGGCTCCCTTTTTTTTTTTTGTTGGTTTCTCTTTCTCTTTGAGTTTGGTAGAACTTTAACGTCCTTAAGTCCCATTTTGTATTTACAGCAGGAATGTGCTGTGCACCCGCCCAGCCTCTGATACTGGCTTGCAGGGAGTGATGCTTATTAGAAAAAGTTCTCAGACATTAAAAACCCTGCTCCTGCTGAGACATTTCTCCTGAAGCTGGGCTAAGATATGCTGCCTTGAACAGAGAGGAACATCTCTCCTTCAGTATCAAAGCACCAATTTTAGAAAGCCACATGATAGCTCAACTCTCCTTGAAGTAGCCAGCAACTCTAAGAGGCTCTTAAAACAGCAACTCATTTTCAAGATTCAAAGCTCTGCACAGGCCTTTCCAGAGGCTGTGGGAGTTCTAATTGCTTTGTAGATGCTTTAGTGAGGACAGGGTTCTGCAGCTTGGATGTAAAACCTTTTGGGGGGGGATTGGAAGGGAGGGGGGAAGAAATGGTTTGTAGAGATTTCTTGGCTGCTGTGATGTTTTTCCATGCAAGTCTAGGTTTGGGTTGGGGAGAGGGTGGAAGAGTGAGCAGGGGAATGTCGTTGCTGTCCAAGTAATGAGAAGAGCTTGAGCAAATTTTTCTGCTTTGCTTTGACTTTCTTTTTTTGTTTTCTTTCTTGCTTGCTCTTGAACATCTGAAACTGTCGTGTGTGTGTGTGTCCTGTTCAATACTGAATTCCTATCTCTCACACTTCCAGGTGGGCATTCTAGAAACAACAGTGGAAGCTCTGAGTCCAGTCTTCCCAACATAGCCAGGTCTTTACTGCTGGTGGATCAGCTCATAGACCTGTAGCAGTGACACAGTAGCAGACGCAGTTTCTGTAACGTACCTAATCCTCCGTTTTCATTTCCAGAAGAGTTACCTTCAGTTGTGGTTCTTTTGCTCTTTCCCCTCCTCTTTCCCCCCCTTCCTTAATGAAAAGAAAAACAAATTTGCCAACAGGAGACAGTCACCCACCTTTCTCCCTGTCTTCCCATGCCCCAGGAAAGATTTCTGTCTTGGTTTTCCAGGTAGTCCTCTCTAAAGCTGGTAAAACCCCGTTCTGGTTCCTTCTGCACCTGTCTTTAATAGCTGATGTCTAAAGGGAGCACCGTCCTTAGCCACCCCTGCTGAGATGTGCACATAGCACTGTGGAAAGCCTACCTGTAAATGAATTAGATAACCCTAGCTGACATGATCCCTGCATACAACAGCCTCCTTTCTTCTTAGAGTAGTGTGTGACCAACTGTGTTTCAATCGTTGGGGTTGGGTTTTGTTGGGGTTGGGTTTTGTTGGGGTTGGGTTTTGGGTTCGTTCCTGTTTTTTTTCTGATGAATGAGCCAGGAGAAAGGGGATGGGTGAAGTCAGTAGAGACATCATCCCTCTCCTGCAGAGCACGGGTTAGGAGAGCTGATGTTCCTAAATTGCTTCAGAGGAGGAGAAAGCACCAAATTCCCCCTGGAGTAGCCTTGCTTAATGCCTCTGGTGATGATGCATATGAGTTTTCCAGACTGCCTCCAGCTAATGGTTTGCTGTTTAAGGCTCCTCCTTGTGAAGGAACTTCCTTGGGGAGGGGGGGACAAAAAGAAAAGGGAAAAAAAAGGAAGGGGGGGGGAACCCCCATGAAAACCAACCCAAAGCAGATTGTTCAAGCTGCAAAAATGACCCTAAGTGAAACACAAAGAGGTTCTGAACCAAACATGTGTGAGTAGAGCTGTGACTAGCATCTTGTTGACCTTTTTTTTTTGGATGCAAAGGGCATTGTGGCAGCAGCAGATGTATTTTCTGTGACTTCTTTTCTGTGTTTGAAAAAAGGAAAAAGAAAAAAAAAAAAAAGAAAATCCCTCACCCCTCACCCCAACCTCCTGTAAATTGTGTATGAAACAAACTGTCCTACAGTTGTCTGTCCATTTTTAAACCCTGGGTTTAGTCAAGCATCTGGTATCTGTTCTGGGCTCCCCGTTTTCCCTTGTATCTGCATCTAGTGCAAACTGGTTGTTCAGTATGGGACCGTTTTGTTTTGGTAGACAAAGATCACCCTGGACTTTACTCCACTCCTCAGTCCCTGTGGAACAAGCACGCACTTGGTTCCACCAGGTTGACACAAGTGCTGCTCTGACCTGCTGGGCTCTTCCCTTTTCTTTCTCCCTCCCCACGCTCAGTTTTGTCAACCAGCTGGATTCTGCTAAACTTGTTTTTCCCTTGGCTTTTGGTCATGAAGTCTGGAATTTCTCTCTTGTATTTGAAAGCTCTTTCTGAACAGAAGGACTCTTCCTCTGTCGTGGATTACTTACTAGCTTCCTGCTAACCTTGTGTATGTGTATGTAGCTGTATTAGTAACAGTGCAGTTTCTCATGTGCGAAAGTTGGAACGACTGAACCGTGTATGTACTGACCTCTGGCTAGGAAGGAAAGAAATCAAAGTTCGTGACTCCTCCTTTCCTATCTCCAGTCTCTCTGCTATTCCCCCCACCCCAACACTTAGTTTAACAAATTCTGTAAATAGAACCTGCCATCGATTTGTGTCTGCTCCACGTTTACTCTTCTTTTCAAACCTCCACTTAATAATAAAAGTATTGCTTAAGTGTGTTGTATCATTACATGTGTATACTGCACTTTCCAGGAGAAGCTTTACATGAGAACTATGGAAATGACCTTAGGAAAATTGTGGATAGAACTCTATTATTTTTTTGTTTTATATTCCTAAAGCACAGGCAAAAGCTGGACTGGAAAACACGAAGCCGCTATAGATAGAAAGTTATTGTATAGTCAGATACTGAGATTATATGAAAAGAGAATGGATTTTAAAAAGTTAACCATCTACTGTATATTAGAAACAAAGATTTCTGTGAATTAAAGTACTTTTAAAGAATGTTTAAGATTTTAAATCTAATGGCACTTGTTCAAGGGTTCTGGAAAACAGACTGATAAATGCACTGGGTTGTTCATAACGCTATTAAATAAGCAGATGTGAATGTTTACTTTATTGCTTTCTCCAGTAGCTCTTCGTGGATCTGGGTGGGAAACACGTGTTTGGAGAGGTGTCTCTTATCTAGACCTCCTTCATCAGAAAGCACTTGCTGCTTCCTTGTGAAATGAATGGAGAATGGGAGAGAGATGAAGCGAGTGGGTGCTTGGGATGAGTTTGAAGCGCTCTGGAAACCGTGGCTGCCCCGCAGGCGTTGGGTTGGTGTCGCTGTGCTGCTGAAACATTGAGGAGCTTCTGTGAAAGCTGCTGCTGGGAAGGAGCGAATTGAACCATCGCCCGGTGTCTGCATGGGAGACAACTGGTACCCCATGTGCTGTACGTTGTTTGAACCCCCAGGACAGGTTTCTGGCCCTTTTTAATGGTCGTGGGGTCGGGTGATGATAAATAGCAGAATACAAACCTACAGGAGTGACTCTCAGCCCAGTACATGCTGTTTGTTCATGTGGGGATGAGGGAGGAACTTTTCTGCCCTAGCAGGCTGGAGCTTGTAGTAGTGATCTTGGCATTAACTGTTTTGAGGGATCCTCCTGGTGTAGCATACTACATGTGCAGCCACAGTACGTGGAGCAGTTTCCTTTCGAGTCAAGGTCGTGCTATGGGTGCAAGAATAAGCTCTGGTGTTGGGGGAGAGAGATGCTCACAGGAATCCTTGGGGCTTTGTTGGTTCTTGGGCTTTGAACGTTGGGAATGTCCCCAGTTGCACCCACAGGTCAGAGATCAGCAAACTTGTAGTGTACCTGGTGATACCCACTTGTCAGGAGCATCTGTCCCAAAAATAGAAGGTGCTGTGGGTTCCAGGTCTTCATGGGAGGTTCCTTGGGACTTGACCAGGGTTGTGGGCACTGTGCAACCTGCTGGAGAAGTCCAAGAGATGGGTGGAAGAATCTTGGCTTTGTGGCAGGGTTTCTGCACCCTCTGAAGGCTGTCTCCACAGCCAGATGGCAGCTTGGGTGAATCTGTGTAGAGCAACATGAGTGTTAGAGGGGTGTTCTTGCAAAGGAACAATGATGGCTTGGCTTTCTTCAGCCTGAAGGCTTGCAGGGTGATGCCTCTGGTGACCTTCCAAACCCACATTATTTAAAAATTGATCAGAAAACCATTAAAAAAAATTATTATAACGAAAGTTCAGATCTGATTAAGACCAAAGACAAGTTTAGGGGTATCCAAGCCACCATAAACCACAGAACATGTTGGCCTCTGACTACAGAAAACATCAAGCCCAGGGTGTGCAGCATCCCAAGTGTGTGTGTGGAGCAGGTCACTCTTTCTGGCCAATGGATTTTCTAGTTGAGGAACTCTTTTGGGAATGGGTCAGAGTTGAGGAGTAGCTGGCATGGATGTGTGGGGAACAGGAGAGTTCTGATGAATGGGGCTTACTGGTCAAACTGGGTGAAACTAGTTCCTGTGACTTCTGTTTGAGGTGGGCAGTGCCTGTTGAACCTGTATCACTCCAGCAGGAACCAGACTTAGGGTGAAGGGGTTCCCCTCTGTTTGTTGGTTGGTCCTGCGTCGTCTGTTTTGGGGAGGGAGAGGAACTGTGCTCTGGGGCCAGCCCTGCCTCACTGCACCATCAGTTCCCCTCATTCCTTGGGGGGATGGGTGGGCTGCTCAGCTGGGATGGTTTCAAGGACAGAGACTGGGAGGTGTGTGCTGCTGCCCTGCACAGGAGCGACTTTAACCCCCAACAACTCACCTTTTCCTTAGGTGCTCACAGGCTGCACCCTAAAAGTGACGTAACACTGGGCTTGTGCACATACCCCCAGGGGAAACCAGTCTCCAGCTGCTGTCTTCTTCTTAAACCACAGGAATATGGTGTGGGGGGGTTGTGTGTTCAACATCTTCCCTGTCTTGCTTTGCACAGTGCAAATGACTGTATGAGTGTGCCCAAACTCGAGCACTAAACCCCCTTCCATATGGGACCGACAAAGCCCAGCTCTGCTCACAGCTCTGCCCCTCAGGGGCTCTGAGCAGAAGCACTTAATTTGGCTGTGCAGTGCTGCAGTGATGGTGATGCTGTCCTTCAGGTGATGCTTTGGTGCTGGAAGCCCTGTGTGGGGCTGTTGGGAATTGCTGTTGAGTGATGTTGCTTCTAGGAACACAAGGAAAAAACCTCCACTGATTGAAGAGCAAGGGAAAGTCTTTTGACCCATTTTAAATGCTAGACCAGTAACAACTGGGCTAGTTTTCCATATGTTGGGACCTTCCTGGCTTTGGGCTTGGTGAAATGAGGAGAATTACTTGGTGGAAGAGTAGCTTTAGACTCCAGGAACGCCTCTGTCTCTCCTGACCTTGTTTTGGACTCTGCTCCAGCAATGTGCCCATCCTCTTCATGCCTGCTCTGCCTCCTCCCAGCTCCCTCTAATAGGAACAGTAACTCTCATATGGCTTCAGTGCTTCCTTTAACCGTGGAGGAACTCCATGGCTCAGTGCTGCACCTCGGGGGCCAAGGGCCTTTACTCCAGGTTGCATCTGACTACACGCAGGGTGTATTCCTGCCATACAGCTGAGAGGTGGTTTTATTACTGCAAGGGAACCTGAGTATGGTTTAGGGGTTGTTCCTTTAGTACATATCTCTGAACCTGGAATATCCACGTGAGTCTTGCACAGGGTAGAGAGAAAAACCTTGTGTATAGCCTCAAGCTTCTTAAAGACGTTGGGCTGCAAAGATTTTACACTGTGGAGCTTTGCAGCTGTTAGGAGTGAGAGTGTGTGTCTGTGTGTGTGAAAACCTGAGCCCTGACTGAGAGTGGAAGGGATGCTTCCCTGTGCAGTAACACCCAGACCTCAGGGGTGCAGAGGAGGAGGGGATCAAAGAGGCCCACCACCAGCGCCCGTCTCGGTGTAGGCAGGTGTTAGGAGATGCTGTCCTTGCAGAGGAGGCATCTCTCTCTCTGTGCTGGGGGCTGCAGGTGCTTTGTGTGTCGATTCAAGCAAACCATCTGCCCACATCATCCCACGTCTCTTGGTTGTGAAGGGGAGCAGAGTCATTGCAGAGAAGGGGCAGGGTGCCAGACAAGAAGGCGCTCGTAGCGTCACGAGGTTTGGCGCTTAGCGGCTCGCAGGGTGCCCCTTTCCCTCCTGTGCTGTGTCACAGGGGAAAGCTGTTGTCCCTTTTCATGTGGAAGTGTCTCTGAGTGCTTCAGTCTCACTGGTCTCAAACCTGCTGGAGTGTCCATCAGTTCTGGCTGACTTCAGTTGTCTGTCAGCTGACAAGTTACACAGCGTGCGCCTCCGACACCATCACCTGCAGAGCCCGTGGCTGCTCACAGGAACACGTCTTGTTAGCTCTGACCTGCCCTTCACACAAGGGGCTTTGGGTTCCTTTGGCTTCGTTGCACATGGCTCGGACCTTGTTCAACAAGAGGAGGTTGCCAACAGGGAGAGAAGATGTCTGAGCCGCTCGAGTCAGACTTAGCACCAAAAAGAAGAATGCCAGCATGGTGTCACCAGCCTTGTATCGCGCTGCCACGGTGTCTCCTGGGCCTGGCCCTCTGCTTTCTGCCAAGGGAAACTGAGGCAACCCAAGAGAAGGCGCCTGAGCTCACATGCGGTGATGTCTGCAAGCCAGGTCTTCCTCCTGGGAGCTGGGAAAAGTGAACACTGGAGTGTAGGTGGTTCTCTGAGGTCAGGAACCCCCCCAACCTTCTCAGGTCACCGCTGCATGTTGGCATCGCTGTCCCTGTCACTGCTGTTCTCAAGTCTTGCTGAGTTTCCTGGCAGGTTTGCACGACGCCAGCGCTGGACTCTGGGCCAGAACGAGTTCCCACCTCAGCATCGTTTCATTTCATCCTCCCAGAGTAAACCCACAACTCCCATGCTGGTCGTAGCAAGGGCGAACACTGCTTCTGAGCACTTGGTGCCCGTATTGCTCAGGAGGGGCAGAGAGAGCAAGATTTGGAAAAAGTAACTTTTTTTCCCCTGAAAATAGAGCATTCTGCCCATTGTATGGTGCCACCGAGTCCAGAGACACGTGCTGCTCCTGTCCTAAGCAGCTGGGCTCACCTCCTGCCCACCCTTCTCCTCCTCTGTCCGAAACCTCATCGCTTACATGAACACAGACACCTGCTAACGTGAGGAACTCTCTAAACCCAACATTCTGCTCAGGTGACTTGCTTGCACTGCTCTTGTGACAAGTGGGTTTGCATTGGTGTAACATTCACCATGATAAATGCCTCTTTCCTTTTGTTTTCCCCTCTGTTGTGGGTAATTTGGAGGTGTTTCAGTGATGTGGTGACTGGTCTCTCTCTGCTTCAGCCTCTAGCCTCAAAAATCTCACTGGTAAATATCTAAACAGGCTCCTGGGATTAAGCACTGCAGTTCCTGTAGTGGGAGATGAGCATCTGAGTTTAAACCATCTCTGGCTTCAGGAAAGATGGGTGGTATTTTTGTAGAGTAACTGATAAAAGGTCCAGCTACCCACAGTGTCCTGTCTTGAGCAGTGTAACGTCTCCAAGTGAATCATTTCCCAATAAATACCGATTTGGATGCCTGGTGAATGACTACTGTGTCTTTAATGGTGAGAAGTGGCTGAGAACAGGTCAATGTGTGTCCATCCATGGTCAAGAAGCATCTATGGACGTGGTGCCTTGTGGGCTGTGATGGGTGCACGGATGTTGATGGTTGACCCAGGCAGAGTTTTAACCTGGGTGATGAGGTTATTTTGGGTGGGTTGGGTAGTGCTTTGCTTCTCCAGCAGTCTGTGGATACCAACCAACCTCCCCCCACTCCTCCTCGGTCTTCCTGCAATTCCTCCTGCTTAGTTTTCACGTGCCTCTTTCCTATCCTTTTGCTAACCCGAGTCCAATGACACACTCCTAACCTGCCAGTAGTTCTTTGAAGGTAAGATCTCTTCTCTTCTGTCTGTGTGAGTTGTAAGGCGAAACCAACCCCATCTTGGGCTCTTGTTGAGTGGAGACGAGCAGAACAGCAAGCCTCTCCCCGCACTGTCTCCGTACACTAACGCAGAGGCGAGCCAGCTCGTTATAGTTACATTAAGATACTTGATTAAGTCATGGAATGGATTGTTTAAAATCATTTATCCTGCAGTGGTTTAAACTGATGCTGCTGTAGTTACCAGGACTCATGAAAAGCTGTCAGCTGACCTTCAGTCGGTGAAGTGTGTATGTTATTTCAGCAGACTGTAGGGCCATCCCTGTGTATTCTACACACCCTGGTGTAATTCCACATACCCATGGGGTGGCTGGGAGAAACCCAAGGCTGCTCCAAGCTGTACACCTGCTCATAGGGCAGGCAGTAAGCAACAGAATGAAACAACTCAAATTGCCCCTTTGCCGGAGCTTCACTCCAGGCAGCAGCATTAACGAGGTGCGGACCTCTCTGATGGTGGGTGGCAGAGCAAACCCTCGTGGAGTGGTGCTGAGAGAGTGCTGGGTGCGCCCGCTCGCGTGTCAAACATCTTCCATCTCTTTCTGAACGCTGGTACTTGTGGTGTCCCCCAGCTGTGAGGCAGCGCTGAGCTGCGTGGCAGTTTGTGTGTCGTAAACTCCTTCCCTGGCATTTTCATTTTTATTGGTTTGGTTTTTTATTTTAATTTGCCCTCCCTCTCCTTCCCATGCTCCATGTGTGATGGTGGGTTAAATCTGAACAGCATGACATCTCTTGTGTAATGAGTACCTGTCGGTCTTTTCTGTGACTCTGGAGATGGAGGCAGTGGGTAACTCTCTTCTCTTGCATTTTTAGGTCTGCAGAGGGATCCGGCCCCGTTCCCTGTTGTAGCTCTTGAACTCCGTAAGGGACCTTCCAGCAGTGATGGACTTGCTTTGTACAAGGGTCAGTCTGAGGTGCTGGAGGCAAAACCGCAGCACAACTCTGAGTCAGACTACCTAACAAGAGATGGTCCTTCAAGCAACAGCTCCTTCTACAGCAGTGAAGGAGAGGGGACAGACCACGAAGGAGATATTTTGGATTGCAGTGGGTCCCGGCCTTTACTGATGGATTCGGAAGAAGAGGAGGAAGGCTGCAAGTTGGGTGTGGGGTTCCTGCAGTCTGTGCCCAAGGAAAGACGTGAGGCCTCCAAAGAAGATCCCCACTCCCAGTCTTCCCAGAGTAGAGCAGGGGAGATGCTGTTCCCTGCCTTCCAGTCGCACACTGGTGAGGTGTTTAACGAACCAGATGTTTTTGCCACGGCTCCTTTCCGAAGCTCGAGAAAAGTGCCTGATGAGGCGGATGTCTTTACCAAAGCTCCTTTTATCTCCAAGGGCAATGCGGCTCTTAGACATCCAGAAGAACCAGATGTATTTCTGAGAGCCCCTTTCACTAAAAAGAAAAGCGTGGAGGAGCTGACATCTCATGGTAAGGAACCGTTCACACCGGCCGTCTTCCTAAGCCAAGGAGGTGACGTCCAACACAGAGCAAACCCCACCTTCCCAAGCCTGGATCCATCGACACATGGGTCCCCAGCCTCGGCACGATCTCCATATCCCTCTGCTGGGTTTACTCAGCCAAGTAATCTTCATCCCTCTTCTGTAAGAGCCGTGGAGACCCAGGAGAACGTCCCTTCTAAAGGCGTGCTGCAGGAGCAGGGTGCTGTGCCTGCAGAGAGGAGCCAAGGAGGACACGCGCTGCCCCAGGAAGCCGTGCTGGGCTCCGGGGCGAACAAACCTTTCCGTCCACAAGCCTTGTCAAAATACTCCCGTCACTACAGCCCAGAAGATGGGCAGGGTCTCGAAGTCAAGCCCATAGCTGCTTATAAAGTGGTTTCTCAGACCAACAGACAGGTGATAGCAGGATCTGTCTCTGTTGCCCCTCTCTCTTCCAGGACTACAGAGCTGCCCGGCGGGGACCCCTTTGCTTCAGCACCGTTTCCTTCCAAAGCAGGAAAGCAAAAGCCTTAATCTGCTGTGAGCTGGAAGGTGAGCTGCCCTCCAACCGCCTCTCATGGGACCCTGAACCTCTTAGCTGCAATGAATGACATAGCAATATATATATATATATATAAAATAATTATTATTTTTGGGTCAGAACTCTATTTGCAGTGACGTATAGTTGAACCATTTTAAGTTATGTTAGTCCAATCACCTGACTCTCAGGATCTTCATATCCTTTTCAGATGCTTCTTCTCTTCCTCCTCTCCCCATCTCCCCCCCCATTTATTTTTCAGATGCTTTTCCAAACCAGTAATACCCCATATTTTCTGGCCCTGGCTGGGGAAATGCATTATAAGATGAACAAGGAGGTTGATTAACTATGGAGCAAGTCAAGCTGGACTTGCTAGTGCTCTGGCCAGGAGAAATGATTTCACAGGTTCAAGGGTTACGGTGACTTTCTTGGTGGTGGGGGCTTGTGGAAGGGAGCAGGGCTGCTGCTTGGAAGGGATGCAAACCCAGCTGCCACAGCTCTCGTGTGCGGGTGGTCAACGACGTGCACTGAGTGAAAGCTGGGTGGATGCTGCCCAGGTTTGTGCAGCCCTGATGTGAGCAGAGCCACAGCATCATGAGTGAAGTGGTTCTGACCCAGGGTCTGTGCCAGAGCCCAGAGGAGTCTGTGGAAGGACTCACGGTGCCTTCAGTCGCTTGTCTTGCAAGCTGTGAGATGTGAAGCAGTCGGTCAGGCTCTTCTGTTCCTGCTGTTTGGAAGATCGAGTGATGGGGCAAAGCTTTTGGTTTTACACATGTATTTTCTGCCTGGTTTTCGTAGCACCCAGAGGTTTGCTTAGGGTGTTGTGAAGGAGAGCACTGTGCATTGCTACAGAACTAAAAATACCCCTTATGGAAAAGCTTCCCATGCAGAGAGCTCCGTGGCTGCGACCACCTACCTCCTGGGGTGTGATTCAGCCACTGTCCGGTCAGGCAACCCTGTGTGAGCAGAGAACCAGACTCTGTGTTTGTCAGTTCAGCCTTTTTGTGTTCCTGTTGATTAAGGATGAACCTCAACAAAAGCCATTCGTGCTCCTTTGGTGACGTCTGCTGTGCTTCAGAAATACAAAGACAACTTTCTGTTTGGTCAGTCATCAGTGGAGTGGATCCCAGGAGGAAAAATCACCTGGGCAGAACCCAAGCAGCACTTTGCACTCCTCTTTTCAGTAAGGAGTAGGGTGGAGATAAGGGTGAAACCTCCCATCTTTACTTTGCAAAATGCCTGGTTGCATAAGTGGTCTTGGATCTGCTATTTATGGCCCTCAGAGGCTACCTGGAAGCACGGCTTGGCTTTCAGACCTTGGCAGCATGGTAATCCTCCCTCCAAACGTGTTGTGATGCTGCAGAATGTCTCCCAAGGGAAAACAGAGAATAACTAATGGTGGTTTTATTTTTAAGGACATCTATGGAAAAAAAAATCCCCATTGATTCCAGTAGCATCTGGCCAAGTCTCTTAAAAGCTTCATGGTGGTTCTTCCCAAGGGAGTTTGTTCCAGTGTGAGCTGGAGTCTTGTGCTGAGGAGGCGGGGAGGACACAGCTTGCCTTTGGGATCTCCCACCGGTAGCTTTGGGTTCGTGGGTCATTCACAGGGGAATTGTTGGAGCAATGGCTTGGTGGCTGAGATCAGGATCGGTCGTATGTAGGGCAGGGACCTGGTGTGTTCATACTCAGGAGTGCTGCAGAGTACTGTCAGCCTGCAGAGGGAAGGATCCACCCCAGCTCCTCCTGCTCGCTGACATCACACCCTGGAGAGCTTCTGCAGCGGAAAACAGACTTCAGTCTAGTTTTGCATGGAAAAAAAAGCATCACCACCTCCAGTACATAGGTTTGTCCAGTGCCCAAATAAGAAGCGTTAAAGAAATGCAACAGGCATGTTAAAGATGCATGAGAAGGCTGCCTAAACAAAGCAGAACATTACACAGCCCAGGGCTGGTTCCCTCCTGACTTTGAAGCCCAGGAGCCTAAGGGAAGGATGGATGACAAAACCCTGAATGCCAGGAGACAACTAGCTAAGCATCTGCATGTAGGACTTACCCACTGCTCTGTGTTTCCTTTCCCCTCCCTGAATCCAGCTGCCTTCCAAAATAACTCCTCTGAGCCAAATGATCTGCTGGATGTGCCTGGCACGGGGATTGCCTGGAAGGGCAGAGGAGAAGCTCGGACAGAGGTCTGTGCAGAAAAGCTGAGTTCTCTGTTTAAATATATCCCTGAAAGAGGGGGTTTTGTTTGAAACTTATCCCCACACCTGCCCTAGGCTGGTTGTTGCTGGGTTGGATGGGTGAGAGATGCTGAGGTTGATGGCAATATCCAGTTCAGGGGGTACCAAGGAGATTGAGTGGGATGACCCAGATGTATCAGCACGCAGCCTGCATGCAGCCAGGAGGCTGGATTGGACCTTGATTTGTTGAATTCTCTTGGGGAGCTGCTGGAAGGGAAGTCGGGCCTTGGGTAGCACAGGGATGACTCGGGAATGGGGAGATGTTTCGCTGGAGCGAGCAGGTTCTGCGTCTGAGGTGGGGTGTTGAGGTGTTCCCTCTGCTAACTGCATTCAGGTCATCCTTCCTTTCCTTCCTTTTTTACTTGAAAAACGGCTTTTGGATAATTTCTGTGAAACTTCTTCATCCAGGTCTGGCTGGATTGTAGCCCATTTCCCTTCCCACTCAGGCCGCAGCCCCGGCGAGGCGGGGATGAGCCGTGCATAGCTCAGCCCTTGCAATCCTGCAGCCCCAGCCAAGGGAGAAAGGGAAAAACACACTGAGGATGCTGTGAGGGCTCGTTCACAGCCCTGATTGGCGTCGGGCTGAATTTCCAGCTACTGTTTTGACAGCTTTTATGTTCTTTGAGCACTTTACATGAAGAGCAAGCTCACCGTGCCCCAGAAGCTGAGTCCTGCCAGCGTACAACCAGCGCCTACGTGGTTTGAAACCTCTTCCAGGGGACGGAGGCAGCTTGTTTGTATCCCTGTCCGCGAGCTCTGAAGGAACAGGACGTCGGGTTATGGTCAGAAACATGGATTTCAATGCCAGTTAGTCTGATGCCCGTCTTGTTTCCAGCCTGTATTCCTCCTGCCCCTGCACTGCCAGCACAGCAGCATCAGCTTGAAGTGGGATCTTCATATCTGCAGTCCCTGATGCTTGCTGTCTTTAATGAACGTGCAAGAATAATGCTAATTGTTTTCTCTGCCACACCACCGGTGATCTTAATGAAATAAGACCGGTACAGCCACAATGCAGTGTTCTGGAGTCCATTTTATGAACAGAATCACTGGTTTAATCTTTTTTATTTAAAGCTGTAGTAAATTCAACCTGTCTGGGGGTCCTCACGCCCGGCCGGAGGGTCGCAGTTACTGCTGCAGCCCCACAACAATCTTAGATTCTGGGAAAGGGACTAGTTCTCACCCCGTCACCAACGTCACCCTGAATGCACTTACAAGTCTCTCTGCAAAGTCATCAATCAGCTTTCTGTGTGCAAACTGAGAACAAAACCACAGTCAGCTCGCTGCCAGGACGTCCGTACAGCGCATGTAACGGGACCGGTGGCCGTGGGGGTAACCCACTGCAGGGTTTTGGGGATTTACCCCCCTATCTCCTCTCCTGCTCAGCTCAGCACCGGTGGGACGTGGCGCCTGGTGAAGCCGTCGCGTGCTCGATGGGTCAGGCACGCTGCACGTGGAGCATGTAGGTGACGTTAGGCTGGTGGTGCAGCGGCACAGTCGCGACGCTGGAACGTGGCTTCAGTGGGATGTAAGCAGGACGAAGCGCGGTGGGTCCAATTGCTGAACTCTCAATCACTCCAAAGTGGTAATCGGTTCCTTTAACTCAGCTTCCACCAAAGACTCTTGTGTTGGGGAGTTGAATTTTGGGTTGTTTTTTTTTTTTTTTTGGGGGGGGGGGGGGTATTTCTTGTGTGTCTCACGGTGTGAAATCAAGGCCTTTCAGCACACCAAAAGACTCCAAAGCATTTTTCCAGTAGAACCTTGACACAGAAATCTTGTTCCAGCTCTGAAACACATTCCTGAAACCTCATCAGCTGGGTTAGTGCTTCTAAAAGTAATCCACGGCTGGTGGTTCCCATTGTAGGTGGAGTAAATACCCTCATGCACACCTAGAAACACTCCCCTGTGAAATTAGAGGGATAACGATGCTCCAGCATTCCCCGATCCCTCCCCTCCAGCACAGAAATAATGCTTTGTGGGGTTCAGGATGGCAAAGCCAGGAGCTCAGTTGTAGGATTGCTATGCCCCAACTCCAGGAGTGAAAGAAACTCTTTGTTTCACTGTGGGGTGGAAAGATGGAGCTGGGAGCATCCGTGGTCTCCATTAAATGTGACAAACAATCTGTGAGCTGTGCCCGAAGAGCAGGGCTTCATTTGCACCGCACTGTTTTTAAGGTAATTTGTTAACGGTCTTGGAAGTACCTCTGACTTGCAGGTTTGGTGGAGTCAAGGTTTGCACTCCGAGTGTGATCACCTTGTGTTTCTGGTAATCATGATGAAGAAAAACGTTTTGAGTTGTAAACTTAACGTACATTTTATTAAAACTGTATCTGATTGCAATACCCTGCCTCTGGTGTGCCTTCCTCCCCCATCCCCACCCTAAGTATTTCTACCAGATACAGAGAATTTGGGTTTTAATACACTTTTCCAGCAGAGGCTGTGCAGTTGGTCTGTCCTTACCATTTGATCCAGCATTTGTGAAGTCAAACTGATGCGATTGCTTTAAGCGATGGATAGTGGAGAGAAACCTTCATGCCCAGGGCAGTGCTGCAGCCAGCATGGAGCTGTTGAACAAACCCAGGAGCTGCTGCTGTGGGAGAAGAGGTGCAGGACTAACCCCATCACTAAAGAGCATCTGCACTGAGCCGTGCACGCGTGTTAGGGGACGTGTGGGTGTGGTGGTTTTGCCCTGGTTGGAGGCTAGATGCCGACCAAAGCCTATCTATCACTGCCCTTTTCAGCTGGAAAGGGGAGAAAATACCTATAGAGAGGCTCATGGGGCAAGATAAGAACAGGGAGAGATCATTCTGCAATCAGTGTCATGGGCAAAACACACTCAACATGGAATAAAGGAAAGAAAACTCTAATTGATGACCCAGCCCTGCATCCCCAGTGACACCAGAGTCGGGTGATGAGAAGTGCAACCAGCTCTTAAAGCACCTTCCCCACCCCCCTTTCTTAGCAGACCTCATTTTAGTCATCATTTTGCTCCCTTCTTTCCCTCATCGTGGCAGAAGGAGGGGCAGGGACTGGGGGAATGGGGGTTTGGGTCAGTTCCTCACAAGTTGGTTTCCTTCTTAGCCAGGGGGGGCATTCCTCACCCCTTCCCCTGCTGCACCCTGGGGTCCCACCCACAGCAGACAGTCCCCCACCAACATCCCCAACGTGAGTCCTTCCCCACGGGGCTTCAGCTCTTCCCCAGCTGCCCCAGGGTGGGTCCCTGCTGTGGGTGCAGTCAGCAATCACACAGTGTCTCTCAGTGCCTCAGGCCCAGACTGCTCCAGTCTGGTCTCCTTCCTCCCCAGGGCGGGCTCGTCCTCCTCTTGTTCCTGGTGCAACAGCCCTGGATGGCAGCTGCCCCCCTGCTAAACGAGATCCAATAGATGCTGTCACCAGGGCACACACACTCCCTCTGCCCTTTTCTGCAGCCCCGTCTCTGGAAGGGCGTGGGGGGGGAGCTCCAACTGGGATTTATTGAGGTTTAGGGAGGGGGGGGAAGAAAGGGAGGGGAAGGAGTAGGGGGGGAAGCCTGGGAAAGGCTTTTTGTGTTGGTAAAACCCGACCTAGAGGCGCCTCTGAGCACGGCGCGGTAACCGCTGCGGCTCCCCTCAGGGCGACGGCCCGAAGGAGGAGTTAACCCGGGCAGGGGTGGTTGTGGGGGAGGTATTTCTAGTCTGGAAAAGCTCTGATTATAGGGAACGGTTTCATGGCCGCTCTAGTGCGGCGGAAACAGGCGGGGCCGGGCAAGAACAGGGCGGGACCGGGGAATGGGGCGGGATCGGGATCTGGGCGGCCTGAGGAGAGCCAAGATGGCGGCCGCGCGGTGGCTTGGCGCGGCTGCGGGGCTGGGTGGCTGGTAGGTGACTGCGAGGCCCCCTCGGCTCCTCGCTGCCCCGACCCGGAGGGACCCGGCTTCCTCCCTAGCGGTTCCCCTCTCGCCCTTTGCTGCATGGCTGGGAGGGGCCGGCCGTGTCGCAGCGAGCGGCGCCGCCACCTCCCGGGCCGCGCCGGCTTCCTCTCCCTTCCCCCCTTCCCCGCTGCGGGACGAGGTGAAGTTGTTCCTGCTTTCCCCCCCTCCCCGTACAGGCTGGCGGCGAGAGGCTGTTTCTGCCTCCAGCCCCCTTATTAAAGCGAGGCGTTGCTCCTCTGCCCGCACGCAGGTGCTTAGGGACCGCCTTCCTCTCAGGGACCGGCACCCCCCACCCCCCCCCCCCCAAACCGGCCTTCCTATCTCTGAGGAACTGACCTCCCCCCCCAGCCCAGGGACCGGCCTTTCCCCCCTCTCCTCCCAGCGAGGGACTGGCCTTCCTTCGAAGGATCGCCCTTTCTTCACCACCTTTTCCCCCGCCTCAGCAGTCCCCCCGCCCCGCGTACCGGGACGGTGCAGGCGGCAGTAATTCCCGCCCGCCCGGCATCACACCGTGAGGAGCCGTTCCCTCCCCACCCTCGTATTCTCAGGGCGGTAAGGGGAACCCCCCCCGTACAGCCTGGAGAGATGCACTAAGGGCACAGTGAAGGGCCCGTGTGGCGATGGGCTCGCTGCCCGCCCTGTTCCCCGGGCGGGAAACGGCTTCTCCTGCGTTCCCAAAGCTCAGGGGCAGGGAGAGCTTTTCTCCCTCGCGCCTCCGGTGTGGGCTCTGTACCTGCCATCAAGAGCACGGAAACAGGCACATAACGGGATCTGGGGCGTTTTCTCAGTTCGTTTCTCCCTCGCTGGCAGCGGAGGGGTTGGCTTGATGAGCTGGAGCTTTGCTGCTGCTCCCACCATTGCGGGATCGGGGCCAGGGGCAGTGCCCGTGTGCTCAGGGACTCGGCCCCCTCTCCTCCTGTCTTCTTCCTGCTTTCCCCCCTCTGTACCTGATGAGGAGAGAAGCCAGGTAATACTTAATCCTCTGTACAGAGTCAGGCGTGCAAGTACTGACACATTTCCAAGTTGGGCCTCTTACTCCATCACTCTGCCTTGCTTTTTCTGTTGGGTTTTTTAATTCATTTTTCTTTTTTCCCCTTTCTGTCATCTGCATCCGAGCAGGTGACACCACCACAGATCACACTAGAAGTTCTGACAGCCAGTGTGAATTAAGTGGCCAGTTTGGAGCAGGGCATCCTCTTAAACCGGCCTGGTTGCATTCTGGAACAGTACTTGTACTGGGATATACTGAATTCCTTTATTCTCCAAAGGGAAAGATTATATAGAGGTGGACAGGGTGCTGGGTATGTGTAACTAATAGAGTTTTTAGCTTTCATCCCAATGTTGTCCTGATATTTTTTGTATTCTGAGAACTATGTGTGTAAGAGCAGCCATTGAGTTGCCTTTTTAAGCTGTCTTTTGTCTTCTGAGAGTTATTTACAAGAGCCTTATGTTTGGCCAGCTAAACCCATAGGGTAAAGGAGTAAATTCTGCCCTTGGTTTAGCACCAGCTGCTTGGGGTTGGATTTATCTCAGCTGCCTAAAATTCGGTATTTAGTCAGAGCTGGATTTCCAGGTGCTCACTACTGTCCCAAGGAAGATGAAAGGCTCCTTTAGGTCACTCTGCCCTTTTCTGTTACAGGCAAGGAAGGTGCTTTGTTTGTCTTCAGTGACTGAGGGAAACTAGACTTTATCTTTGGGTAGATTGGAGAGTTGTGGGTTATGAAACGAGGGGGAGGGAGCGCTCGAAAGGGGAAAATTAAGGGGGATGCTTTGTTACCTGAGAGGTTTCAGTGGGTGAGTGTCTTGCTGAGCTGCTAGAAGCCCATGAAACACCATCTTCTGTGGGGCAGTGCAAACCTCTGGTAAAATTCTTTCTCTCTAGGTTCTGTCGTACGGTGTTACGAGATCACAGTCTGACAGCTCGACAGTCTTTCCACCAGCTTGCACAAAGGAAACCATTTCTTCCATCTGCAGTGTGGCATAAAGCAGGTAAATCCCAGGCAGAAACAGGTAGCTGAGCACACTGGGAGTTTCCATGTCTTGTGGTTGTAATGACAGCTTACTCTTCTTTCTGAGACCTGGGTGTGATAACGTTCCCTGGGTTGCTTTTAATGAAGTGCTAGTGCATTTAGATGTTTGGAACTTGGAGAGAAGGTGTGGATGGCTCACTCTGTGCTTGGTTAGCCATGTTTTTTTCTGTGTAATTTGGCTGCCAAGACTTGATGCAGGGCTTTGCTGGTGCAAAATGTTGTTTGGGCTTTGCCAGGCTTCTTAATTTCATTTCTGTCAGTGCAAATGTATCCCTTGTGAAAGACTTTGTTGCCTTCTGTCCTACTTCAGCTACTGAGCTCTGCCTGATAAAACTGCTGGCTACAGATGTTTGATTTAGTGCAGCCATTTACCAGCTATGGCATAGTAAATTCCAAATACATTATCTGGAGAACCCTCCAGGTTGAATAATGATGGAAAAACCTGGTCTTAGGAAGGCAGGAGGCACTTTTGAAGTACAGCAGCTACCCACATGGACACCAGAGCTGCCACGGCCATTTGTGTTTTAGGATGTTACACAAACAGTGTATGATAGCTGTTGTGACCCATTGTTTTGAAAAACAGGTGGTGTGCTCTGTTATCCCATCCACGTCTCCCATTGCTGAAGGTTCCTGTATTGTGTTTGGTGTGCAGGGAGAGTTACAAAGAAGTAGGGCATGGGAAATTGTCCCCAACAGCTGTTCAGTGGGACAGACATCAGTCACATGCTACATGGGCACATCTACAGGAAAATACACCATTAATTGTGCACTGTTAAATGTAGAGTACTAAAGTTTAGTCATGATCAGGCTTTTTTTTACACTCTGGTGAAAGACAGACCCATGTAATGTAGGGAACTTCAGTGAAAATGGATCTTTTAAGCATCTTTACCAGTTAACTGTAAATAATTTAGTTTTGAACTGTTTGGTCAGTTCATTTGCTGGAGGATAAGTGATTGCATACTGTAATTTCTCACTGTGTGGAAAATACTATGCACAGGATGTGGTTCTCTAACTGTTTTTTTTTAATCATGCTGAAAAATGACATAAAACTTAAGCCTCCTAAATCCTATGCACCTTGAAGAGAGGCCTGGTAAAGCTGAGTTGGCTCTGATCAGGAAGGGATGATGCTGGATGATGTCATGGCATTTGAGGTTTGTAAACAAAACCTGAACATGATGGAGAAATGAAGGTTGTGCCTCTGGCCTCACGCAGTCTGATGCTGTTGGAGCAGGATGCTCTTGAGTAAATACAAGTTAAGGAAAGAAGCAGAGACAAGGATCCATTCAGCATCTTGTTTCCTGTGAGATAACAGAGCAGTGTTTATCAGTCTTCCTGTGAGTCTGGATGCTTCTGTAGAGCCCCCTGCATTGTGTTTTCAGAGTGTCATTGCTGCACAGGCTGCTCTTTACTGTGGCACAGTGCCCCCCAGTTTTGGCTCAGTGAGTAATCGGGATCCTTGACTTTGATTTAAGCTACTTAAGTTTGCTTACATTCTTTTTCTTCTATCTGTTTTGTGGTTTGTTTGTTTTTTTTTTTCTTTCCAGTAAGATGCATGTTTATTCAAACTCAGGACACACCAAATCCAAATAGCTTGAAGTTTATTCCGGGGAAGGAAGTGTTGGAATCAAGGACTATGGAGTTTTCCACACCAGCTGCTGCGTTTTGCTCACCTTTAGCAAGGTATTATTAAACACCTTATCATTTGGAGGACCTGCATGGGCTGTGTGGCTACAACTGATGTTCTTTAAGCACAATTTCTGATCATTCTGCTCTTCCTTATACTCAGGAGTGGCTTGGCTGGATCTAACTTCTGTTAATGATGCTGTACAAATTCAATCTGGGAAGGCTGCTGGTGTGGAAGTAGTCCTCCTGTGTGTATCTCCCCCATCCTGTATCAGAGCAGAATTCATAACAGTCTAGTTTATGCAATGGGATTGAGTGGTATTGTGAATCAGTGTTCTTGCCCAGTTGCTGCAGTGCTGGTGAGACCTCTGGCCCCCATTTTGCAAAATCCTTTCCATCTGAATGCTCTTAATTCCAGTGGCTCCTTGGAAATGGGGCAGCGTCTCAGGGTGGGGAAGTAGGTGGTGTAAGGAAGGAAAAGGTCCCCAAATGCTACAAATTACATGTAGGAGTTTGTTTGCTTTGGCAGATGTTGGTGTTAAGCTGAACTTCAAAGATTATGGGTAGTTGTAAGGTTTATAACATTACAGTCAAAGGAAAGCCTGTTTTGGCCTGGACTTCCAGGCTGGATCTGTAACAGGTCTCATGAGCTGTGGCTTTCAATACCAAAATACAAAATCTGGAGTTAGAATTACTGAGCAAGTAGTCAATCCCTATCATTTTGGCACAGATGGGGTTAGGAGCACCAACACAGCCTCTCTGGGGGTGTTTGGAAGCATCCTTTTCTTGGATGTCTGTTGTTGTTTTCCTGCTAACCTCTCAAAAGACACTTTTTGTCTGTTACACGTGTGGAGGGGCTTCAGTTTGGGGCATTAGCCATAAACATTGCAGTAGGTTACCTCTGGACTACCCAGTTTAAGTCATCACTGTGTGTGTTGTGCATGAAAGGAGAAGCTGTTTGATGTGCCAGCCTCTCCAGGAACTGCAGGGTTATCAAACACACAGCTCTGACGTTTCCAGAGGTCTGTTGCAGAGTTGTTTGAGAGCAAACAGGATCTTTACAAGCAAAGCTCTGTGCCTTAAAGCAATAACTACACCATGAAAGGGGTTTGAGTGCATCAGCGTGTCAGCAGCGTGCTGAAGCTGCAGGATCTGATTATGCCAAAGCACACCAGGTTGCAGAACACAGTTGACTGTCAGAAAGTGGCTTTTTGTTGCCATACATCTGGAAATAGATGTTTTCAAGGGTGATGTGCGTGCTAGAAATGTGCACTGTGGCAAAACACCTCCAGGATGTGCATTGTGCAAATTAATGGGGAGAAAATTGTCTGCTGCATATTGTTAAACCCTGGATTATGGTTTCTGTAAATAGAATGCTCATTTATTGTCAAATGGAGTATTCATTCCCTAAAGATACAATGAGAGCTTCCTGAAGGGGGGAGAGTTATTTAATTTACCTAGGACAGTGTGGTGCACTTGTGTAATTTCACTGTTTAAGTAACTACAATCAGGTTGGTTTGGTGATGTAAAAGCCCAGCACATGAGTGACTGTTTCATGTGTGGAAATTGTTTTACAGTGCATAGTGCAACATCATCTGTCATTTTCCACCATGCATACCATGGTGATTAGCTCTCAAATTCCTTCACTGCATTTGTGATGTTTTCCAGTCTTCCAGGAGAATAATTTCTTCTTTTCTTTGTCTTTTGCTTTTTTTTTCCTCTATTACAAAAGCACTCTTACAGCCTGATGCTGTATTTAACTCTGGGTGCTTCCTCCTTGTAATGATTCATTTTTATTGTACTCTTTGGGAGCAGCGTCGTTTGTTTATTCTGTAGGTGAATCTGTTGGGATTTGGTTAACCATTTGTGGAAATTGGTCTTTACATTCCCATTCTGTTCTTTATGCTCAGAATTTTTGTCAAAAATACGCTGTTTCCTATCATCTCAGTTCTTGTGTGGCATTGGATGTGTGGTTATTTACCACCTGGGTGCTGTATGGGGCCACCTCAAGCAAAATTTATTTAATCCTTAAATAAAGGATTTACTAAATTCTACTTTTTTTTTTCCTGTGCTGTCCAAATGACTGTAAACCCTGAAGGTTGCTCATGAAGTGAGGTGGTGTGTTAAAGCCTTGTGCACTGCCTGGCACTGAGCCTTTTATTTAATAGCAACAGAATTGAAGGCAGCTTTTATTGAGCTCAATTACTTTAAATAACTTGCTTTAATTGAAGGAACTTTCCTTGTGTTTGCACTAGTCCTTCCCCAGGTGATAGGTACCTACTGGTTTCGATGCTGAACAAATAACCTTTTTATATACAGAGTATTAATTTTGCCTCCAAAGAAGAGCTGGAGAGAGAGTAATCCTTTCACACACCTTGTGGAGAAGCCCTGCACGGTGTTACTGTGTGCACTGCTTCACTGCAGGATCTCCTGGCTCTTAGGAAGCTGTAGGTGAAGTAGCAGTGAGTTTCTTTAATGGGTCTGGTTTTAGGGCGTATTTTTGTCTGTAAATGTCTTCTGGAGTAACTTTTTCTCTGGGGGAGCTTAAATACACAGAATCATGGAATCATAGGGGTTGGAAGGGAGCTTGAGAGATCATCGGGTCCAACCCCCTGCCAAAGCAG
Organism: Gallinula chloropus; assembly: GCF_964237585.1. Lineage (NCBI taxonomy): Eukaryota > Metazoa > Chordata > Aves > Gruiformes > Rallidae > Gallinula > Gallinula chloropus. The sequence continues at coordinate 9,786,696 of NC_140106.1, forward strand.
GCTCCCTGTCTTCATGAGCTTGCCTGAAACATGTCTGTGGTTTTTCTTTTCTTAACAGACAGCTGTTCAAAATAGAAGGAGTTAAAAGTATTTTCTTTGGACCAGACTTCATCACAATCACCAAGGTGAGTGGCACGGAGACTCAGGTGTGCTGAAAGATGGGCTGAGGTTCACCTGTCTCATAGGTGTCCCCAGAGAAGGTCCCATCCGACTCCCGGATGTGCACAGTGAAAGTGCCAGAGTCAGCACACACACAAGTGGCATGAAGGGAATTGCCTTTAATTGAAGAGATAACAAATATCACAGTGCTGATGTGTCACAGAGATACTGTGTGATGACTGTATGACCAGGGCGCAGTGCGGGCGGTGGTGGGTTTACCCAAGGTGTGGAGCTCTTGTCAGCAGAGATAAGCTGTTATGGAGTAACTCTTACTGTGGGAAGAGCAACAGGGCAATTCAGTGAGGGAAAACCTGCCTCAAAATTCAATGGAACCAAACAAACTTGAGTTTCTGAAACACTTCAGTAGAAATGTGCCAAATAATCTATTAAGGAGACTATTTTTCATGCCTTTTAATAGCACGTGGCTTGCAAAGAAGGAAGCCTTTCTGTTGACTTACACATTTATTCTTACTGAACTTTGTGGCAAAGCTAGACTGGGTGATACTAAGAAGTCATAGAATCATAGAATGGTCTGGGTTGGAAGGGACCCCAAGGATCATAGAGCTCCAACCCCCCTGCCACAGGCAGGGACACCAAAGTCAAATCCATGCATCAAGCCTGAGACCATTGTGATCTTTGTAGTTAGTAGGAGGTGCATACTCAGCTTTTGTTCATTTTTATTTTGATTCTGATTCTCATAGGAGAGTGAAGACCTGGACTGGAACTTACTGAAACCAGATATTTATGCAACCATAATGGATTTCTTTGCCTCTGGTTTACCTGTAGTTACTGATGATGCACCTAGGACAGATACAGGTAAATCAAACTATTTGGGAAGGGACCAGTGTCTGAGTTAGGGTTTAGTTTTTGTGACATCCAGAAGAGCTGCCTCTTGACCCTCAGAAAAACATGTGAGAGAATTCAGAGTGAAAACTGTTGTAATTAACACGCAGAATTTGCAGAATGTGTATGTTCTGGCAGAAGCAATGCCCAGCTCTCTAAAGGAGTTGCTTATCTGTGAACATGAAGCCTGGTTCTCATCTGCCCTTGCACAAGTTGTATATCTTCACAGGAGCTGTGCTGAGCTGTGTGGTTCAGTGGTGTGGAGAGACTTGTGTAGGTGAAGAATTGTTGCTAATACAGAGGCTGCCTGTAGAGAGGTGTTGCTGCCTGTTCTTTGTGTATGAGTGCCAACAGTGGGTTTTATTTCCCTCCTTACATCAAAAACCAGAGTGCCCAGGCTTAATGTCTGTGTCTTAATGATAGGGTTTTGGTCTTTAGTGAGCAAGAAATAAATGAGCAAGAAGTCTATTCCAAACTATAATAGAAAGTAATTGAGACTAACTTACAGTTTAACTCATGGGTAGTGGTCTCTTGTTTTCTCATTTGAAAATCCCAACAATTTTGCCAGTGTTCTAAGGAGGATTATGACTACTGAGTTCCTCTCTGCTCTGTTATACCTGGATTTAATGACAATATTAATACAGACTATATTTTATTTGAGAAAGTTATCTTCAGAAACACTTCTGTGAGACTAACACTGGGCTTTAAAGTGCATCCTGACTTGCTAAGCCCAGACACATTCATAATTCTTCTCCTCCTGCATTAAATGACTTTCCTTGTTGGGACCCTGCCTTAACACATGCATCCTTATTCTGTTTCTTTTCTAATTCTTTTTCTTTTTTGCATGTCACTTGCTCTGATGTAGAAGGTGGCACCACTGTTTAAGGCCTTTGCCTGCTGAGAAGAACTCTGAACTAATACTGTTTTTTGTCAGGGGAAAGCTGGGGTGTAAATACAGATAATACAGAAAAAGATAGTCAGAATTAAGACTTCTGTCTTTTGTCTTTGGGCACCTCTACAATGTTTTTGTGCTGTTTCACTCTGCTGTCATGGATAACAGGGCGTTGGTAATCCGGTTGGATTTCTCTCCAAGCCCTCATTTGCATGCTTCTCTCTTCCCAAGCTGCATCAGAAGATGATGATGAAGTTGTACTGATGATTAAAGAACTGCTGGATACAAGAATAAGGTAAACCTGAAGTGTGATTGCTGGGTGGAATGAGTTAGTCTTGGGGTTTGGGTTTATTTCTCTGGGTATGTGTGATTTCATGGTTCAATACCTGGTGTGGGGGCTTAAAGTGCAGAACCAGCCAGAGCTGGGAATGCTCTTTCCTCTCACTGAAAACTTTTCTGTCTAGTTCTCCTGTTTAAGCAAACCCAGTGCTGAACAGAGTCCTTACAGCTGAGCATGGTGAATAGTGCTACCCTCCAGAACGCATTTAGACAGGTCTATTTGGTTTAACCTGGCTATCTTTATGTGCTGAGAACACCACCTTCTGTGCTTTACAGTAACATTTTGTCCTCTGTTTTACTAATCTCTGTCTTAATTACACTTGTTCTTCCTTTCCATCTATTCCAAAGTAGCTTATACTCTTGCATCATACTCTAAAGGCAGATTTTCTCCTGGGTTTCCCTCACTGTCTGAGCTTCAGTGGATTTTGCCCTTGCAGTCTGTTGCAGCTTTATTGGTATTGTAGCACAGCTTGAATTTCAAAACTGGCAGTAACTAATGAAGTCTCAAGAGTGGCTGTGGGTTGTGTTGTTTACCTGAAGTGTATTTTTATGCTCATTAATTGCCTTCCAGAGTGAACTGAAAGGAATAAGCCACTTGACATTTTACATGCAGGGGAAGATGTCTAATGTGTTTCTGAAGCTGTGATACCTGATGGTGACATCTTCCCAGCTCACAAATGACAGGAAACAGTAGCTCATATGTGGGTCAAAACCACAGAATTGTTTGATTATTCCCCCTTCCTCCCCCAGAAGTTACAACAAACTTGGGATGTTTATTTCAATTTTATTTAGAGACTGAATTTTAAAAGCAATATTTAAAAATACCACCTTGGTTATTTGACAACTTCACTTTTCTTGAAAGGAATGGGGGAGGGGAAAGCAGAAATAAGGTGGAAAATTGTTCCCAGGTGTACATACTAAGTGTTGAAACGTGGTTGTACATAAAGTTCTGTCTGGGAGGCCCTGCTCTTGTTGGGTATGTGGTCATGTTAAGTCCTTGATTTCCCAGTGGCCTTTCACAGTCACAGAATTTCTGCCCAAGTTTCTGGTTTTCCCCACCCTTTTCTTTCTTTCTTTCTTTCATTCCCTTTCTCCTGTACCCCTCACTGGACCTCGAAGCTGTTGATGAGAACATCAGCAGTGTGTCCTGCTTCACTTTCCAGCAGGAGAGTTTACAGAAGCTGTGTGTAAACCAGTGCAACACACAGAGCACTTATTGTTCAGTCAATTAAAAATAACATGCAAAGAAGCTGACTGAAAGTGCTGGGTGCAGTGAATTCAGATCTGAAAGGTCCCCTAGTGTGGTTGGGTTGTTTTTTTTAAAAAGAAGTTAATTTCAAATAAGAAAAAATGTAATTTTTAGTCCTGTTCTTTGGCTTTATGGAACAGAGAGAATTTGCTCTGGTGAGTAGTTAATAAATGTGTTGGATTTGTAGATGATTCTCTTAGGAGCAGAGCTCTCCAACGAGTTATTTTGGAAATCAGTATAAAGAGCTTCTGTTGGAGTCACTTGATGGTTTTAGCTTGGTCTGGAAAAATGTTGCTATGGGGATGCAGTTACAACACTGGGCATTTGTTGCTTGCAAAGAGACTGAGCTGCAGAATGCCAGTAGTACCAGGATGCGATCTTACCGGACGCTGGTTTCTTCACCCCTCAGCAGGATTAAGCTTTTAGATAGCTGGAGCTTTTTCCTGTCCTGTGTAAACAATGGTAAACTGCAAATTTATTTGTGGATGCACTCAAGGGCTTCTTATCACTGTCCCCAGTCAGGTAGCAGATGCCTGTGTGTCAGGCAGTAGGACATGGGCCTGTTGCTTTGGCACGTAACTGAGGTGATCGCTGTGACGTGGAGAGGGACTCAAGGTGAACCAATGTTTATAGCTGCAGTTTTGGGCACCACAGGACAAGAGGGACAGGAAACTATTGGAGAGTGTCCAGAGGAGGGCAGGGAGGATGGGGAAAAGTCTGGAGGGGAAGGCTTACAGAGAGAGGCTGAAGTCTCGGGGTTTGTTCAGCTTGGAGAAGAGGAGGCTGAGGGAAGACCTCATGGGGTCTGTGGCTTCCTGACAAGGGGAGCGAAGGGGCAGCACCGATCTCTCCCCTCTCTTTGGGGACCAGGGATGGAACCCCAGGGAATAGTGTGAAGCTGCACCAGGGGAGGTTTAGGCTGGTGTCAGGAAGAGGTTCTGTGCTGAGAGGGGGGTCAGGCACTGGCACAGGCTCCCCAGGGAGGGGTCACAGCATCGAGCTGGGCTGAGGGCAAGAGGCATCTGGACGATGCCCTTAGTGCCTGACTGGGCTGGGCTGTGTGGAGCCAGGAGCTGGACTCTTGGTCCTTATTGGGTCCCTTCCAGTTCAGGAGATTCCAGGATTCTTTGCAGGCTGCATCGAGCTCTGAGGTGCTCTAAGGTGCTTACCCTTGCCCCTGGGATTGCAGTCATTCCTTCCTATCCTGCTGCAGTCATGTCCTGCAGGAAGCAGTAGCTGTCGAACTGAGATGGTCCAGCAAAGTGTGAGCTGTTGGAGATTTGAACCGGGTGGTTGTAGAGGAAGAGGGCTTTAGTTACTGTACCTTGACAGTTCTTTGTGTGTATGAAATTGAGCTTTACTAAAGATTTCTTGAAGGACACATGTTTCAGCTTTATTTGCTATAGATTGAGTATCGTGTTCCACCAGGCCGACGGTGCAGGAGGATGGTGGTGATGTTATTTATAAAGGCTTTGAGGATGGGATTGTGCAGCTGAAGCTGCAGGGCTCATGCACCAGCTGTCCCAGTTCCATCATCACCCTGAAGAACGGGATACAGAACATGCTCCAGTTCTACATCCCTGAAGTAGAAGGCGTGGAACAGGTGGGTTGGGGAGACAATAGCTGTTTGTGAATGGAAAAGGGGGGGTCTTTGTCCCTTTCCAGTAGGGACAGGCTGGCAATTTATGCAAAAGGCCACATATATAGATGCAGCTTTTCCAAGTTAGCTGTACCTTGGCAAAACATCCACAACCCTGCCAAGTTCTGTACAACCCCACACTCCAAAATCAGCTGGAGAGTGCCTGGCTGAAAGCAGCTTTGTGGGAGAGGCCACAGAGTGGATCCCACACTGAAGTTGAGCCAGCCAGGCACCTCCATGGTGACGGTGTCTGGCAGTGCCCTGTGCTGTGCTATGGGCAGTGTTGCCTGTGGGTTGAGGGAGGCCCATCCCTCCTTGGGCTCTCCAGTACGCCTGCATTCCTCTTACGCTGAGGAGCCTTGAACTGCTCACTCTGCTTTGCAGCTGTCATTCCCTTCGTGCTTTTGTGACTTGGTGTGATAATAAGGGATGAGTTTTTGTCCCCTAAAAGGCAGATTCTTTTGTTTTCTCATTAAAAATCCAATACACTATGGTGATTGCTGTAGTGGCCCTTTGTAATAACTTGGTCAGCTCATTATTTCAGCCATGTGGCCTCTTGGCATTTTTGACTAAATGTTTTCCTTACCTTTTCCATGTGACCATTGTTACTTGGTGTAGAATAACTGCAGTTCTCCTTGGGTCCAGCAAAGAACTGCTCTCATAAATTCTCTATGCAGTCTTACTGAGAGTTTAGACTGTTCACCTGCACTATTCTGGGTTTGGCTTCAGGTTGTTGACGATGATGACGATGTGGAGAAAGAAGCAAATTCTACTTGAGCTAGCATCATCTGTGGCCACATAAGTATTTACCTCTTGGTGTACGTCAACTATCTTTGTGCTGAGGAACAACCAGACTTGCCTGCCTCTTCAGAACACGTTGCACTTAAATCTTTGAAAATAGTTCATCAGTTTAAGCAGTTTGTCCACTAATTTATTAGTGCATTCAAAAAACTTTTGCTCTACTTTGGACTGTGTCTTAAGAAAGAAATGGTGGGCTTTATGAATGGTGATGTGTCTTTCTGTTGTTCTGTTTTGATACAGAAGATTCAAGACTGGAAAAAAGAGGAGGAGGAAGTAAAGTTTCCTGACTGTATTTTATGCAATAAGAATATTAAGTGTTTATTTCCCCCCCACACATACACATCCTTGTGGGGCATGCAGGACTATCTGCCCTTGCTCTGTAATTGGGAAATTCAGGGATGTTAAGTTTCATCAAGCCTTGTTAAAAAGCCTTGGATTCTTACTGGGTTTTGTGTGGAAAAAGAACCTGTAACTTCAGCCATTCGTTTTAGAGGATGTGATATTGGCATCACTTGGGGAAAGTCGCCTGCTTGCTTGCTACCACTGTGCAAACAACAGTAACAGAAAGGAGAAATAGGAGGGTGTGGTTATAAAAATGGTGTCTTTTAAAAGAAATGTTAGAAGATGATGATCCTTATCATCAGCTTTAGTAAGTAGAGAGACTAATTAGCTTATTTAGAAGTAAAATGGTTCAGCCGCTATTAGTGGTCTGTTTAAACTTGCAGATAGAGGATTTCTCAACATAATACTCTGAGATCAAGATGAATCTGCAGTGCTTAAGGGCACCAATTACAAAGCAAATGAGTGTGTTTACCTGGGCTGTATCCTGTCCGTTCCTCCTGCAGTGCCAAAGAGCACGGCAGCATGTGTAACTTGGCTGCCCTGGCTGAGCGAGGGAAGACGTGGCAGAGCAGAACCAGTTCCAGTTTGTGAGACCATGGGAAGAGAAATATTTATTGTTCTGAGATTGAAAGACGTAAATCGGGCTTTGTAAAGTGTTCTGTTTACTTGTGTGTGTAGGACTGTATTTCTTCCTGGTGCCTGGCTTTAGCAGATGGCTTTGGTAATGGAAATACTGCAGTCGAGTTTGTGGTGGTTATCTGGCATATGGTTACAGTGGTAGTCCCTGCATGCAAGGATTCAACAGCCTCTGGTATGTTCCCCCTTTTCACTCCTCAGTGTAATTCCACTGGATCAATTAAGTCAGCAGAGAATCTTTTATGCAGCATTTGGTAGCCATAAACATCCTATTACTTGTTAGAAATTTGAAAAGAAATATTTTAGCAAAATGTTTCTTCAGCTTTCATGGAGAGTAATAACCTACAGTCGTTTAAATCACCCACTCAGGATTTGGAAATTGGTTTGAAATGACCCATGTTTTCTCTGCCCTGGTGTGGAGTATGCAGTGCCTGATCTTACACGTGCATCAATGCCAAAATTCCCCTTGAGGTAGGCTCAGACTAACCAAGAGAGCTTTGTGCAGATGTTATCGCCACGTTCTTCTCTGTCAGCAAACCACAGAATGCTGAGGAATGCTTCTGGTTTCTCAAAAATGGAGATTTTTAGGCCTGATTTGTCAGTTTAATGCACTTGAAGCCAAAACTGAAACAGCAAAGTGGCTGTTTCCTGCATTAAATAAAACGTGTCTCTTAAAGATGTGGTCTTTATTCTTCAGTTCAGCAGGACTGATCTCTTCCAGGTACTGCAAGGATCCAGTTGTGCTGCTGTCTCTATTTCCAGTCTGGTTTTTAACAGGGTTTTGATTTGTACAAATAGGACCATATTCAGCCTGTGTGTCCTGAGGCTGAAGATGAAGCATCTTGTGACTGAAGAGATTCCAGCCCCAGCACAAATCCTGCATGTCCTGAGGTTCTTCAAGCTCTTGTGGAGAGGGAAGTTTGTAAAGCTGGCATCCCACCACAAAGTAAGCTCTTTAGGGCAGCAGTTGTCCACATTTCTACAGCAGAAAGCACTGGGGAGCCCTCCCAACTCTGGGGCTTAAGTGCCACTTGGGGAACAGAGCAAAGCCCAGCTGTGTTTGCAGCATTTAATGACCATAAAGTCTGATCCTGTGACAGCCAAACGTGGGGAAAATCATCTGCCCAAATCATGAGGAACCTTCCAAGCTCTGCCTGGAGCAGCTTGGTTCATGGGTAGAATCCCATTAGTGGGAGCTGTCCTGTCTCCTCTGCTTGCCCAAAAAACCCTTGCACGTTTTCCTACACTGAGGCAAACAGGGGAATATAGCAATGACCCTTCATCATTTGGCTTAGGAGCTAATGAGGTGGGCAGCACCATTTGGAACGGGGTGTTCTTGCCCTTCTGTTTTTTAAAGAGGGTTTTACTGTCCCCTAACATCCAGATCAGCAAAGAGGGTTTTGATCCTGAAGTTTTTCTGTAGGTAGCACTTAGTCATTCCATTTAAAATAGTAAGGACTGCTTGAAATGATTCTGGCAGTTCTTTAAAAGACAAGAAGCCCTTTGGTGTTTTTGCTGTGCCACAAAGGAGTGCCAGATGACAGTCTGCCATTCAGCCCACTTCTGTTTTCAGCCCTTTAGGGTAGAGGAAATGCACACAATCCATTCACATTCCCTAAGCACCATTCTAGCACTCTCTTTTGCAGGAAAAATTGATTACAGCTATCCAAACTCTTGTTACCTTGGAACCATTCACAGGTGGAGCTGTGCATTTTGTCAGGATGTGACTCTTTCCCTGCTTCTAGGAGAAATTAGCCTGTTTGTCTGTCAGCCAGCCAGCTGGTGACACCATAGTGTATGGTGGGAAGCGGCCAGCAGCCCCAGCCTTGACTGACAGCATTTTTGGAGCAGGTGCTTTGAACACAGTGGCAGGAAGAACCAGCTCATTACAATGCATTTGGAACATTAACATTAGGTATCAGGGATCACCAAACATCCTCTTCTTCCAGGTGACAGTGTGCAATCTCTCTGAAATTCATGACTTCAGCCACAGCTTCTACTTCAAGTGAAGTAGGTTGAGTTTAGAGATGAAGGAAGTGGCTATTTTTGTTCCCCCAACCCATGACCTGTTTAAGTGTTTCCTTCTATTTATTTAACTTCTCACATTGCTCCATTTGCTAGCAAGTTGCACTTCTATGTGAACACATGTACAGTGTGTATGGCACACCTCAGGATGAAGTAACAAGTTGCATAGGGGATAACTAGTGGCTTTGGGGGCACAGAGGGGATTAAGTAGCCATTTCAGGGCTAAACACAGGGCTTTAAACTTCTGTTTGTGTAAAATGCTGAGTGTGCACCAGGTTAGTACGTCTGGGTGGGTGAGTTAGCCTCAGCTTGAGGGATTCATTTTTATAACCTCAAGTATGGCATATGTGTCAGTCATAAAGCTTGGTATTTGCTGATGCAGACTGGCTTTTGAGAGTGTAAGGTTTACTCATGCTCCTTTGGGTCTGGGGCATCCCTTGCAGGAGTAGAGATGCCTTTCAGTTTCTCTTCAGGTAACGCTACAGATTGGTTTAGATTTGTAGCAAATGCTTTCAAACACCTTAGGGAATGGCCAGCTCCTGAACTCCAGGGCAGAGCAGAGGGGGAGAAGGACCTTTCCTGACCTACTAACCACCCCCCTTCTAACACACCCAGGATGCCATCGGCCGCCTTAGCCCCGAGGGCACAGTGCTGGTCAGGGGCATCCTGCTGCCCCCCAGGTTCCCTGCTCTGCTCCCCAACAGGCCAGTCCCCAACCTATACTGGTACCTGGGGCTGTTCCTCCCCGGATGCCAGACCCTACCCTCGCCCTTGTTAAATTTCCAAGGCGGCGGCTGCGCCCAGCGCCGCGGAAAGGCTGACGGGGCCGTGGATGGGTGGGTGGCCCTTTTCCTCCGCCCCTCTCGCCCCGCCCCGCAGCCGGACGTGGGTTCCGGCTGCCACGTCCCGGGGGCCGGGCCCCTGCGGCAGCCGCCAATGGCGGCCCGAGCGGCGAGCCTGCGCCCTGCTCCCCGCGTGGGGGGCGGGCGGCGCGGCCCCTGCGCCCAGAGCCCAGAGCCAGCGCGGCCGCGGACAGGGGTACACCATGTGCGGTAAGGGCGGGGCGGCGAGGCGAGGCCCGGCCCGCTGGGGAAGGGAACGGGGGAAGCGCGGCCCGCGGCTACGAGAAGAGGCTCCCGGGGGTGCCGGGAATGTCCCCTCCCCGCTGGGGAAGCGGCGCTAGGCCGGCCGGTGCCGTGCCGAGGCGGAGCAGCCCGGCTCCCGGCGCGCCCCGGGCCGTTTGGGTGGGGGAAGACGGGGGTTGGCCGCTTCTGCGTGGCCTGGGTTGTAACGGGAAGGGGCCCCGGCTCCGTTACCGCCTGGCCAGCGCTCCGCGCAGGGCTCCGCAGGGGAGGCGCTTGGGAACGCGAAGCGGCGGCGGATTCCCCGGCACCGCAACCCGGGGCTGCCCGGCGCATAGCGGCACCGAACCCGCGCGGTTCCCCGGGCGCGGAAGCCTTCGGGGCGCTCGGTGGTGTTGCTCGGCCCGCTGCCGGGCTGCGGGGGCCGTGACACCCCTGCCCCGCGGGTCAGCCGGCTGCGGCTCTCGGCAGCCCGAGCCCCGGCGCGTCAGTGATGCGTCCGCCCCGGGAGCGGCCCTGGTCACATCGGCACAACCGCTCCTCGGACAGGGGTGTTTGTCGCTGGCTTTCTAGGCGTTGCAACCCTTCGTGTGGTTACTCCGACGTTGATTCAGGCTTACTCCGAGTAGGTCGTGAGGCAGACAGGTGAATTGGTTTAGGCGCGGCTTAGGAGTGTCCGTTGCAGGGTCGTGCACCAGCTCATCCCCGGCTGAACACGTGCCTTAGGTGAGGCTTGGTCCCCGAAGTCACTTTCTATTCCTGGTTCCCACATTAGCACAATTCCTCTGCCTCGTATTCTGGACACAGGGTTATAATTTAAACTTTCAATCCCGTCTGCTTCAGCATTTCCCAGAGGAATTCACTCAGCAGCGATCTCTTGGCTCCTCGCTTGTCTTCCCAACTGTCTTCTTTGTTTTCTCTCTGTATTTTTATGCACCAAATCTAAACGATGCTGCGAGCAAGGCTGTGGGGTTCATATTTAACGTGCAAGTTGCCATTTCTTCCATTGTTTTTTGTGAGATTGAGCCGGGGTGAAGTGGTATCCCCTTCAGACTTGTCAAGTTGTGGAGCACTCAGAAGAGGCAAGGAGACACTCAGCTTCTATTTAACGCTCCCTTAATTTGTGTTAAAAGTATAAAGTGGAGCAAAGCTAAGAATAGAAAGGGATAATTATTGTTGTAAATTGCTTGCTGCAAGAATAGGGATGGTCTTGGTGCCTTGTGCTTGCCTTGTTTGAGGTCCAGCCTTTGAAATGTGCAATATGAGCATTCTGCTTTTTGGCTTTTTAACTGTGATAAGCCCTGAAAATGCTGAGGGTAGTTACTGAGTTGCCTTTGAGATTCGATGTGTTTCACCCCTTTTGGATGTAAGCAAAAGTTCTGCTCGGATATTGGAACATTTTATGCAACAGTAAGAAAAGCAGCAAGAGCAGCAAGAGCTCTGTCCTTGAGTCTTGTTCTGGGAGCCAGAGATAGAACCTACAGTGAAAATCAAGGAGAGCAAAGCATTAACCCAGCACATTGGTACAGAAAAATAAGCCTTGGAAATTGAGGAGCTTCCAAATGCGGGAACTGTGTGGCTGAGGACAGTTAAGGCTTTTGTGGGGAACAGGAGGAGAACTGTTTGGACTCCGAGGGTGCTACCACATGAACTCTTGTGACTTGTGGTTAAGCACAGTTGGCAGAAACTAAGGAATCACTGTCTCCTCTGCTGCTGCGGTCGGCGGTCCGGCTGGTGAGCGCGAGACAAAATGGGTGGTACTCTCAGCTCACAGTAGAATCACAGAATCATAGGGGTTGGAAGGGGCCTCGAGGGATCATCAGTAGGAGCTGTTAATTGTGGTGATGGTTTGGGCTTTTGCCCCACGGCAGCAGTAGCATCCAGCGCAGGACCCAGGAGAACAAAGAAAGGTGTTGTGCTCTCAGTCCTGTGAGCGTCGTGACTCGGCAGAGCTGGCTTGTAGGTACTACTAAGAGTACTGTAAGAGTATTTACACTAACAAGGCTTAATTGCCTTTCCAGACAGAAGCGATGGGAGTCTGCACCTTGGAGCAGAGGGCTCTGATTTGTCTTGGCCTCTGTAAGGCCTGAGCAGCTGTGTTACCCAGCACAGTGACAGCCATGCACGCCTGTACAAACCCTGCGACAACCGTAGCGCAGTCGTAACTCAGGATACACGTTGCTTTATCTTGACTGTGGTGGGTACACAGGCCATGTTCAGATCTTTATCAAAAAATAGGGGTTTTTTAAAAGAAAGTGACAATGCTGCCATTGTTTCCCAAGCTCTCCCTGCGTCAGCATCATGACTGGAGTCACCAACACGGTGCTTTCAGTGGCCAGACAATCCGACGCTCAGGTTTACGTGTGCGTGACCTCACCAGGTCCTGTGATCTGATGTGCTCATACTGCCTGGCAGGGCAAGGAAAGTAGCCTTCAAGTTCAGTTCCTTCATGTGTGACAGGCCTGCTTTGTAAATGAGCTGGCCTTTTGTTTTTAACAGTATCAGTGAAGAATAGGGTTTGTTCTTGGTGTGTATTACAGGCTTGAGGTGTGAAAGCCCAGCCAGGCAGAGATTGGGTGTGCTTTGGTCCGAAAGCACTAAACCAGTTCAATGGCATCCCTGAAATAGTTTGGAAAACAGGTTTTTCCAGGTGGCCAGGCTTGATAAGGCTGTTCTGTAAATAAGTAAACCTATCCTATTCCGTGACTGCTTTTAATACCAAAAAAAAGGGATTTTTAGGATGTAGCTCTTGTGTTGCTGGAGGTAAAAATGGGCTTAGGAAGGCGTGTGCATCATTGGCGACTGTCCTCCACCTGCTGAAATACCAGTGGTACACCTAGGTGTCTGCCTTTCTGCAAAGCATGGAGTAGTGGCTCCTGCTTAGTACAAGTCCTTAGAATCGTTTAAGAAATCTGGTCCCTTGTGGCTGACGAGAGGTGTGCTCGTGGGTGGTGAAAGCAGCATCCCATCGACTTGGTTCTTCACCAACCAGCTGGTTTTATCCCAGCATGGACTTCAGAGATGGAAGGTAAACTCTCCCATGTTCAGCTGGCAGATATCATAATGACAGTCTTCTTTTTTCTGACCTTATGCTCAGTCAGAATTAGGATTGTTTCAGCAAACAGGGCTTGGCACAGCGTTCCACCTCACTAAACCATTGGGCAGCCAGCACCATGCTCCAGCATGGGTTCTGTGTGAGAACATCCTCTTACTGCCCAGTGTCTCCTCTGCCATAGCTTGAAGAAAAAGATTTTTGTCACTTTTCCCAGCCTGTAATGTCCATTCTGTGTGAGAGATTTAGGAACCTGCTTCTAATTCGTTGGAAGTCTTAAGGCCTAATAATCATCACCAGGATTAGGGATTCTTTGAAAAGGCCAAGTGATAACATTGTCTAATGAAATGGCTTTAACAGTATGTGGGATGCCCTGAAGGAATTTGAAGATCTGACAGTAAACCTAGCCTGAAGGCTTTTCTACTTTTGTGGGAAAAGGTGTAGGAGAAGCTGTTCCTGAGTAACTTCAGGTGTTATAGACAGTGGAAGTGGTGGTTCATTTGCCTGTGAACTTCACCATGAAACGGAGGAACACGAACGCCAGAAAGGTCCCAGGAAAATGAAATTCTCAGAATGAGCATTTTAGGGACTGTCAATGAATATCCATTTGGTAAAAATGCCATTGTGTTTAACTCTGTCAGCTGTTGGTAAGGAACTCTTCATGGAGCTGTCATGAAGAATGCTGAAACTTTGTGACTGAATATTAAAAATTGGCTCCAAGCAAGAGTTGAGTTTCACAAACAGCTGATTAACAGTTCTGATGGTGTTTCATACTATCACAGAGTGCTCTGGGAAGGGACCTCAGAGATCATCTAGTCCCAACCCCCAGCCATGGGCAGGGACACCCTTGCTTAGCCCTGGCTGCATAAAGCCCCATCCAACCCGGCCTTGAACACCTCCAGGGATCCAGGGGCTCCCACAGCCTCTCTGGGCACCCTGTGCCAAGGTCTCCTCACCCTCAGAGGAAAGAATTCCTTCCTCACCTCTAACCTAACCCTGCCCTCTGTCAGCTTGAAGCCATGGCCCCTTGTCCCATCCCTGCACCCCCTGGTGACCAGCCCCTCTCCCACTCCCCTGTAGGACCCCTGTAAGTATCAGGATGCCGTAATTAGGTCTCCCCACAGCCTTCTCCAGGCTGAACCAGCCCAGCTCTCTCAGCCTGTCTCCAACCTGCTGATCATCTTCATGGCCTCCTCTGGACTTACTTGTCATCCTCCCAAGCCTGTGTTGGGGATTGCACTGACCCACATGCAGGACCTTGCCCTTGCCTTGCTGAACTTCGTGCAGTTCACATGAGACCATGTATGTTGAAGATATTTCACTTAAGAGAAATATACACAGGACTTCTTCCAGCAGTGGGTCTTTGTGTGATTCAAAGGTTGTATTACAAGCTGACATGATTTGAATGAGCATTTTCATTCTGTGTGCACCGTGTCCTGTGTCAAGTTACCAGCTGAAATGTTTCATTAAGTTGTAAAGTGTGATGCTGTTCTAATCCTGAAGTACATCGGTCTGTCCAGACCAGACTTGGAGACAGACCCCAGACTTGGGGGGTCCTGGAGGATGAGAAGCTCAACATGAGCCAACAATGTGCACTTGGAGCCCAGAAGGCAAATTTTATCCTGTGCTGCATCAAAAGGAATGTGACCAGCAGATTGAGGGAGGGGATTCCGCCCCTCTGCTCTGCTCTGGTGAGAGCTCCCTGCAGTGCTGTTTCCAGCTCTGGAACCCCCAGCATAAGGACATGGAGCTGTTGGAATGGGTCCAGAGAAGGCATGAAGATGATCCAAGGGCTGGAGCACCTCTCCTATGAAGCCAGACAGAGAGTTGGAGTTGTCCAGCCTGGAGCAGAGAAGGCTCCAGGGAGATGTTCCAGCACCTTCCAGTACCTGAAGGGGCTACAAGGAAGCTGGGGAGGGACTTTTTAGAAGGGCAGGGAGTGACAGGACAAGGGGTAATGGGGTTAAATTGCAGGGGAGGAGATTTAGATTGGGTATTAGGAAGAAATTCACTCTGAGGGCAGTGAGGCCCTGGCACAGGGTGCCCAGGGAGGTGGTGGCTGCTCCTTCCCTGGTGATGTTCAAGGCCTGGTTGGATGGGGCCTTGAGCAGCCTGGGCTGGTGAGAGGTGTCCCTGCCCATTGTGGGGGTGGGACTTGATGATCTTTGAGGTCCCTTCCAGCAGAAAGCACTCGGTGATACTGTGATTGTGTTTTCTGAGCCTGTCGCATATGAATTCCTGTAGCATGGTTGCTCCCACCCTGCTTCAGCTGGGAGTTCACAAACAGTCCTGGACTAGAATGAAGTTCAGAGGGTGGTTTTTTGGTTTCACGTGGTGTGCGTTTCACCTTGAACAATGCCAGCTCAGGGCTTGTCAAGGTGGTGTAATTAAACGTCATTCCGATCTCCTGGATTTTCTGTAACACTTCCTCTTTCTGGCTTGTTCTGGACCGTGACTTGTGGAGGGCAGGTGTGGCGTTATTGCCCAAAACCACTTGTGTTCAGCAGTGCCTAAATGGGGTAAGGTGAGCTGAAACTGAAACTCCTCTTTTCAGGCCTGCTAGGGACCAGAAACTCACAGTGGGTTGGTTTCAGAAACCTTCTGTTTGGCCTTCAAGTTTCCCACCATTTTCAACACCTGGCATCTAAGGTGGCAAGAGGGATAAGCTGGTGGCACACCAGATGGGAATTCCCTGGATTAGCACTGGAGTTCCATCAAAACCAACGTGTTTCCATGGACTGTTGTGCTTCAAACGAGCCCTTGCTTTGACAGAAAAATTGGCTCTCTGTGACCGAGCGCTCCTCATGGAAGCCTTGAGCAGCTGTAAAGATATGTGCAGTTGCTATCTTTTCATCTTCTGAGCAGCACAGATTGATTTGAATGGAAGAGCAGGGAGGGAGAGAACAAGGCTTTAAGGAGGCACCAGGATTTGGAGGCAGATGTGTCTCTGGGGCCTAGAAGGAAGGTCTTTTCTAGCCTAAACTGCGAGGCGGCGCTGCTGTGCGCCATCCCACGTCTCCTGTGTTCCCCCCTCAGAGAAGGTTTTGCTTTGTAGCTGGGTGAAACGATCCTTTGTTCACCTTTTGGGTTAAAAGAGGCTCTTTTCTTGACCTGCCAGGGCTTTGCGTCACGCTGTGACGTAAGTATCACCTCAGCGGCCTGTGAGGCGGCCCAGCCACCGCGTCTCTCGTTGGGCATTTACCCGGGTGGGACCAAAGGCATGAGGTGTTAATTCCAGAGCAGAATTTTATCTCCAGAGCTCTTTTCCTTTTCTGGGGCTGCTGGGAGAAAGAAACATTTTCTAAAAATACACTCGGATCGGCGAAGCGTAACAAACATTTAATGCTTTAGGTCTTTTTTTTTTCCCTCCCTTCTCCTCAGTGTTTCTGTGGAGAGCAGCGGGATCCTACTTACAAATGGAAGTGGTTACAAGATGGGATTGCTCATATGTTCCTGAATAATCCAGCAGTTAGGGTAGAGCTGGTAAATATGCTGTTTTCTAAGCTATGAAGAATCACGTCATTAAGGGATGTTTGAAAAGGAGAAAAGGAAAATATTTCCAGTAAATAAACCTGTTATTTGCATCTCATTCTTAGTGATCTGATGTCACAATTGGGGGATAAACCTCCCAATACTTGACTTCAGCTTGTGGATTAGCAAGTCACACATTTAGGAAGGCTCATGTTTGTTTTCACCAGCCTTATGGTCCCATTTTTCATTTTCATTCTGCACCATTTTTACATCATCTTTTTATTTCTTTTTTTTCCCCCCTTCCTTTGAGGTCAGTTTTAAACCTACTTGCCTTACCCACCTTCCTGTTTGTAAACTGTCAATCACAGGGGAGTTCCTAGAATTTTCTTGTCACAGTGGCATCTCCATTATCACTCCAGCTATTTTCCCATCAAGATCTAAAAGCTGAACGGGCTAAAAACCGAATCTCCCCACGTTTACATGACTGGCTTTTTCTGAAGGGTGTTCACAAATCTCTGTGGCATTATTACCCCATTTGCATGTCTTTCAGTTGCCTTTGCTTCTCAGTCTCTGTGTTTTCTGATAAGCAGCTGTGTGAATTCCTTGTGTGGTCGGGGTTGAGGTGTTTTTTTGTGGCATTCTCAATCTTAGATTGAGATTTTTCCCCCCCTGCTCCCCAGCAGTTCTCATGAATAATCTTAATGTCATTGTGCTGTAACTAATAGGGGTTTTTTTCAATGCCTGAGACAAATGCCAAGTTGGCTCCTTTCTAGATAGATGTTTTCTGTTTGTTTACAGCGCAAGTAGAAATAAGCACTCCTTTTTTCAGTCTCATTCCAGATGAGCCATTCCTTCCTTCTGGGCTCCTCACCATCAGAAGGACATTGAGGTCCTGGAGCGAGTGCAGGGAAGGGCAACCAGGCTGGGGAAGGGGCTGGATGGCAGATCCTCTGAGGATCTGGCACTCTCACACTGCCACTGGGAAGCACTTCCAGGAGCTGTCCCACCGTGTCCAGCCTGATGTTCAGGCTCCACAGCACCATAACGCTCACCGTCGGTCCCCATTTGCTCCCAAGAGCCTCTCCTGCTTGAGCCACCTTTGTTATAGTGGCATAACTTACTCAGTAGTGGAATAACCTACTTGGTAGGTGCACATGGGACTGGTTATGCCGTAGTGAGATAGCTGCAGTGCTGCCAGGTGGGATGCAGAGACCGTAGCTGCTTCCCAAGAGCTGTTGGACAGACCTGGCTATTGCCGGAGCGAGGAGCTGCCCGGCACTGTCACAGAGGCGTAAGGGTTTGGGTGGGAATGAGACCCTTACTGCTGTGTGCTTCCCAACACTGGAAGAGCTTTCAACTCTGGAATTTTAAGTGGCATTCATGTTGCTGTAATTACTCGTGCTGGTTGTAATTATGTCCTCTGCAGTAGCTTTGCTTCGGACACCGTGGCAGGTGGCTTTGGTGCAGAGGGGAATGGCAGGAGCTGCTGGAACACTGCATGCCTTTTCAAAGCCATCTCCAGCCTGCTTTCCTTTTCTGGGCTTGTTGTTTTTATGGGTAATGTTACCGCTGTGTTTGGGAGGTTTCTGCTAAATACAGAGAGAGGGGCTTCTCCAGCTGCCTGCCAACAAAGCAGTGTGCTTTGTGCACGTCTGTTAGACCTGGAAGTCATTGGAAGGATTTTAGGCATCCAGGATAGAGCTGAGATGTGCCATCCTTCAGCCCAGATGACAGTTCCCATGTAAACAGGGAGATTGCTGTGCCTGAAGAACACAGTTTTTAGAAACAGAGGCAATTGGGTATCTTAAATTGGAAAAAAATAGTTTCTTTTTTTTGTTGTCCAGGAGGGTGGGGAGGAGGGTTTGGAGACTGAGAGCGTGGGGGGAGTATCCTTCAGAGGAGGCTTTTGAAATACAGCAGAGATTGTTAAATGCTGCTAGTGTTTCATTATCTGTTGGGAGCTGGGAGCTGGGATGTTTCAGAGAATCACAGATTCATAGAATGGTTTGGGCTGGAAGGGACCTCACAGATCACCAAGTCCCACCCCCTGCCATGGGCAGGGACACCCTCACTAGCTCAGGCTGCTCAAGGCCCCATCCAACCCAGCCTTGAACACCTCCAGGGAGGGGACAGCTACCACCTCCCTGTGCACCCTGTGCCTCGTGAAGAATTCTTCACCCTCCTAGTGAAGAATTTCTTCCAAATAGCCAATCTAAATCTCCCCCTTTCCAATCTAAACCCATTCCCTCTCTTCCTGTCACTCCCTGCCCTTCTAAAAAGCCCCTCCCCAGCTTCCTTGTAGCCCCTTCAGGTACTGGAAGGTGCTGGAAGATCTCCCTGGAGCCTTCTCTGCTCCAGGCTCTCTCCAGGCTCCAAACCCAACGTCTCAGCAAACACAAACGTTTCCTCAACGGGTGTTTCTACCAGCAGCCATGTGCCAGACTACAGGCAGAACCTGATGAAATGAAATGACCATTTTAACCCCCAAAACTCTTTCCTGAAGAGGCAAGTGGTGGTGGCTCAGTGATGTGGGGCCACCAGCGATGCGCCCAAGTGCCACGTTCCAGAAAGCAGCTCACAAAACTCACCAAATGCATTACTTTTGTGTCAGCTGAGTTCACATTTTCACAACTTTTGTGGGGTTTTGAGCCCTACCAGGTGCTTTATTAACCAAGCCTTACGCTGGGACGCAGAGTGAAGGTTTGTGGAGGAGGAGGCCTACCCTGTCCCTGTAGCTGACTCAGGCAAACAAACGCCATCAGGAGATGGCAGCAGCAGGCCTGGATGCCTGGTTTGGGATGTCCAGAGCTCTGGAAAGGAAGCTGCAAGCTTTTATTGACTTGGTCCTGATACAGGTGGTTGTCAGGGGAGGCTTTGGGGTTTGGGGAAGCAAAGGTAGGAGCAAAGAAGTGAAAAGCTCTTTCTATTTATTTATTTATTTGTTCTTCATTTAGCTAGATGCTTAAGAAAGAGGAAGGGTAGAACTTGCCTCTTAACTTTTTCTAGTGATCCAGAAATGAGTGAGTGAGGCAGGGTGTGTGTGTTCTTTTGGCAGCAGGACTGCAAGGAGCTGTAACTTCAGACACTGTTGCTTTGGGAATGGGAAGGTGAAGCTCAGGACAAAGTTGTCCTGAGAGCTGCAGCTGAAGTGCTTGGAAAAGGGGGAAGGAATGGGAGGGTGTCAGAATGGCATGTGGCTGTGTGTGACCTTTTTGTCCCCACTCTGGCTGAACAGTCCCTTGCTTTCTGTGCTTCACATCTGTCAACTCTGAATAACTTAGGAAATGAAATGAAGAGATCAGGCAGCTTTGAATTGTTTCATTTCATCCCAAACCACAAACAGCTCAAGAACACAGTTTTTCAAATGTTCTTTAAAACAATCTGTGTGTAAACATAAAGCTGGGCCTTCCAAAAGGCGTCCTGGGAGCAAAACCTTGGCATGAATAAAAGTTTGGGGAGTGTGAGGCAGCACTGCCAGGAGAAAGGGACTTTGAGTGCTGTATCCAGTTCTGGGATCTCTGGTATAAAACAGATAGGGATCTCTTGGAATGCGAGGAAGGGTGAGGAAGATGATTAAAGGCCTGGAGCATCTCCCCTGCTGGGAAGGGCTGAGTGAGCTGGGGCAGAAGACTGAGAGATCAATGGTTTTATCAATGTCTGAAGGGTGAGATGGGGAATGGGCAGCCCCTTTTCAGTGTCTGTGGGGTCAGGACAAGGGGTGATGGCCTCAAGTTGGAGCACAGGGAGTTCCCCACCAATCTGGGGAAGAACTTCTTCCCAGTGAGGGTGAGGGAGCCCTGGGACAGGGTGCACAGAGGGTGTGGAGTCTCCTTCTCTGGAGATATTCCAGCCCCATCTGGATGGGGACCTGTGTGACCTGTCCTAGGGAGCTGCTTGGGCAGGGGGTTGGACCTGATGAGCTCTGGAGGCCCCTTCCAACCCCTGTGATTCTGTGTGAATCTTGGGATGCCTCGAAAAGGACTTTGGTTTTATGTGTGTGCAGCTGAACTTCCTTCTCCTCAAGAGGTTTTGATAACGTTTCTCAGATGACAAACCTCCAAGTACCCATCACTCACCTATGTGGATGTTTGTGTGGAACCTGTCGTGCTTTTATTCCCTGCAGATACTCTTCTCCTTCAAAATGTTGGCATGAACTGGTAGATTTCAAGCACAGATCTTTCTAGCATCCAGTACGTGTCTTCTCATGCTACCACACCAAAGGAAATCTTTCTGAACCAGATCCATTAGCTGGCATTAGAGATGTAGGAATTTCTGTGTCCCCATCACTGCTTAAAAATAGCAGCAACGATTCATCTTCCTTTGCAACCCACGGGAGAAGGAGCTGCATTAGTTCGAGGGTGTCACTTTGCATGAGTTAAATGATTTTTTATTTTCTTTTTTTCCTCTCAGTGAGTCTGTGGGAGTAACCTAGGGAAAGATTCCTTTTGAAGGTAGTTCTTCAGCCTGTTAGTAAACCTCAGATGTTTTATCTGGAGTGATTAGTTTCCTGTCCGCTGCATCGCCTCCTGCCAGTTCACTCTGTCCTGTAGGTCCAGCTCAAGTGGAAATTCTTTCCTCTATCGTGCCCTGGCTTATCCTGTTTAGTTGCTTTCAGCCTCATGGGAAGGATGGTAGCACTTTGGGGTTAGTTTTATCTCCTAAATGTTAGTAACATCTTCTCCATTAGACCTCTGGAGGAGTAAGGTGAAGCTTGCAGACGTGCTGGTACCTTCCTGCTGTGGGTTCTTGGTGCAGAGCCACACTGGAGCCCTAATTTGGAGTGACTGCTAAGCAGACAGCACAGACCAAGTCTCCTCAGCTGTGATTTTCTTACAAAACTGTGCTCTTTTCCCCCCATACAGGCATCTTTGCTTACCTGAACTACCATGTTCCCCGGACACGGCGGGAGATCCTGGAGACCCTTATCAAAGGGCTCCAGCGGCTGGAGTACAGAGGCTATGATTCTGCAGGTAGTGCTCTCTGAGCAGCACTGCTGCTTTGTTGAGTTTTTTGCTTGTATATGATGATTTTTGGGGTGGGGAGGGGGCAGGGGGGTTGCGTTTGTGAATCGGTTCTGCTGTCTTGTGTTGTCTTAGAGAGCTGAAACAAAGTGGATGTGCCTGTGAGCATGTGGTCAGAGGTTTGGATTAGCTTTCAACATGTGGGTTTCTGTGAACACTCCTGGTGTCCCTTATCTGAGGCTTTAAAAACACCTATGGGAGGACAGAGGGACAGCTCCCTTCTGATCTAAGGGGTTTCCAATAGGTCAAGTCAGCTGGGGAGGGAGAAGGGGTACTGTAAAAAAATTAACCCCAAAACCCAGCAGGATTTGTGGACATGACATACTGTAATATACTTCCTGCACTTCACACTCTTTCTTCACGTTCTGTGGTGGTGTTCAGGTGTGGGAATCGATGGTGGAAATGACAAAGACTGGGAAGCTAATGCTTGCAAAATCCAGCTTATCAAACAGAAGGGGAAAGTGAAGGCTCTGGATGAAGAGGTTCACAGTATGTATTTCCCTTTTACTCATTGCCTGCTGTCTTTCCTTTCATCTGGGTTTTGAATATTACCTCTTTTACCCAGAAACACTCCAAGTTAAGTCTGTTTGAAGTGCCAGAGGTGTGAACACAGATGTGCTGTGAAGAACCCAGTGATCCTATGGATGTTGTCAGGAGGTTACAGGGAAATCCTGATTTCTCAAGACAAATGAATCCCATCCCATAAAAATAAAATAGACCTGACATGCATGTTATAAAACAGACCAAAAGCCACCCTGAAACAAAAAACTCTTTAAACTGGGGAAAAGAGAACTACTGGGAGATAATTGCCAGAGACCTGGGGCTTGGGCAGAAAAGAAGAATGCTCTAATAATGTCCCTGGCTGAATTTTAAATCTGCATATGCAATGCTTGTCCCAGCTAAAGCTGTCTGTTCAAGTAGTGATGGGCTAAGCCTGGCTTCAGGAAAGCCCTGGTGTAGGTGTGTGACTGTCAGACTGATGAGAATGCAGAGTGAGGTCTTCTGCTTCTGCTGCTTTGTGTTCCCTTGACTTAAACGTCACATCCATTAAATCTGTGCACAGTGCAAAGCAACCTGAGGTGGTTGGGTGTGGAGCTACAGGTGAGCTGTGTGAGAATGATGCCTCAGAAAGCCAGAATCAAAACTCACTGGCCTTGGTGACTGTTAAGCAGGGATCCTTTATTCTAGCTCTGGGCACACAGGGGATCGCTCCTCCCAATGTGTGTGCCCATGAAAGCCAAATTTCTCACATTTATACAGATTAACTATACAGATTCATTATAATTTCTAAGAAAAGGCAGGGTTATGCAAATTATTTCCAGGAAGTCATTTAAATTACCTCTTCCCAGATAGAGCATGCTCAGTGACACTCAGGGGGTCTTCCAGTGGTCTGTGGGTGTCTTCCTCACTCTCAGTGCATACTCTTTATGTTTCTTCTCTGTGGTTATCTGAGCTCAAAACCACATTCCTTTTTGCTTAAAACAAGATACACTCTGTCTCTTAATTGGTCGTTAGTCTCATTATTTATGACTCCCCTATCCTCACTAGCTTCAAGGCTCAGTTTTGTAGCCACTCACACAGTTACAGCACAGCCATATTCCACTAAAATCCAAACCAAATATGTTCTTAGAATACACAAACCAAAGCAATATCAATTGTCTCAAGCCACATCTACACCAATCTATTCAGCATTATTACATTTCACTGAATCAAGAAGGGGAAGATGCCCTTCAGAGCAGTCAGGATCTCTGGTTGGTGTTGAAGAGATGCTGTGTTCTTGTAATTTGGCTTTTTTAACCCATGCTGGTGTTACCCTCATGGTGCAGGGAGCTGTTTCTCCCTAAGGAAGGTGGGGGGATCTGGAGAGGACTGGGAATTGCAGAAGCCAGGCGAAGGGGATGTGTGCATCACAGAAAGAGAAGATAAAATATCTCCAAAGAAACATTTGCCTGCTCAAGCAAATTGCAGGATATGCAGTCTTACAGAGATTGTGGAAGCACTTGTGGAACGAAAGGAATCCTTTTCTTTTTCCCCAAAGAAATATTCATGCTAATGGTCTGCTTTCTGGAGGCAGGGGGTGGCGATGACCCTTCTAACCACAGTGGTCTGTAACCCTGAAACAGGCAGCTTTGGTCACAGCTGACAGCCTGTGGCAGGTGACAGGATGGCAATGGGCATCCCTGAGAGAGGAATTAAGGTCGGCTTCTTCCTTAAAAGTCGTTTATTGTTTTGGCAGAGAGAGGTTGCTTGTGTACATCTGCATTCTGAATCCCCTGAAAACATGTTGGATGTTTTGTGGGCTTTGCTGATTGTTCCTGTCAGCATTGCCATCGCTGGCTTGCAGACCCTGGAGGCATGGTGAGATTCCTGTGATGGCTTTGGAGCAGGGACAGCCCCTCAGTATTAAAAACTTCTCCTGCTTCTGCTGCAGAGCAACAGGACATGGACCTGGACATCGAGTTTGATGTTCACCTTGGGATTGCCCATACCCGTTGGGCTACCCATGGAGAGCCCAGCCCCATCAACAGCCACCCCCAGCGCTCAGATAAAAACAACGGTGAGTGTGTCTGTGGGGCTGGGAGGGTGGGTCTCAGGGGGTTTGTTGCAGGCTGTGATGCCAGGCTGGGAAGCCAGAGAGGCTTTGGCCTGGCTTTCTGTCCATTGGCTTTGTCTGTGGCAGTGAACAGTCTTGGGAGGGTTTGGGATTAATGCCTGGAGCTCCAGTGGGTGCATGGGTACAGTGCAAGGAATGAAATTGGAGGGTGAGAAGTTTTCCTGGCTGTTCTTTGGAAGGGGATTTTGTACCCTGCCTCCCCCTGCTTGTTCACATTCTGTTTGTAACCATGACCATGTGGAAGGGGCTTGGTTTGCTCTGTGCTGATGCAGCTTGATCAGCGCTTGGCGTGGCCGCCTGAGGAGCGGCACCAACAAGCTGGCAGGAGGAGTGTGGTGTTTAATTGCTTCCATAGGCTGGAAACTGCTGGGCCCAGTAGTGCCTCCAGCAGCTTTGTGGGATCTCGGCAGCCCTAGTCCCACCCATGTCATTATTGTCTTCCACCATCACCAAGCTCCTCCAAATGGGGCAGAGCAAGGAGATTACACCAGGAGGGTCTCTTTATTCTGCCAAGGATGGGCTTTCACACAGTAAAGCTTGGTGGTGTCTGTGTCACGGGGCTGCTGGTGCATGCTGCCAGGCTGGGGCCGGTGTGGGGCTGAGCAGGGCTTTCCCTCTGTCCCCAGAGTTCATCGTCATCCACAACGGCATCATCACCAACTACAAAGACCTGCGGAAGTTCCTGGTGAGTGGGCTGCGTGTGACACTCGCTCCCTCGCTGCCTTCCACGTGCTCCCTGGCTTGCCACTCGCGCTCCCCGGCTCCCATCCCCGCTCCTCCGCTCGTTCCCACACTGGCATTTCTGCACTCCCACTCCTCCACTTCCTCTTACACTAACTCTCCTACTTTGAGTATATCCCCCTCCCTTCCTTCCTCTCACGTTCCTCCTCACTCCCCCACTCTCCACATTCCTCCACTTGTATTCCTGCGTTTACACTCGCTGCCCTACTCACACCTACTCACACCCCACAGCCTGTACTCTGCCCTTCGCTCCCTCACACTCTTCACACACTCCCACTCATGCTCCCCCACTCACACTCACCCGCTTAAGCTCCCTCCCCCCTTCCTCTCACCCCACTCCCACTTCTCCTCCTGTTCCCCACTCAAACGCTCCCACTCGCTCTATTCGCACTCCCCCACTCACACCCCCTCGTTACTCCACTCTGTCCCCTGCTCACACTCATCCGTTCGTGCTCCCCCACTCCACACAGTCCCCTCATGTGCCTTTGCTCACACCCCCTCACTGCCCTGTTCCCCCCTCTTATTCTCACTCAGCCCCCCACTCACATTCACTACTGCCCTACTCACCTTTCCACACGCCCTCCTCACTCTCCTACTCTCCCACTACTCCCCCAACTCATCTCCTCCTCACTGCATTTTGCGTTCCCCCACTCCCCGCTCATTCAGCCCATTCCCCACTCCCCTTCCCCACTTACTCAGACTCGTCCTCCCACTTCTCCTCACTCCCACTCACATTCTCACACTCAACTCGCTACTCACCCTGCCCCACTCACCCTCCCGCTCACACTGCTCACTGCCCCGTTCCCCACACTCCCACCCCCTTCACGCTCACTCACACCCTCTCACCTCTTGCACTCCCTCACCAATTCATGTTCTCACACTTACTCCCCTGCTGACCCTTCCACCCACACTCCTCAACCCATCTTCATTCCCCAACTCATTCTCGCACTCTCCTACTTAGAGGCCAGCTCACACGCCTCTCTCACCTCATACTCACTCCTCAGTCCCCTGCTCACCCTCCTGCTTTCTCACTTCCCACTCCCATTCTCCCACTCACACCACCCCTCATCTTCCTCACACTCACTCCCCTACTTGCACTCACTTTGCCTGCTCCTACTCACTCCCCTACTCGCACTCCTCCTCAGTCCCCCACTCATTCACGGACTCCTTCACTCTCGCTCCACCCACACCTCCCTACTCCCACTCCTCCACTCCCACAGGAGGAAGGAATGATGGGAGGGAAAGGGAAGAAGGGATGAAAGGGAAAAGAAGGCAGGAGAAGAGGGAAGGAGAATGGGTAAGGTAGGGAAGAAACAAGGAAAATGGGAGGAAGGAAAAGGAGTCTGAGGGGAGAGGAGGGGAAGGGAAAAAGAGAAAGGAAAAGGCAGGAAAGGAAGAGAGAAAGAGGAAAGATGGAAAGTAAGGATGAAGGAAGGAAGACAGGAAAGACAAAGTAAGGAGGAAGGAAGGATGGGAAAAGGACAGGTAAAGGAAAAAAGGGAAGGATGAAAAAAGGGAAGGATGAAAAAATGAAGAGGAAGTGCATTAGGGAAGGATGGATAAAAGCTATGAAAGGATGAAAGCGAAGTGTAAAGGATAAAGGGGAGGGAAGAGGATGGGAGGAAGGCAGGAGAAAAGGAATAAAAAGGAAAGGCAGGAAAGAAAAAGGAAATATGGAATGAAGGAAGGAAAAGGGGAGGAGGGGAAGGAAAGGAAAAGAGAAAAGGAAAGAGGAAGAGGAAAGGGGGAAAGGAAGGCAGAGGGCCGGTGACCCAACACATGCTGTTGCTGCAGGAGAGCAAAGGCTACGACTTTGAGTCGGAGACGGACACGGAGACCATCGCCAAGCTGGTCAAGTACATGTACGACAACCGCGACAGCGACGACATCAGCTTCACCACGCTGGTGGAGAGGGTCATCCAGCAGCTGGTAATGCTGGGAGCTGGGTGCAGGGGGACACAGGTGGGACAGGCAGACACAACAAAGGGCAGCAGTACTCTGGTATTGCCCTGGGTTCACATGCTAAGGGCGGGGGGGGGGTGTCCCTCCTCCAGCAGTCCATCTCAGATGTTCATTCAGGTTTCTCTGACGTTAGCCAGTGCTTGTGAAGAGCATCCACGTTGTGGGGTGCAGCAGTTACCCTGGGGCAGGCATGTCTGGTGTGTGCAGGCTGGGTGTGAGAAGCCACCTGAGCCTGGAAGAGCAGGTGGCCTCTTGTGGGGGCTTCCCTGCACGGTCTGTCCATGGAGTCGTGTGCAGGAACGGAGCCATCCACCACTTACCTGTGTTCAGGGCTGGTGTGTCAGTGATTTGCCTGGCAGGAGCTGTGCTGGCAACAGACTGAGACCAAGCAAAGACCCCAGAGCCTCAGGACTTTGTAGGTGCCCTCGCTGCACACTGAGCTGATGCAGGAGCACTCGTCCTGGTAGCTGGTGATGTCCAAGTGCAGAAGCTTCATGAAGGGGTTGAGGATGAGCTGTGCTGGGGCTTAGGGAGGGACACCCTTCCAGGATGGAGCTTCTGGGGGCTCTGAAGCCACCTGCTTGGTATCTCTCATTCCCAGAAAGAGGGGTGCAGCTTTTGAGCTGGGAACCCTGAAGTGGTAGCTGAGCCCTCCAATGGAGGAATAACCACTTTGTATTTCCCTTGTTCCAGGAAGGTGCTTTCGCCCTGGTCTTCAAAAGTGTTCATTATCCTGGCCAAGCAGTTGGTACCAGGTGAGTATTGCCCTGGGAAAGAGCAATATCCTTGTACCCTGGATGTCACAGGGTTTTTGCCCCCACATTCCCCCCAGTTACAAGATGATGGAGTGGAGGTTGTCTGTGCTGGGGTGAGGGCGGTGGGTTTTCATTGTCTTTCTCTGGCTTTCCATCTATCAGAAAATTCCCCAAACTGTTTTGAAAATCTTAGTGGCCAGCTGTATCGCAGTGGGTCAGGAACAACTTCTGCAGTAGGCTGCAGTGATGTGAGCCTTGAAAGCAGGCAGCTTTCTCTCTTCCTTTGCCTTTTGTGGCAGCTTTTGGACAAGTCCTTCATTTGACTTGAAGTTTGGCCAGCGTGGTGGTCAGGTTTTCTACTCCACTCACAAACATCAGCACCGGTCAGGTTTGAATTTCAGTGCTGGTAGCGTGTCTGTGGTTACACACAGTGAGTGCAGATGGTGTGTGCCTGGTTCAGGTGTCCATGGAACTTCAGTTACCCTTCAGAGTTGATGCTAAACTCATGACAGGCTCCTCACACCCTGCCCATCGTGTTTATGCAGAGATTCTTCCCCTCTGTCCTGTGGCCTCCCATGTTTGCAGCACTAACAGCTGGGAGGAGCTCACCACTCTTCAGTTGTGTCCAGTCACTGTGCTGGAGAATCACAGTCCCTTTGAGGCCAGATGTCAGGGGGTGGGGGATCTGTGGGTGCAGAGGGTTGTGACTCCATGTCCCCTTGCAGGAGAGGCAGCCCCCTGCTCATCGGCGTGCGCAGTGAGCACAAGCTCTCCACTGACCACATCCCCATTCTCTACAGGACGGGTAAGTGTGAGCACCCCCTTTCCCAGAGCACCCCCTTTCCCAGAGCACCCCCTTTCCCAGAGCACCCCCTTTCCCAGAGCACCCCCTTCCCCAGAGCACCCCTTTCCCAGAGCACCCCCCCCTTTCCAGTCACACTCAGCCCAACCTACGAGCACAGAATTTCACACACAGTATATTACACTTGGAAACTTCCACCTGTAAATTAAACCATCGTGGAAAAGATTATCTTTTCTTTAAAGTAAGTTTCTAACCATGTGCTGTACAGCCATGTGCCTCAGGTTAGTCTCTGCTTTTATAATCAAGGTTTTAATGGCCAGTGGTTGCAAGAAAAACACATCTTAATGCAGCAGAGTAGGAGGAAAGAATAGAATGAAGTGGAATAGTTCAGCATAGTAAAGTTAACAGTACAGTTTTTATACATTTATATAGTTGTGTGCAGAGTTCTGTTTAGATTCTTCAGTGTTTATGTTGTGTGGCACGTTGGCATCCACGGATTCAGTTGTTTTCCAGACCAAGCCTGGCTGTGCTTTGCAGGCTGAGGGCTTTTCACTGTCACAGACTCACTGCTCTGCACAGGGGTCTGTATTTATGTTGTCTGTCCATCTCTCACAAGTGTGTTTTACACCGTAGACGTGTAGTGTCACCCTTGAAAATGAGAAGTGGCTAAGAATTACCATGGAATTTACAGCTCCCAGAGGAGCTTGAACCCCTCCAGTCTTTGGCCATTGGACTCTAGCTCTCCAGGCACTGCAGTGGTCAAAAGGGCTCACTGTCCAGGTGTCCCACTGTTGTCCCACTGCTTCCTAACAGTGTTGCTAATCACACCTTGCTGCAATGCAACGTGAAGAACCAGTCCTCTCAGTGAGCTTTGCCAGTGTTGCCCCTTGGGTGATGCTGTATAATTAGCAGGAACCCTTACTTGTATGTATGTAAGACGTCGGGTTTGGGGGGGTTTTCTTTGCTGATGATCTGAAGTTTGTTTTTTCCAATTGCACTTTCAGCTGTACAATCTATGGATCATTCTTTTGATGGAATATCCATAAAAACGGAGGAAGGTGCCTACCAGGGAGAATCTAAGACTTGACATTTCAGACAAATCCTCTGGTTCCCTAGAAAAGGAATCATAAATGAGCCAGATAAGCATTGTCTCTTTAATATGTGGTTATTGCTTTCCATGTAGTGAGCCCAACGGGATATTCAGAATTCCTTCTTGATCAGAAACCCCACGAGCAACACACATGGCAACATCCACCTCCCAGTCCACCCACCCCATTTCCAGTACTCTGACATAATGCTCAGGGCACGTGCAAAACCAGTGACTTGGTGCAGGTTGTGCTGTCAGCAAACTGCAGCTCTGAGGACAGAAGGAAACAGTAAGTTACCCCAGAAAGAAAACCCTCAAAACAATAGAGTTGAACCCCTGATCAGAGGCTGCTAATAATTAATGCCAGCATTCTGTAGAATTCCTTCTGGAGCTCAGCTTATCAAAGAGTTGTGTCCTCTTCCTGACTGAACTGGGTATCTTGAGTTGCAGCTCCTGATAGAAGCAGGATGGGCTGGCCTGAGGCTGGAGCTTAATGTCCCTTTGCTTGTATATTGGGGTGAACCATTTTTAAGTACTTCATTTTAAAGGCTAACCTGTCACATGTGATGCAATGAGCCATGTTCACATCTGGAGCAGGAGAGTGCTTCTCTGTAAGAGGAGAGGGTGGCATTCTTTGCTCATGTAAATGAATGTGATTCCACCCGCCCTCAGCAGACAACAGCCTCAGGCACTGACAGCTCAGGGGGTGAGATCTCTGCTTTTGCCAGAGGAGAAACGAATCTCAATGCTTATTCCCCATCAGGAGCTGGTTTACCAACCCAAACATCAAGTGAGGTTTTGTTTCCTTCTGCCAGACGTGTATCTTTTAAGTCAGCATGAAGTGGAGGTCAGGTAACTCTGCAGGTGTTGTGAGAACCAGAGTCCTGCTGCCAGTCCACCACACTCCAGCTTCTATGAAAAATGGTCTGTATAACATGTAGGGATTAGAGAATCCTGACTATAATCATTGATTTGTGAGCTGTTTAATGCCTTCCTCAGAAAACACCTCATACAGAAACCCAAATGCTGCTCAAGTGAGACTCTGTCTGTGCCTTTGCAGAACTGCCACGTGCTGAGGATTGCCATCATGGAGAGTGAGGTGGTACCAAGAGATACTCAAAACATACCACCCCCTGCCCCAATCTTCCCACACCTGTGTTAATTCTCTGGGATGTCTCCCTTCTTTAATTTAGAAGGGAAAAGATTAAAGGATGATTTGTGTGTTGCTTCTAAATTCTGGTAAACGGGAGGTACAGCAACGATCCAGGTGGTCTGTAGGTAAACAGACCATCTGTGGACAAGTCTATCCATACCCTAACAACTATAACTAGCTGATAATACTCAGTGTAACTTCTCAACCACTCCTTGGTAAGATACACACAGTATGTGTGCAGTAAGAACACGATCTGGTCACGGCTCAGGGTAGGAGCTGTAACACAGGAAAGCAATGCAACATAATAAAGTCAATGCAGGGAAAGGTTGTGTTTTGAGAAACCAGATCTGCATGTTTTGATCAAGTGTGGGTGCTTCTGTTGGAGAGCGGCTGCTAACACCTTTGCTCTGTCCTTTCTCAACAACAAATCAGTCTGTCCTGGCTCAGATCAACAAGGGAGTTGTTTTCCTCATTTGCTGACTTGATAACTGAAGTGGAGGGCACTAAATTATCGGCTGAGTGGAACCTTCTTGCTGAGTATCAACATGAAAGCAGTATTTTTTTTTGTTACCTTTACTTTTCCATTTGCAGAAGTCTAAATCTAAACCTCATGAGCTCAGTGTACATCTCTGAACCAGATTGGTGAGACACAGCGTGGCAGCTTATGAGATAAATACATGATAGAGAAACTTCAAGGTGGTTATTCTTCAGCTACAGTCACATTTTCCTAGATAAGCTGATTAATCCACCCCCAAGCCCTTACCATGTGCAGTGACTGGCAAATAGCTTTGCTGGAGCAGTAGGTGTTTTGGTCCTCATCTGCATTCCTGATGAGCTTCACCACCAAGAAGTATTTTCTGCAGTTAAAGAGGAGGTGGGGGAGTAGAGAGTGTTGGGAATTGCCAGGGAACTGCAGCCAGGATCCCTGGTGAAATACTGAACTATTCTGACAGCTGAACATGAGTGCTTCAGAAGCTGAGCCTTACTCCTGTGTCCTTCAGTACACCTAGTTGCTGCCCTGACAGTAGCATAAGGCCAGGAGTAGTTTACCAGCTGTACAATTCTTGAATTGGGATGAAGTGGTTGCATTTCAGAGTCACAGAGTTAGAAGGGACCTCAAAAGATCATCCAGTCCCACCCCCCTGCCAAAGCAGCATCACCCAGACTAAATCCCACGGGAACACATCCAGGCAGGTTTGAATGTCTCCAGAGAAGGAGACTCCCCAACCTCTCTGGGCAGCCTGTCCCAGGGCTCTGCCACCCTCACAGGGAAAAAGTTCCTCCTGACATTCCCATGGAGCTTCCTCTGCTCCAGCTTGTGCCCACTGCCCCTTGTCCTGTCGCTGCCATCGCTGAGCAGAGTCTGGCTCCAGCCTCCTGCCTCTCACCCTTTATGTATTTACAAACATGGATGAGGTCACCCCTCAGTCTCCTCCAGGCTAAAGAGGCCCAGCTTCCTCAGCCTCTCCTCACAAGGAAGGGGTTCCACTCCCTTCATCATCTCAGTGCCCCTGCACTGGGCTCTTTCAAGGAGTTCTGTGTCCTTCTTGAGCTGAGGGGCCCAGAGCTGGACCCAATATTCCAGGTGTGGCCCCACCAGGGCAGAGCAGAGGGGGAGAAGGACCTCTCCTGACCTACTAACCACCATGGGCATCCTGCTGCCCCCCAGGACCCTCAGGTCCCTCTCCCCTGCTTTGCTCCCCAACAGGCCAGTTCCCAACCTATACTGGTACCTGTGGCTGTTCCTCCCTGGATGCCAGACCCTACCCTCGCCCTTATTGCATCTCATTAAACTTCTCCCCACTCAATTCTCCAGCCTGCCTGAGTCTTGCTGAGCTCAGTAGCTCAGGACCAGGCTGAGTACACAGCTGTGGATTTCCTGGGCTGTGTCTGAAGACATTCACTCAGCCAGACACAGGCAGGTCTGGGTTACACCTGCCAGTGCCCTGTAGCACGGTGTGGCCAGACAGGCTGCAGCTCTGGAACATTCTCCCCAGTGCTGAAAACAGTTGACAAAGAGCAGCCTGCTTGATTTCTTGGGAAAAGTGAGGGAAACAGGAGCGCAGGAGACACTGAAACTGATAAACAGGGCAGAGTCAGCTGGGAAAGCGTTGCTAAATGTGAAATCTCTTTTCCTCATGGAGCCACACCCCAACTTTCATTCCAATTTTTATGCTACTTCCCTCTAAAAAAACCTCCAGGAGTCTGTGCTAACAATCCACCTGTGGACTTAATCCAAAAGCACATCCAAACCTTTGCAAGCAAACTGAGAAAGGGCACGATAAGAGGAGGGCTGATGTGCTGCCCTCTCCTATTGTTGCTGTTAAATCCACTGTGACCTCTCACAGTGCTGAAAATAGTGCTTCATGTTGGTATGGTGCCTCGGGACCGCTGCTGGAGCCTGATGGTGTGGCTGTGTTCTGGCTTTGGGTGCCCTGTGCCTAATCCTTGTGTCTTGTAGGCAAAGACAAGAAGGGAAGCTGCAACCTGTCTCGTGTGGACAGCACCACCTGCCTCTTCCCTGTTGAGGAGAAAGCTGTGGAGTACTACTTTGCTTCTGATGCTAGGTAAGGCCGTGCGGCGGCTTCTTGGGTGTAGCTGAAAGCTGAGGCCTCAGATGAGGGACAGGGAGGCTGTGATTTCTTTGTGAACAAGGTACCTGAGGTGCACATGGCTGTAACTTTACAGACATGAACTACTTAGCATGTGTGGCCCTGAAGAGGCAGATGTGAGTCACAGAATCACAGGGGTGGGAAGGCACCTCCAGAGCTCATCGGGTCCAACCCCCTGCCAAAGCAGCTCCCCAGGACAGGGCACACAGGTCGGTGTCCAGACAGGGCTGGAATCTCTCCAGAGAAGGAGACTCCACACCCCCTGGGCAGCCTGTCCCAGGGCTCCCTCACCCTCACTGGGGAAAAGTTCTTCCCCAGATTGGTGCAGAAATCCCTGTGCTCCAGGGGCCATCACCCCTTGTCCTGTCCCCACAGACACTGAGAAGAGGCTGCCCATTTCCCCTTCAGCTATTGATAACCATTGATCAGATCCCCTCTCAGGCTGCTTCTCTCCAGGCTGAACAGCCCCAGCTCACTCAGCCTTTACTCATAGACAGGAGTTCCTGCTGCAGAAATGACACTGGCTGTGGAGTGGTGGTGGTGTCCTTCAAGCACATCTCTTGGTAGGATTCCCAAGATGTGAGTGGTAGGCAACCCAAGAGGCTACTGACCTAAATTAACAGTACCAATGCTAATTATCAGGAGAACTGCACTGATTCTCCAAGGATCTCTCCACACAGGCTATTCTTTAATGTCAAAGGGAGCTTACTGTAATCCCAGGAGAGAGGAAAGGCTAACTTGACAGCAGCCTTACCAGAGCTTTTGGGTTTCTCTCTGTTAGGGAGATGAATACTTGTTCCAGAAACATAAAAAGACTCCTGTGGCTGACTTCCACAGCTCTGCCTCACTGGAGCATTGTGGAGAGTCTTAAGGTGCCCTGGTGTGGTTGGATTTTGCAGAGCTTTTCAGTGACTTGCCCAAGGTCAGAACAAAAATGACTACAAGAGGGAGGTGATGTGTTTTGATACAGCATGGCTCTGCTAAGAGAGAATACAGCCTAAAACCTGCCCAAAGATTTCAAACCCCACCAGTAATTCCAGTATTGACATTCCCCTCAGGCAGGCAGGGCAGGTATTCAGTATACCAAATTCTTGGAGTGTTTCTAGGCAGATCTCAAAGTACTTTAACAGGTGGCCAAGCTGTCCCCAGGTTTATGGATGGGAGAATGAGACACAGGGAGGGACAAGGGCTTTATCACAGGAAAAGCCAAGAACCTGTGTGCTAGGGCAGATTCCTGTCTTCCCAACTTCTTCCCCAACCTTCTGCCTAATAACAGTTAGATTGTGGCTTTGTGTGAGGAATTCCCAGTTAATTACAGCAGGCCTGAAGTTAATAATGAGGTAGGAGGAAAATAAGTCGGGTTATATGGGCAGCATGGAAATGTACTTTACAGTTCTGCTCTTAGGTCTAAAGAAATGCCATTGGAATGAGTAACTTTCTTAGGTCAGATAGTAAATGGGGCTGTAGCCCTTGTTCTACTGTGAAGAGTAACGTCTTACTGTGTGTGCTTTTGTAGTGCTGTCATTGAGCATACCAACAGAGTGATTTTCCTTGAGGATGATGATGTAGCAGCCGTGGTGGATGGTCGTCTGTCCATCCACCGGATTAAGCGCACAGCGGGCGACCACCCCGGCCGCGCCGTCCAAACCCTGCAGATGGAGCTTCAGCAAATTATGAAGGGTAAAATCTCTTGGATATCACAGGTGCTCCCTGGAGGCTCGGAATAAGCTGGGTTGAAGAAGACCTGGTCCAGTCCCTGTGCTAAATGCCCATCAGGGTGTTAGCTGGGCTTGTTCAGTCGAGTGTGGAGTAGCTCCAAGGACAGAAATTGCCCAGCCTATCTGAGTGCCCTTTTCTGTGCTTAATTAGCCTCATGGTGAGAGGTGTCATTGCCTCTATAATGGGATTTTAGCTGCTAACCCTGTAATGAGGAGAACTGTGGGGCTGAGGGTTTTGCCTCCTGCTCGAAGGCATTCCTTTTCCTGATCCCTGGCCAGCTCACCACTCTGGATTTGATCCTTCTGGTAACTTAAATCCAGCTCTCATGATGAGCTGATGCTTTGATAGGCAAGAACTGTCAGCTTAATGATCTCTGACTGCTGACCAGTCTTTTAGTGGCTGCTCCAAGCTTTTCCCTATATTCATAGGAAGAATGTAAACTACCAGGAAGTGATTGAAAGTGTTCCCATTTCTTCTGTTTCTTTCTTCTGTAGGTAACTTCAGCTCATTTATGCAGAA
This sequence comes from Gallinula chloropus, assembly GCF_964237585.1. NCBI lineage: Eukaryota > Metazoa > Chordata > Aves > Gruiformes > Rallidae > Gallinula > Gallinula chloropus. The sequence continues at coordinate 9,822,211 of NC_140106.1, forward strand.
GGAAATATTTGAACAGCCAGAATCTGTCGTTAATACCATGAGAGGAAGGGTCAACTTTGATGACTACACTGGTAATTGAGATTAAGCCTCCTTTATTTTTGACAGCTCAATATCTAGTAGTTATTCACAGTAGCTGTAGAGGAGGAAGTAGGTGATGACATGGGAGATTAAAACATGTAAGACAACGGGTATGTCTCACAGGGAGCGTTTCCAGAACCACACGTGTTGGTGGCAAGGTTTTTTTCTGTGGTTTATCTTACACCTTGAGCATTTCTGCTCCCTGGCCAGCCTGATGGGTCTCTCTGAATCTTGCCTACAGTCAATCTTGGGGGGTTGAAGGATCACATCAAGGAGATCCAGAGGTGTCGGCGCTTAATCCTCATTGCCTGTGGGACCAGTTACCATGCTGGAGTAGCGGTAAGTGGTCAGCCTGGATCTGTTTTGTGAACTGTCTCTAGGATTGTGGTATTGCCTGTGTGGAGCAGGTTAGGGCTGGTTTTGGGTTATGATCGAGCCCGTGTGCACTGAGCAAGGAAGACCCTTTGAAAGCTGCACACACCAGGCTGTCAGTTCACTGGTAGTGGCAGGAGGAAATAGAACCTGAAGAACCCGAATACTTATGGAAATGTAGCCTGTGACTTTGATTGCTTTGACTGCACCTCCCCTACGAAGAGAGGCTGAGGGAGCTGGGCTTGTTCAGCCTGGAGAAGAGAAGGCTGCGGGGGAAACTCACTGCAGCCTTCCAGTCCCTGAAGGGAGCAGAGAAACAGGAGGGGAATCTGCTTGTTAAAGGGCAGAGACTGGCAGGACAAGGGGGATGGAGTGAAGCTGAAGGAAGAAAGGTTTAAATTGGATATTAGGGGGAAGTTTTTTACAGAGAGAGTGGTGAGGGGCTGGAACAGGCTGCCCAGAGAGGGGGTGGGTGCCCCATCCCTGGGGGTGTTCAAGGCCAGGTTGGATGGAGCCCTGGGCAGCCTTGTGTAGCTCCAGGCCTGGAGGTTGGTGTCCCTGCCTGTGGCAGGGGTGTTGGAGCTCTATGATCCTTGGGGTCCCTTCCAATCTATGCCATTCTATGGTTCTGTGATGGTTTCTGAGTTCTTCAGTAAACCAAGTTAACACCCTGATAGAAGGACCCCCTGGATTATAGGGTATGTACATAGCGTCATATAATAAGTGAGACTTAGAATTTAAGCAGTGCCTGTGTGAGGGGGGAGTTGGCCTCTCAGGCTTTTTGTGGTGCCAGAAGCAGCGTCATTTTTCGCAGGGGTGGTTGTGTGACTCAGGTATGGCTACACTGAATAATTAAAATAGAATCCAGCCCTAATATTCACATGGTATTTTAATAGTAATATTTTCCAGTGTGTGGCAAGCAGAAGGCTTTTTTTGTTCTTCCAAGCCTTGGGGTTTTTTTTAAGCAGGGTGTAATATGTCACTTTCTGGCTTTTCCTTTCACCAGACCCGTCAGGTTCTGGAAGAACTGACTGAATTACCTGTTATGGTCGAACTAGCCAGTGACTTCTTGGACAGAAACACCCCTGTCTTCAGAGACGATGTTTGCTTTTTCATCAGCCAGTCAGGTATGGTCTCACTTTACCACCCACTCTTCTCCCCTCCTTCCTGTAAACGTGTGTCTGGGAGGGAAGAGGCAGCAGGGCCAAATTCTGCTGCTGCTGCCTGTAAGATTATGGGCGGTAAGGGAGGGAGAAGAAATTGGCACACGTGTGCTGGAGCTGGGGAAAAAATAGAGCAGTTCTCCTGCTGCCCATCTGCACGCTGGTGCAGGATTTTGTTGAGCTGAGTCTTACATATGGTGACAGGAGTTTTGTTTCCTTTCTCTGGGAGGAAATATTCCATCAATCAATGGGCTAAAAAAATACATGACAGAGCTCTGGGGAGAGGCAAGGCGATAGTTTCTTTGGATAGTTTGAGTTAAAGAACTATCAACCACTAAACTGGTGGGTTGGATCCATAAAGAAATGAACTGATTACAAACAAGTATCAGAAAATACAGCCTTGGAATGGAGGATAAGGTGAAAGACATACTTAAACATTAAAAAAAGTGATGTATATTGAATTAAAAATATTTTCAAGGAGAACTGCAATACCAAACTACATATTTGGTTCTCCTCCTAGTTGTGTTATACCATTGTAGATTTTCATAGCTGCTCTTCAGCTTGATGGTAAAACTGGTTGTTATTTTTTCTCCATAGGTTCAAACTCTCTTTTGGCAGCAATTCTTTTCTTCTTGGTGTCTTTGTAGGGGGCTCACGTTCAAGTTTTCCCTGGGTTTTCAGAACACACCTGCAGACGTTGCTGCTTCCCCTTAGAAACTGCACTGTCTGACCACACAGGGCGTGCCAGGGGCTCTGTCTTTCACTGATGTGTTGGATGTGGCAGGCCAACAAAGATTTTCCTGGAACCTGAGCTTGCTCATCAGGCAATACAAACCCAAAGTAAATACTGAGCTCAAATAACCCCAGTGCCGCTGCCCGTAAATCCCTTTCCAGCCGTAGCTTCCCACCCTTCACAGCTTGCTTTCAGAGCAAGCAGGGTACTGAGCTGACCTGGGGGTCTGTTCTCTCTTATCAGCTCCCATGTGCAGGATTTCTGTCCCATTGCTGGAGCTCAGCTGGTGGGCAGCACTCCTGGGATCATCACTGTGATGTTTCCTCCCCCCCCCCGACCCCACCGTGTGCATTTAAACCAACTTTTTCTGCTTCTTTAGAGTTCCTGAATGAAGTGAAGTCCAATCTAAGCCAGCTCATGTCTGTGTAGTGCAAACACATTTGAACAGGGGTAATGAGCTGATGTAACCTCTTTGATAACAGCTCTTGTGTTGCTGCTGGGCACCACCAGCCACCCAGCTCCACGCAGGGCTCAGAAGGTTAGTTAAGTTATAACACCCTGCATCCACTGTACACTAATGCTCCCACACACTCCCTCACCTCACCCCAGGGGGCTTTTCATCAGGCAGGAAAAGGAAGAAAATTGGTTTTCTTAAAGAAGGTGCACTTGGACTGCCTCATTTTTCAGAATGTTTGGGTTTCTGACCACAGGCAGAATGCTGACTTTTCCTTACACCAAACACCACGGTTTGGTTTTGGGATTTCCAGATTTCCCCCTCTTCTTTTTAGGGTTAAAACATAGCACACTGGGGCTGAAGTAACAACTGAACAGCAAATACAAACCTCTGAGGTTCTGCCTGGGAAATCACCGTGGGTTTATATCTGTCTTTTCAGGTGAGACAGCTGATACCTTGATGGGTCTCCGGTACTGCAAAGAAAGGGGAGCCTTAACTGTAGGAATAACTAACACAGTTGGCAGCTCCATATCACGAGAGACAGATTGTGGGGTCCACATCAATGCAGGACCAGAGATTGGGGTTGCCAGTACCAAGGTAAGTCAGAAGCTGAGAGACCTCACTGATTGTTAGTACTGAAACTGCCCCCAAAAGCATTGGCTGTAGCACGGGTCCTCTGCTAAATGCTTCCTATTCCCTTTTTGCCAGTTGCTGTTAATAGTTGTGTAAAAAACCATGTGCCCAGCAATGCTCTTCATTTGCTTTTTCTACTGTTTTAAGGCAGCCACATTAAACATTGGAAGGCAGGGGGGCTTGGGGAGCAGTGTTCCCTAAGAAGCAAGAATTCCCTTTGCCCTTACTTGTCTTGAGGTGCAGGTTTAAACTAAAATCTAATAATAAAATAGGCTGAAAAGTGCTGCCCTTAACAGCACTGCTTTACTAAAGAAAGTGGGATGTTAAAACTGTACAATGGGCAAGTAGGGGAAGAGTCTTTTACCAGAAAACCAGAATTGGTGTCCACCTAACAGTTACTCTTCAGTCAGTGCATCTGGCTATGCCTGATACAGTGTGAAATAACTCCCTTTGCTGCATTTCCTTCTGATGAAGTGCTTCTGCAGGGTGAAATCTGCTTTGATTTAGTTATATTTAGAGGCGAGATGATGTCAATCTGTTACATAAATTCAGCCAAAAACCACATTTGAGTTTAATAGTTCATTGGGGAATTTGATCATGGAAAATTCATGAGTCTCTTACAAGAAACTCTTGAAGGAGTTGTTTGTCCCTGGGTTGTTTTCACACAGCCAACATTACAGTGTGGAGAGAACTGAAAATGGCATTTTTCTCTCTCTCTGGCAATGTGGGGAGCCACCAAAGTTGTGCATATCTGAGAGATGAAAAGCTTCTGCCCTAAGGTTGCCCAGAACTTCGTGCTGAGAATGTACTCTGACAGCCCGAGCATCGTTAGCAGGAGTGTGTGGTGCTGTGTACTCTGTGACCCTCAGCTGCACCAAAACAAAGTAGATCCCATTCCATATCAAACCCTGCTAGTCGCCACAGCTGAAGCTTTTCTAGATTCCTTCAGAGCTATTTAAATCTTCTCCAGTACAGCAAGACATGGGGTGTGTCATCACTGTTTGGGGAGGGACAGAAGTACTACAGAGCTTCATCCTCTTTCTAAGCAGCTTCACTCCCAGGCTGCCACCACAGACCTTTTCATAACCTCTGTCAGGACTTCAGAGGCTGGATGTTGTGACAGTGGTTTGATGCTGTGCCCATGATGTTTGTGCAGATAGAATTGCTTTCACTCAAGCACCAATTTCACTGGTTTTTCCCTAAAGTCAGCAACACTGTGGTCTTTTAGGCAAATATGGAGCCCTACCTGGATGAAGAGTTCAGAGTCTGGTCTTAAAGAAGAGGGGGTGGGAAACCACTTACCCTTTCAGCTGCCTTTGTGTTCCCTGAGTGTGGCCCAAAAGAATTTCAGCTAACTGTCCTGCTGCAATGGCCAGATGGGCTTCTGCTGTCCATCCCCAGGCAGCAGGTCTGCCTCTCTTCAAGCTCCCAGTGTTTTCTTGCAGTAAAGAAGGACAGAGGTGCGGTGACACACCAGGGAATCTTGGAAATTCTCCACTTGGCTTGTTGCATCTTAAGCTCTTGGAGTAGGAGGAGATTTTGCCATCGCAGGTGTCCAGTTGAGATTTGCTCACATGAGATTTGCCCTGTGAATGTTGTGTTCATCTTTGCTACCTCATTGGAGTGAAAGCTGCCACGTGGTTCTGTGTTGAGTCAAGTCAACTGCCAGTCAAAAGGATTTTGTGTAGTAGGTGACAACTGTTTGGTTACTGTCTTAATGACATGGTTTCTCTCTCTCTCTCTCTCTTTCCTTGCCCCTTCTTAGGCTTATACCAGCCAGTTTGTCTCTTTGGTGATGTTTGCTCTGATGATGTGTGATGACAGAATCTCTATGCAGGAAAGGCGCAAGGAAATCATGCGTGGCCTGAAGGGGCTGCCAGGTAGGAACTGCCGCGTGGATTGGCCTCACCAGGGGAAGCTCAGCAGCAAGGGTGAACTTCAGCACTGCCAGAACTTGGCTTTGAGAGACTGAGGGTGCCTGATGAGTGCAGCATGGCTGTCAGCAATAACTGCACCCGTGTTCTCTCTGGTGACTTCAGCCCACTGACTGGGACTGCTGAAATACCGAGCCCAGTCTCTAGGCGACCCACTGCTATCCGTGGAGACGTGGTTTGAGAGCATCTGCAACTTGAGTTCTTCTCTTCCCTTCTAGACTTAATTAAAGAAGTGCTGAGTATGGATGATGAAATCCAGAAGCTGGCCACGGAGCTCTACCATCAGAAGTCTGTTCTCATCATGGGACGTGGCTACCATTACGCCACCTGTCTTGAGGGAGCTTTGGTGAGAGATTTCTTTATGTAATGCCAGTTCGAACATACTTAGTACTGGGCTCACATGTGGCTACAAGTTGTTCTAGTACAGCCTCTATACTGCAGCTTCTACCTCTGAGGAGATTCCTGTTGTTACAAGTGCTGTCACACATCCACTTTGCATTTGCCTGCCCAGTTCCAGGCTGTGAGGAGAGATAACACTTGCTGACAGCACAGTGTTAAGGGCTCTGGGGGGTTTGGTGTTTGACCTGAACAGACTGGACTGATGGGCTGAGACCGTTGAGATGAGGTTTAACAAGGCCAGGTGTAGAGTCCTGCATATGGGACACAACAACCCCATGCAGCTCTACAGGCTGGGGGAGACTGGCTGGAGAGCTGTCAGGCAGAGAAGGACCTGGGGGTGTTGGGTGACTGCATCTGAACATGAGCCAGCAGTGTGCCCAGGCGGCCAGGAAAGCCAGTGGCATCCTGGCTTGTGTCAGAAATAGTGTGGCCAGTAGGTCTGAGGAGGAGATTGTGCCCCTGGACTGGGCACTGGTGAGGCTGCACCTCGAGTGCTGGGTCCAGTTCTGGGCTCCTCACAGTAAGAAGGACATTGAAGTCCTGGAGCGAGTCCAGAGAAGGGCAACCAGGCTGGGGAAGGGGCTGGAGGGCAAATCCTCTGAGGAGCAGCTGAGGGAGCTGGGGGTGTTCAGCCTGGAGAAGAGGAGGCTGAGGGGAGACCTTCTCCCCACCTCCCCTGCCCTGCCAGGAGGGTGCAGAGAGGTGGGGGATGGTCTCTTCAGCCAGGGGACAGGAGATGGGACAAAGGGAGATGGTCTCAAGCTGCCCCAGGGCAGGGTCAGATCAGACACTGGGGAAAGGTTCTTCCCAGAAAGGGTTCTGGGGCACTGGCACAGGCTGCTCAGGAAGCGGCTGAGTCACCAACCCTGGATGGATTTAAAAGATGGGTAGATGGGGTACTAAGGACTATGGTTTAGCACAGGACAGGGACAGTTGGACTTAATGATCTCAAAGGTCTTTTCCAACCTGGAGATTCTGTGACTCTGTAACTGTAGGTGTTGATGGTTAAAAAGAAAGAAAAAGAAATGAAAAGTTTGTCCAGAGCTTTATGAATTCCCTTTTTTTCCCCCATCTAGAAAATCAAAGAAATTACCTACATGCACTCCGAGGGGATACTGGCGGGTGAGCTGAAGCACGGCCCTCTCGCGCTGGTGGACAAGCTCATGCCCGTTATCATGATCATCATGAGAGACCATACGTATGCCAAGTGCCAGAATGCCCTCCAGCAGGTCATTGCACGGCAAGTGAGTACCTGTACAGGCTTGTGGTGCATCAGAAATGTTGCTTTTAACATCAAACCAGTTTGCAGGGTACCCAGGCCATTCACCACTGCCTGAACCATGAATTCAGTTCATAGAATCACAGCCTGGCCTGGGTTGGGAGGGACCCCAAGGGTCACAGAGCTCCAACCCCCTTGCCACAGGTAGGGACACCAACCTCCAGGCCTGGAGCTACACAAGGTTGCCCAGGGCCCCATCCAACCTGGCCTTGAACATCCCCAGGGATGGGGCACCCACCCCCTCTCTGGGCAGCCTGTTCCAGCCCCTCACCACTCTCTCTGTAAAGAACTTCCCCCTAATATCTAATCTAAACATTCCCTCCTTTAGCTTCACTCCACCCCCCTTGTCCTGCCATTATCTATCCTTGTAAAAAGTTGATTCCCCTCCTATTTGTAAATTCCCTTCAGGCACTGGGAGGCTGCAATGAGGTCCCCCCACAGCCTTCTCTTCTCCAGGCTGACCCAGCCCAGCTCCCTCAGCCTCTCTCCATAGGGGAGCTGCTCCAGCCCTCTGAGCATCTCCGTGGCTCCTCTGACCCCTCCCCAACAGTTCTACATCTTTCTTGTATTGCAGGCCCCAGACCCAGTTGCTCCTCTGAAGCCTGTTGGGGTTTGTTTACCCCTTGGAATAGGCTGCAAGGGATGCTCAGCTGTCTCCTCCTGAATTCCATTCAAAGCTCTTCCCGGGTGCTCTGAGCAGAAGTGAGAAAAGCACCTTCCAGCCCTGTTCTGTTGTCCAACCTTCCCTTCTGTTACAGGGGCGACCGGTCGTGATCTGTGACAAGGAAGACATCGAGACAATTAAGAACAATAAGAGAACAATCAAAGTTCCTCACTCAGTGGACTGTCTGCAGGGGATATTGAGCGTTATCCCCCTCCAGCTTCTGGCTTTCCACCTCGCAGTTCTCAGAGGATATGATGTAAGTACAGCGCTCCTTCCCTTCTGTGCTGCCTGTAGGTCTGGAAACGCTGTGCCAGGTGATGTTGGAAGCCTCTGGGGGTTGTCTGTGTAACTCCTTGAGGGCAGCCTGGTATGCTTGGCTGAGTCTTGCACAGTTTGGGTTGGGACACGTGCCTGTGTCCTGGTAGCAGCGTTCAGGCTGGCAGGGAGCTGGCAGGAAGGTGAGGATGCACGTGGAAGGATGTTTGGCAAGCAGGGCCTGTCTGCGTTGGGTGTTCCATCTTAATACAGACACCAGCCTCTTCCAGTCCCCCTCAGAGCACTGTAACACCATAGTCTAGAGGGACTCCTTAGCCCTTGACAGGGGACCCCTAAGAATTGAGGTTTATGGACTTCTTTCTCCACCAATTACCCTGAATTAGCAGGAGAGTCTGTTCAGTCGTTGGCAGTTTAACCACAGGACAAACGTTCCCCACGTTATGAAGCTCTACACAAGTGTGTCAATACTCACAAGCATGTTCTTTCTCCTCCCTCTCTGCAGGTTGATTTCCCAAGAAATCTGGCCAAGGCCGTAACTGTAGAGTGAAAGACCATCTGAATCATAGGGGCAAAGGGGAATTAAACGAAAGACTTTTTTTTGGTACCAAAATAACTTGATTTTAAAGTCCCCTAGGTAAATCTTATTTTGGTAAAAATCATTGTTTGTGTCTAAGATCACCATAATTCCATTGCATTAGTGATTGTCAAACTGATTCCACATGCTGTGTCAATAACTTTGGGGTTTTTTTGAACAGTAGACTTCCATGAAAGCTGTTAAATGGTTTTCTTTAAAGATGACAGAGTCCTTTAGGTAAGGGGCCCTCCACTCTGCTTGCAGACAATGCCATTGTTTCTTAGCCCGGTGTGGCTCATTCCATTTGTCGATGAGAAACCCATGAATGAATTGCTTGTCATGCTCTCAGGCAGCAAAGCAGGATGCCACAATACACAACTGGAAGAGGAGCTGTTAACTGGTCATGCTTGTGCAGGTATTTTAACAGCCAACAAAGCTGTAAACCAGCGTTTTGGGGCCATCTTCTGCCTCAGGCTCAAAAGGGAATTGAACTGACCTGCCACAGCCTCCTCAGTTTGAGGCACAGGGGCATGAGAAAGGAACGTGGCCTCTGAAGGATTTTATCCATGCCAAATACCAAGCAAGTGACAATCTCAGACTGACCGGCCGCGATGCTCTGCGTCACGCCAGCGTGTACCTGTAGCGGCGCCCGCCAAGACAGCGGAGCTCACGCCTTCGAGTGTAAGCGGACTCAGCGCGGATGCTTACTGAGGAGAGAGGAGTATGAACAGTGCTTGTGCTTGTGCTGGCCTCTGGTTGTTGCTCCTGGGGGGATTTTTTGAACCGTGTAGAAGGAAGTTGAGGGGTTTTCCCCTTGAACTGAGCTCTGTCACTAAGGAACCGACTCGGTGCTGCTGCGGGTCGCTTACTAGTCTGAAGGTGTAGGAGAAAGTTTCTGCCTTGCACCTCCCTGGCAGAGAGGTGGCACTCCAGCTCCCTGTCTGAGGCTTGCTGAGTCCTTTAATGAAAGCACGGGTTCTGGTTTAGGAGCAGCTCGCAGGTGACTTTTGGCAAATTCTACTGGTCTCAAAGCAGAGGGGATGCAAAAGGCTCCAGTGACACGACAGAAATCTACACCTGGGTAATAGTTTTATATCAAGCTTGCAGAGGATCAGGACTTACCCAGCAAACACGCCTTCAAGACTTCACACTGACTTTTTCAGAGTCATCACAGCACAGTTGGCTGTGTATTTTCTGTGAATATATATATTCTCTCAATTTCCTACTGGCCTGATGGGCTTTGAATGAGCTTTCACACATGCACCATAAAGAGAAAACCAGGCTGCACAGCGCACAGCGCTGCTCAACAAGTCATCTGCCCCATCCCCTTCCAGACGCTGGGCTCTGCTGAAGGGGCAGCCAGGCAGGTGGAGTTGTGCAGGGGGAGGTGACTGCTCAGCCTGAGGCCTTTCCAAAGTCTGTGGCAGCAGCAATTCCACTTTCTATAAACCACAGGAACTGTTTAACTTGGGGGGCAGCTCAAGGCTTGGTTTTGCTGTGAGAACGGATCGCTGCGTGCCTGGAACCAGCTTCCCAACACCAAGCTCTGTAGGTGCACTGATACATCTTACTCAGACCATTAATTTACGTTGTGCTGCCAGTGTCTGTTTAAGAGCAGAGTAGTAAATACACATTTTATTTACACAGCAGTTGCTTGTGAGGCACCGACCGGTAAGAGCCGTGTGCCTCTGCTAAACGTGACCAGTAGACTCCCTGCTTCATGGGAAGATGATACTTGCCCTTAAGGAAAAACCAAGGCATGCTCAGTGCTAACAGTTTGAAGAAGGTTCCTCTTCCTCCCCCTCTTCCCATTCAGCTTCTTTAAGAGAAGAGAAGCTCTGCAAACCTTACAGCAGAGGGCTGGCATCAAGGCAGGGTTCCCCCGGTGCACCCAGCATGAGGACTTGCAGTATCCCATCCCACGGGATCCCACATCAAAGAACCCTGCAAGTTCTTTTTCTCCTCTTCCACTCAGAAGAAACTCAGCCAGCATTGCTTTTATCTAGCTGTCCCTGTCAAATCTGAGCTGCTCTCCAGGAAACCGTTCAACGACACAGGCTGCTGAGTGTTTGGAAAGCAAGTTGTAGGCACGAGGACCAAAGACCAGGAGTCTTAAGTTAGAAATGTTGAGCGTAACCATGGATATTGCTGAGCTGGTTGGTTTGGTGCTGTGATGGGTGAATCCTTACTCTGCAGTTTAAGGCATTAACCCATGATGGGTTCAATGGTCAGAAGGAAAGGCAGAACCCACCTCTGCGTTCCCCGAGTCGCCAGCGTGTCCAAGTCTTGCCTGCCAAAAGAGAGCTTCATTCACTGCTTGCAGCTGGGCTGTGGGATGTGGGAGTGGGTGATGTCAAAGGATGCTGTGGAGCACACTTGCTATGAAGAATTTCTCTGATGAGCATGGTAGGGAATCCGTGAAGCATCTTGTTGTTGTTAATTGCCATGCCCATGTGATGTGAGAATGTCTCAAGGACTCTTGGTAGCTTCCCTTACCTCATTTTGTCTCGATGTGTTGCATTTTGACGAACAGACGGTGTTGCTTTTTCCTTAGGAAACTTTTAGAATGTCTTGTGGTATTTATTAACAGCCAGTCACACTCTTCTGCTCTCCAAAAAAATGAATGTTTTGCCTACTGAGCCAGTAAAATTCCCTCCTTCCTAATTGAAGTGTTTGAAAATCCAATAACCCTGTCACTAAAATTCAGCCACAGGTAAATACTGATAAAGGGCGCTGCCATTCACAATAGCAGCTGCCTCTTGCTGGCTGCTTTGGCTGGGACTTAGTTTGGTTTGAGTGACCCTTCTCCTCATCCATGTCTGCAGCAGCCTCAAGGGAGGAAGCCATAGGGTGGTTTGTGTAGGGTCGTTTGTGATGATTACCAATGACTGGAGAACTTGAGGCTCAGCCCAGCTGATCTCAGATGAATTGCACATCACTAGTAAGGTTATTATTCCACGTGCACTGGGAATGCTGGCTGTGCCACCCTCAGCTGGGCTGCAGCAGGGCTGGGACAGCTCAGTGCCGGGTCTGTCTGAGGGGTCAGCACTGTCTGCACACGTGCTTGCTCTTGGAGAGCCTGAACCAGTACTGGGGTGGCAGTGACAGAGCAAACTCCATCTCCTTTTGAGTGCAGCCTTCGTGCCTCACAGGTCATTAGGTACCACTAACACAGGGATGCCTTTCGAGCCTGAAAGCTGCCTTGACACCTGTATTTGCGTAGTCTCAACCCCGCTGTACTGAGCCAGGTGGCAGCCATGTGTAATGCTGCTCAGGGTGGAGGAGCCTTGAGACCAGCCTAGGCAGTCCAGGCTTGGTTAAGCTGCAGCCTGAAACATCCACAGGCATAAGGAGGACCAACATGTTCATGCAGTGAGGCTGCTCTCCTCTCCACCTGTCACCAATAGCCCTTGATGCCATGAGTAGGTGCCTGGCAGCAGCATTTTGGATGGAGGGAGGGGTTGGCATTCAGCACTTGCAGTAGCATGTCAGTGTTTAGCTGTGGCTAATTTTAGACCTTACCTGAGTGTACCAAACTTGCCTCAAAGCATGGAGTCCCTTCTCTACATCAGATCCGGGAAGAAGAAGAAACAGAAGTATTTGTTCCGAATAAAAGGAAAGAAAACTATTTGCCTTCAATTCAGTTTATGTAAATAGACATTTGAAGTGGCAAATACCACCCTTGCTTCCCTTCTAGATCCGTTTGCCTCTGCTTGTACATACCCAGCTGGCTTAGTTTGTGGGGACCAGTCTGTATCTTGTTTCCTGTTGTGTGCTGTAGGCAGAAGGTGTCTTCCTTCTGGCCGTAGTGTTTTATAATTTGGGTTCTGTCTTTTTGCTTACTTTTTTTGTATCTCACCCTTTGAATAAAATCAAGTGCCCTACATTAACCAAATGGAATTGCTGGTCTTTAGTGAAATCCTCTAAAGAACAGGGATCTCCTGTGAAAGTTGGGGGCTGTAGGTACGAAGCTGAAGGCCACAGGGCTTGACTCGCTTTGCTCCTAACCGGATGGGCTTTTCTTCATGGCCAAGATGGGCGATACTTTGGCTGCCCCTTCCCAGCCATGGTTGTGTCACTACCAAGAATAAAGCCCATCAACTAAGGCAGGACAGTTGGTATGACCTTCCTTACCTTAATTCCTATTTCACAACCGCTTTTCCATCTCCAGGAGAAGCCGCGGTCAGTGCACCCCACGCACACCCTGTGCTCACAGCTTCTTTTTCTAGAAAGAACCTTGTTTGGGTGAGGCCCAGGCTGCTTTGCAAACCCAGCAGCAGAGGATGGCAGCACGGTATAGGGAGGGCTGGAATGGACAATTAAGGGAACATTCCTGTATGGCAACAGCTGGGGCCTTAGATTGGTCATATCTAAAAAATGCCGGGATAAGGGTAAGCGGAACCCGCAATGACAAAGGACTGTCTGAAATTCCACCCCTCCTCCAGTCAGAGCCATTCATGGATTAATTTCCTCAGGGACCCTTGGCTCTCCAGGGGAAGAATCTCAAACAGGAGCATTTGTTTTCCAAGATGGAGTGAGCAGCCTGGACTTGCTCTTCCCACAAACACTTCTGTACCGGTACCGAAGGGCAGGAGGTTGCTCTGCGTGGCTTCCTGCCCTGAACCAGCATCTGCCCACATGTCCTCGGTGCCTGTGTGGATGTTGGGAGCAGGATGCTCCATGTCTGCTCGCCTGGCTCTGCAAAAGCAAACAGCAGTTCTAGGTTGTGTTGGTGTCCTAAAACCAGGGCAAGCAGCTCGAGGCATCGCGCTCCCGCTGGCGTCGCTGTCGGTCACGTCTGCTCAGGACACTGAAGGAAGCAGAGCAGCACCCTGGGAAGATGCCTGGCAGGTAGCACCTTCCCAACACAGTGACACGACCATTTACTTCTCAGGCTACAGGCGGGAACTCCAGGAGCTGTGGGCTGGCTGCTTTTCCAAGTGCACGGGGAGGGGACACCCCCAACCCCCCCTTGAACCCATTCCAAGTCTGCACTCTGAACTGTGAGCTGTGTCATAGCAGGTACCTGTGTGGTACCTGGTGACTGCAGCACACTGCCAGGCTTCTCCTTTGCTTGTTCCCCCACCCAGCCATTGACACACGTGTTGTGGCAGCACGTTTTAACTGAACTCATGAACTGGCAGCTAGAAGAGAAATGCCAAGGGTTGTGTGTGAGTCAGGGCTGGGCTCTGGTTGCCAGAAAGCCATCTCCTCAAACCCTAATGCGGCTCAAAGCGGCACGATGAGGGGCTGAGCCCCCTGCACGGAGACCCTTCCTCCCTGACGTCAGAGTCAGCCTCACACAGCTTGAGGTTTGGAGAGAAACAAGCTCCCAGATTTATGGGCAGGGGGTAACATTTGCTTGGAACCGATGAGACCACATCACCTGCTCCAAAGCACTCCTGTCCCCTTGGAGAGCATCCCTGACGCTTCACACACTTCCACAGCACGTGGGCTTCAGTGCTGAGCCTCGAGCTGCTTTAATTTACTGATGCATTTCAGGGTGCTCTCCAGTTAAACTGGTTTTCACCACGGCAGAGCACACCTGTGTGCACAGAAAGCACCCACATGGCACCCAGGATCAGAGCAGTGGCACCTGGCTCTGCAAAACCAGCTGGTTCTCTGGTCGCTGAAAGATGCTCGGTGGGGAAGCATCAGTCAGGATACACCGTGGGGAATTCTTGCCCCAGACCCCTTCTGGGCACAGAAGAGTTTAGAAAGAAAATGGCACCTTGCAATAGTTTTGCTGGTCAGAGGCAGGACAAAGGGGACTGGGTTTGCCCCTAAAATTGACTCCTGGGTGTGATGTCGCAGAAGGAGCCGTTCCTCTGCAGCAGCCTGCTGGGCGCTGGGCAGGTCGGTGTCTGTAGGTGGCACTGCTGGGTTTGTGAAAAGCTCCTCGCACCCCCTCAGAAAGCGCACAAGCTGGTTTATAATCCCCGCTCCTCCCCCCGAAGAAAGCAGGCTCGTCGCGGTGGTGCCCAGGCAAAGTGACGGACCTCCCCTGCTTGGCACAGAGCCGGGGAGCGCAGGTTCGGGGCAGCCCAGCGGTACCCACTGGACATCCCAACCGGTTCGGCTTGCGGGTCCTGAGCTCCCCGGCATCACTGTGCTGTGCCACAGCAGCACCCCGTGGCAGTAAGGAGAGGATTTGGGGGCCTTTGCTGATGGGACTTCTGGGGAAACAGTAAAAAACGTTGCAGGGGAATGGAAATTCATCTCCGTGGAGCATCCTGGACTGTCTCCATCGCCAGCCCACACCCCCCCTTTGCCAGGCTTCTCTTCCCTCATCTCCTTGCTGCTATTAGATCTATTTCTGGCTCGTGGTGTTTCCAGCTCCTACAGCTCAGGAGGGCCAACAGGCAACACGCTGCCACAGCTCGGCTGTGTCTCCCACCTCTGCTACAGCTCCATTCCCTGCATCCACCCCCCCCAGCTTCCCTGGAGCCCCTGCTGCTCTACACAGCCTTACAGATGCCATTTATTGGGCAGGAGAGCAGCACTGCCCCGTTCCAAAGCCAAGCCAAAGCGGCACAGTCTGAGCATGAGCCTGCAGAGACGGCTGAACTGCCCTTGGACAAATGTGGCTTCTTCAGCTCCAGCTCAGACATCAAAGCAAGGTTTGTGACCAATGGCGAGCCTGACCCCACAGCTGCCCTGCGTGCTTTGAACAGAGGCTGTTTCTGAGCTATTTCTATCATTCATCAGCTGATGGGATACACTGCAGGGATCTGAACAAGCAAAGGAGAAGAAAAAAAAACCCCAAGCTGACTTGCCAAGATGGTCCTTTCAGTGATGAAGAGGTTACCCAGCCTAAGAGAAAACATCAGGCCCGCAGGCCAGACTGTGATGGGGCTCCTCCCCCTCCCCCCTCCCCAGCTTCATTCTTTATTGTTTAGGTCAAATAAATTATGTTCCCATGGTCCTTACGGATTCCTATGGAAACAAGTTTAAACAAACAGGCTGCTTGCCCGTGTCCGGCCAGCGAGAGCCTTTAACATGGGATCCCAAGCGCGGCGCTGAGCCCAGACACGCCGGAGACGCACATGACACCAGTGCAGCTCCCAGCTAAAAGAGCCATTTTGGCTCCCAAGGGCTCCTGCACATGGGACAGACATTCAGCCATGTGCAGCACCCAGGGCTGGCCGGCTTGTCCTGAGAGGTCAGTGGCACCTGAAGATCTTACTAAGGGGACAGCTGCCCTGCACACGCAAAGCCCGGCTGTGCCAAAGTGATGCTGCAGCTCCTGCTAAGGGAACAACCATGGGATGCAGCGAAATCTCCCCACTCGTCTCATTTCTGTCTGTGCCCAGAATTAACCCACATTAGATGATGTGTGTCCAGGGGATGAGCAGGAGCCTCAGGCCAAGCAGGACAGCAGCGGATCTCAGCATCCCACAGAGCAGAGTGTAGTGCCATGGAGGACGCAGGCTGCAGCAGCCTCTCTGCTCCATTCTCACACCAGCAAGTCACCACTATGAAGGAGGTGCTGCCTCTCCTGCCTCCAGCTGCCACTGGAATACACCTTCCACTCACACCCAGTACCGGGTAAGGCATTGCCTGCTGGCACAGGAAGACTCGTGTCGCATCGGGTAGCACCAAGGATGTGCCTGGAAGCTGGTTTCACAACCAAAGCCACCCTTGGGGGGCATCAGGGTGCCTGTTGGTTCACCCACTCCAGGAAAAAGAATGCTTTGGCAATGAAACCTTCTCTGCAGCACTTGCAGCCCCACCACGAGACCAGTGCAGGAGCACTACTGGGACAGACAGAATGGCCCCTGTGGTCACCGCTGGACTGTGCTGCTGTAAACTCTGGCAGGGACTCACATTCCTCCTTGTTTTTTTTTTCTTCTGCAGCATCTCTTATCCCCAGGAAGACTTTTCCAAGCCCAGTCAGAAACACTGGTGACAATTAAACCTCTTTCCAAACAGCCCCAACTGGTTCACTGGGGAAGACCCGAGGCACGCGCGTCCCATGCCAAGACAGGACGGGCACGGTCAGAGGGTGACCTCCCTGGGGATGCAACTTCAAGCCATTGCTGGGCAGAATTTCGAGGGGATTTCAGAGTTTCACTAAGTCAGGAGTTCTGCACACAGGACCCACATCCCCACACACTGAGGCACAGCTTGCTGTGACCCAGGGTGCGTGCGCTGCACCCCTTGCTGATCACGCAGTTAAAGGGGAACAGTGGTCCTCATCCCCCTCCTCTCTGCAGGTAGAGCAGCTGTGCCACCTCCCTTAGCACAGCTGGCAGACAGCTTAGGGAAGGGCTTGAAATGCTTTTATTAATCAACTAATTGCCTCAAGTACCACATCCCAGTAAAGCAGGGGGCAAGTGGGTCTGGGGGCCCACATGAGCCAACCCAGAAAGGCAGCTGCTGGCAAGGGGAGCTGGTGTTAGGGAGGAGTTTGTGCTGGGGGGCTGTATGGATTGGGGTCAGCAGGGGCTGAAGCTGCCTGCACCCCTGAGGTGCTGCCAGCCAGGGACAGGGGCTGTCATGGTCCCAAGTGCTGCCAGCCGAGCAGAGAGGGCAGGAACAGCTCCTGGCCAGCTGGAGAGATGCAGTGAAAGCTCAGACCTGCCTCTAACCCCATCACAGCTTAAACTCTGCCCCATTTCTCTACGCAGCGTTCTGTATCCCATCACTTTACCCCTCCCGCTTGGGTCACACCGTGTGTGCAAGTGGTGTTGGGGCCAAAGCCTCCATGGAAAAGCAATGTCTTTGTAATTTATTTGTAGCTGTCTTCAATTTAATGCACCAGCTGGATGTGACCAGCTGGTTTGCAGCAGCCAGGGCTTGTGGGTAACTGGACTTACACTGGTCACGGCTCCGAGAAAAGCTGTCGGTGAGTAGATGTGGGTGGTTGGGATTAGGGTAGGGGAAAAAAAAGAGAACTGCAGCAAGACCTGGTGGAAACATCAGCTCAGAAACACTCCTCTCGTTGGTAGGAACAAGCAGGGAACTGCTCAGCTGGGACAAGGGTTCACCAGGCTGGGAACGCCGTGGTCTTTGACGGTTTCAGCTTGTTTCAGTGGTTGTGGAAAGCTCAGTCCTGGTCCAGAGGAAATTGCTGCTGTTATTCTACGGCTGGAAAAAAATAGAGGAAGGATTACAGCTGCTCTTAGGGCCACGTACCTCATGGGGCTGCTGCTTCCCAGAACGAAAACAGGTAGAAACCCCCAAGTGAGGGATCCAGCCCCCCAGCCAGGTACAGAGCCTGAACCTGACGCCGCTAATTCCTTCTCCCCAAACAAGCTGGGGAGCTCGTGTCCCCACAGAGCCACAGCCAGACCCATGGCCCAGCCCATGGCTGTTTCAGAGATGCAGCAGCCCAGCCCAGCCCAGTTCCAGAGCTGGACTTGCCACAGACAATCCAGTTTCCATCCTGCACAGGATGTTTTGACAGTAACTGTATCTCAGTGTCCCAGAAATACAATCTCTGACACACAACCACCCGATCCCCCCAAGGGATGCACCCACCAGAGTCCCAGGAGTGTGAAGGAGGCAGCGATATCCCCTGTGGTTGTTAACAGGCAGGAAAGGGACACAGAGCTATGGTATATCTCAGGTCCCTGGAGATCAAGGAATAACCCCCCATCCTGCTGCGTTTCTCTGCAGTATCTTGGTTGCAGGGAGTTCCCCACCACGTCTGGCTTGTTACCCTGCACACACAAAGCCCTCCTCTGCTTAAGCCCAGAATTAACGCTGCAGAAAGCAGATACCCCTCATCTCCAGGGGGTTTCAAACCCCACACTATGCCAGGGCTGAACCATCGGCTCTCCGCAGCGGTGCCCTCGTTGCTGGGTGCCAGACTGGCACTCCTTCCAGCAACCTGCATCCAAGCAAGGCTGAGCCTCCCTGTTCAGAGGGCTCTTCCTTCACAGTTGCCTGTCCTTCTTGCAGGTGGATCGCATCACCACCTCCAGAGACTGAACAACTCGCTTCCCAAGGGAGCCACCCGAGAGCCTCGAGGAGATGGAGCGAGAGAGGTGAGCTGCAGGTGGCCAAAACCACATCCATGGAGCCACCACCTTCACTGCCCACACCCTGGGAAGCAACGAGCATCTTTTGGATCCCATCTGCTCTGCACTGCCCAGCCTGGCAGCCCCACATCATCAGAGGGTTTGGCACAGAGTCCCCCCCTGCCCCCAGTATGCAACAGACCATCACAGGTCACTGCTGCACCTTGCACTGCAGTTCTTGCTGTGGTTTTAGGTTTTGAATAATAAAAATCTCCAAAGGTGCCTTGATTTCTAAAGCCAAAAGCAGTGCATTCCTTTTTGGAGATGCCAGTTTGTGAGTCTTTTGGGGACAGTTTCTTCCCTTCTTGGTTTCTGCAGCCACGTTCCTCAGCGCCCCCCACTGCCCCATCCCTCCCTGTTCAATGACAGTTTTGATGCCTTAAAGTCTGCATTGCCTTGCCTTCCAAGCCTGCATGCTAGCATCATGATGATGATGAGTGTGATGGGGTTTTTTTTTGGTCACAAGAGCCTGGCTGGACAGCCCTGAACCTTATTTTAACACACCAGTCCCACACAGACAAGAAAAGTTAGCTAAAACCCCCTTCAAATGCCCCTTTTCCCCCCCACCACAACCTGCTGAAATGCCTATAGTAAGTGCCTGGGAGCAGAGAAAACCCATCACCTCCTGTACAGTCAGATGGGAGCACTACAAAACCAGTGCAAGATGCAGAGGAGCAGTGGGTGGTGTTACAGCACAGGGCTGGGATGGCAGGAAACGCTGGGACAGGCACCTGTGTGTCCCCAAGGCTGCCTGCAGACCTCCCCAGGACCTGCTGCCATCCCCAGAGCATCCAAAATCAGCTGACAGCACATTTATCAGGGTTCCCATTTTCCTGGGGATGCCCAGGCACAGCACACAGAACGCTCTGGAGAGCCAGGGAAACCCCCAGCATGGGGCTGCTCAAGTTATAAAGCTCTGATGGCCTAGGATGGGGTGTGGGGGGATTTAAAGTTCAATAAAAACACCCCCAAAACTCTGGGGGCAAAGTCCAGAGCACTCTGGCTGTCCCTGGGCTCGGACGTGGTGCAGGTTGTTGTGCCTCTGGATCAAGGACACCTGTTAAAATGCAAAGCCACACAGCCCAAGCTCATTCTTTAGCCTGTTGCCAGCAGGAGGAAATATTAATTACAGCAGCACTGCAGAGGTAAATCTGCTGAGGGCAGCAGATCTGTTTCCCTCCTGACTCATCACAGCAGTTTGCACGGGTGCCCCACAGCAGCACAGATGCTCAGGGACCCATGGGAGGCTCTGCAGTAAGGGGGGGAACATCTTTCCAGTTGCTTCAGCAAGCTTTGGATCAGGAAGTGCAGGTTGGGGGTGGAGAACGTGGGTTGGGAAGAGATCTGGTGCCTCCAAGTCCATGTCAACCTCAAACAAATCACTTCCTCCTTAAACCAGGGCAGGATGCTCCTGTTTGGGCACTGGGCTGTGCCAGCCCTGAGGTACTCTCTCTTCTCCAGCCATGCTAACTGGCTGCTGCTGGTCATTAGAACCATATTTCAGGGTAGTAAAGGACAGTTGGGTGCAGGTGAAAGTCAATCTGTCCTCCCCTGTTTGCAGGAGAGGACCTGCTCCCCTGGCTGAAAGGCATTTAAAGATGTTAATAAATAGAAAGCAAAATATTTCCAGGCTGTACCAGCCCAAAATTAGACTCACAAAGCAAAGCTGGGGGAAAAAACCCCCCACCCCAACCAAACCCTCAATGCTTCCCCTGCAAACTGAGGCAGTGATGTCCCAGGGATGCTCAGATCCCTCCTGCACCAGTTTGGCTGCTGCCCAACAGCACAACCAGCAGATCTATTCCTGCTGCAAACTGGTGCAGGTCTGCAAGAGGTGGCAACCTGAGACAAAAGTGCTCCCTCTCTCCTGACCTAAAGACCCTTCAAAACTCCTCCAGCAGCCTGGACATGTCCCTGCCATCCCTGGAGCTGTGAAATCCTGCAGCATCTATGTTGTAGTTCTGTGTGGTGGGGTTCTGGTGGAGCAGGGGGGCTGCAGGGGTGGCTTCTGCAAGGAGCAGCCAGAAGTTCTCTGCAGGCCCCACAGAGCAAACACTGGTCAGAGGCAGATGAGTGAGAATGACTTCAGAATTTGCCCTTCTGAGCTGGACTGGTTAAAAAGAAAAAACCAAACCTCAACAAAAAAGCCTGTCTGATGCTCCTGCAGTGATTTCAGTAGACTCTCAGCAACTGGAAATCACTCCAGTTTCCATGGCAGCCTGTGTAATAGGCATCTGGAATTGCTATTACATTAAGCCAGTGGTGTATCACACACACACACAGAGAAACTAATCTTACACACACCCTCTCCCTCCAAGAAAAAAAGAAACTACCATCAAATTCCCACTGTGTCATGTCTAAACCAAAATTCCCCAGTGCTGCCCAGTAGGTCTTTTCTGGCAGTTGATGGAAACGATGCCCTGTATCCCTCCTGCTGCTGCACTGCATCAGAGGCAGCTAAAAATACCTTCCATCCATTCCTCATATTTTTTTACACATCTGCTGTTGCCATGGATACCAGCGTGGCTGCTCTGCCACCCTCTACAGGGAGGGAGGGACTTTGCTCAGCCTGGGATGATGAAGGGACCCTCTGCAAACAGGATGAAAGGTGCCCTGTGTGATGCTCCCAGCAGCTCCTGGGAGTGCTCAGGGTTTGTGGCACCCTCTTGGAAGCAGAAGTCTCCCCAAAATGCTGTCCCCAAGAATTATCCCTTAGCCAATGACCTCATTCCCTCACCCTGCTCCCTGTGACACCCCAGTGACACCCTGTGGCTCCCATCCCCACCCCACCCCAACAGTGTTGGGGCCACACCGAGGTGCAAGTGAGTGAGGAGGAGAACAGGAGCACTGATTTCTGGTCTTAGTTTGAAACTGGGAGCACCAGAGCCTGTCAGGAAAGTTGTAAGCCCAACCTCAAATAAAACTGGGAGGCAAAAATCAGCATTCTCTTCAGCACAACCTTTGGGGATGTAGAGAAATGCCACCTGAACCCAGGCACAGCAGAGCCAAGAAGAAGGAAAAAGACTCTCACTTTCCCTAAGGATTTTCCCCAGATTTTCTGAAAAAAATGTTCCAGGTTTGTCTGTGCAGCTGAGGAAAGTACATAGGGAACTGTTAGGAACGTTAGGACTGTTCCCTTGGAAAAGAAAGCCCTGAGGCTCAGGGTCAGAGGGGCTGCTTGTGGGCTCCCTGGGGAGGTTTCAGGCCAGGTGTGTCTTTCAGTCCTGGCTGCTTTGGTTTGGGAGCTACTTCTGGATGCTCAACATGTTTGAACATTACTGGTAGAGCCAGCAATGGCAAGGGTGGGTGTTACATGGCAGGGCTGACAGGGAGAAAACCCTTTCCAAGGCCAAAGCTTCTCACATTTCATGTCCCCCATCACCAAAACCAGATTCAAGGAATGCAGACATACTCCCTGCCTGCCTGGCCTTCACTTTCCCTCATACTTGCTGGTGCATAAGAAATAGTGAGAAAAAAGTTCCCAACACCCCCATTCCCAGACCTATTCCCTGGTGAGCCCTGGGCTGACAAGGAGAGCACAAGATCTCACATGCCAGCAGAAATGAGCACTGAGCATCTCCCTGAAGCAGCTGAAGACAGAGGTAAGCAGCAGCAGGCCCCAAGGATGTGCCAGGAAGGATTTTAAATGGGAATGGAAAGTGGAATGTAGAAATCCCCAGCTCTCTTGCAAGTCAAAGTTACCTCAGCTGCTAAGTTTCCACTCTCTGTGGTATTTTTACATGCTAGAGTTGCTCCATCCCAATTAATTCTTCCAGCTCTGGAAAAGACTCAACGATTTCATGTCTGTGAAGAACCAGGACTGCAGCACAGTCACCTCCTGCCATCGCTGGAGGTGGCACACAGGGAAAGGCAGCACAGGTTATGGCTCCAGGCACGTCCAGTGTGAGCCAGAAAATGCCCTCAGTCATCATCACTGACCCAGTGGCACAAGGAAAAAGCCTCCCCTGGTTCTCTGGACCTTCCACTGTGAGCAAGAGAGACCTTTGAAAGCCTTTAAATATTAAAATATATTAAAATAATACTAAGAAGTGTGTTCTGGCCACTGTCTGCAGCCCAAATAATTCATTCTGTAGCTCATGTTATTTTTACAAGTTATTTTATAGCCATTTCTTCAAAAAAGCCCATTGCACTCTCCAGCAATGCTAACAGGGAGAGGATCCTCCTGTGCTGTGAGTCTGACTGGTGTGTCCAGCTGCTGCTGGATGGTTCCTATTTTGGAAGGTGGGCTGTTGTAGTGGTTCACAGGGAGGGAAGGCAATGTTAGGGGTGCTCCCCAATATCACTCACACCCCTGAGACATGGATTGTCCCACCCACCCTGCCCTGTCTCCATCACCCCACTGATACTCAGGCAGGTGGCTGTCCCACCTGAGAGTGATGTAAGGAGTGTTCCCTGGACTAGGAAAGCCCTGAGCCCCAGTCTTACTGGGGCTGCTGGTGGGCTGCCTGGGGAGGTTTCAGGCCAGGAACAACTTTCAGTCCTGGCTCCTTTGGTTTGGGAGCTGGATGTTCAGCATTCAGGAAGGTGAGCTGTCATAGTGCCTGAAAACATTGGCAGTTTCTTTCCCTGCCAGGCAGGGGAGTCCCCAGCTGTCCAAATCCAGATGCCACTTAGGAGGAACAGGCAGGGTTTGGAGAACCCTGTGAAAGGGGCTGCTCCCCAGGCATGTACTCACGTGCTGTGGTGGGTATCAGTGACTCAGGCTCAGCATCCAGCCCGTGGGGCAGAGCCCAGGGGAAGCAGCATCTCTCCCTTGCAGAGGCAACGACAGGATTTGCTGGAAATGGCCCAGCCCAGCCTCTTCCAGCCACTGCAGACACTGTTCAGGTCTCTCTCACATCCCCACTCTGCAGACAAGCAGACTCCCAAGGGACTCTGCCAACAGCCACCCCAACATCACCCCACGCAGCCCCCAGACACACACACACACACACACACACCCCTGTGAGCCCCTCGGCAGCCCCAGCTCTGCAGCCCAGACCTGCTCTGGCAGGTGGCTGGTTTGGAGCTGCCCCACAATGCCCTACTCAGGGCTAATTGGCAGCCTCCTGTCCACACATCCTCACTTTGGTGCAATCCTGTGCTTGGGAGGCAAGGCCCTGGGTGCAGATGGCTCATGGTGTGTCACATCCCCCTGAAAGCAGCTTCTATATCAGGCAAAAGTGCTCTGGGCTCTTGGGAAGGAAATCCCCAGGTTTGAGATCTCTGGGATGAGAACATCCCCAGGTTTGAGATCTCTGGGACAAGAACATCCCCAGGTTTGAGATCTCTGGGATGAGAACATCCCAAGTTTGAGATCTCTGGGATGAGAACATCCACGGGTCTGAGTTCTCTAGGACAAGAACATCCCCAGGTCTGAGTTCTCTGGGATGAGAACATCCCCAGGTTTGAGATCTCTGGGACAAGAACATCCCAAGTTTGAGATCTCTGGGACAAGAACATCCCCAGGTTTGAGTTCTCCAGCTTTATGAGAAAATCTCTTGACCAGGATTCTCCTGCCTCCACTTTGCCTAATCAATGAATCTTCTGGAACCCAACACAGATTTGTGTAGTTCTTTAATAATAACATCAAGGTCAGCAAGAGTAATGGCTGAATTTAAGGAATGACACATGCAACAAACAGAGGGAGTAAAACATCATTGCACAGCACTGGCTGAACCAGTTAGACCCGACAAACGTGATTCAACATCAAAACAGAAGGCTTGGTTCTTCTTCCTTTGCTGCATCAGCACCACATATAAGGCAACATTACTGTCTGTTCACCCTCAAATCTTGCCAGACATCCCTTCCCCAACATAAACAGTGACAGAAGGTGCCTCCACACACCAAGGAGCAGAGAGAGAATTCGGATGGCCGCAGAGTCCAGGTGGGTCGATGCTTCAAAGCCCAGCCAGCAACAATCCATAACATCTTAGCAATTTAACAAAAAAGTAATAAAACTTTTCAAAAAACCCCTCTGAACCTTTGTCAAATGCAGCTGCTCAGTCCTCTCTGTGAGACACACTGCCAGGAAGCTTTGCTTGAATGCAAACCCCCAGGAGCAACCAAAGGGACCTGCTAAGAGCACAGGGAACGACCATTTAACACCATCAGGCACCTGTTTATTGCTGTTTAGACCAGGCAGAGAGGAG
The DNA here is from genome assembly GCF_964237585.1 of Gallinula chloropus. Lineage (NCBI taxonomy): Eukaryota > Metazoa > Chordata > Aves > Gruiformes > Rallidae > Gallinula > Gallinula chloropus. Next base: position 9,846,947 of record NC_140106.1, read on the forward strand.
CACGTGCAACTAGTGAACAGTGAGACCTGCTGGAGTCTTTCAGAGACTGCAGGGAAGATGGGAGTACCAACTCCTTTTGATCTCTAACGAACCTTTACGTGACAACTGGCTGGTGTGGGGCGATAGCCTGTGTAATGTGTTTCTAGGGAAGGTTTATAGACAGAGAATACATAGGGTACCACACACCAGGATGTGGTACACCAGCTAATTCAACCTCATTTACATAGCATTAATTGTCAGTGGAAGCTGATTTCAATCCAGGATCAGATTTTTCACTCTTGAGTGTAAGTTCATCCATGAGGGCTGCCAGAAAAGGAGCATGAGTTTTAGAAGCACGTGTGGCACTTCTGGGAAGCCAACTTAGCAGCCACCACAATCAGGTCCACCCTAAGTACAAGACCAGGTACCAAGTCCACCACCAAACATCCTCTAATTTTTCTGAGAACGTTGGCAAGGGTCCACCCCACCCCATTTTCTTGCAGCAGCAGGGATGCTCTGCTTCAGCATCCCCTTACCCTACACCCAGCTCATGTGTCTCTACTCACTGCAGTCCAGATCCATGTGCAAAAACCCTTTTGCCAGTGCTTCAATTAATGCCATGTAAAACAGGTATTCGTCACTACAGGAAATATTTGTACATTTATATATATATATATATAAAAAAAAAGCAATACAACCATAAAGAAAACCAAAAATACAACAAGCACAGCTTGATACGGTACCATGCCATGAACTGTCATTGGCTTTAGAATAATTTACTACAACTTGAAAAATGTTCTTTTATCCACAAGGGATAGGAAATGCTTCCATCTAACATATGGTAAGCATGCAGGAACAATATGTACAACACAAAAATTTGGCCTTTGTTTTTTTAACTCATAAACTGGATGATTACATAGGGGAGGGGACTTGAAAATGATGCTTTTCCCTAACCTGATCTCAGTCTGGTTTTGCTGCTTTAATACCAAAGGGGATTTTTTTTTCCTTTAGTTTGGGGAGAATGAAAATTTCTATGTACATCTGTGAGAAGTCAGAGAATACACTGCTTTTTGGGGGTTTTTTTGCCTATTTTTTCCTCTTCCCCAACAGTAGGTGTAGAACTGTTGGTTAATTGACACTCCAAAGGGGTTCTCAACGCCGTCTTGTTACAAAATCGATTCCCTTTCTGCACCTTTTTTGAACTCCTGAGGATCCTTTCCCGGTGTGTACACCTTCCATCAGGAAACCAAAGCACCCAAGTACTGAACCAGATCCAGCCACCACAAGAGGGAGTCCCACCAAACTCGTGTCAGGGTGTTGCCAGCTCCCCACTCCCACCTGCCCATCGCCAAGTCGCCTCGTTGAACTAACCAGGGGGTGTAGCTGATACAGTCGGACACAGGGAGTAGCGAAACTCTTGGTCTTGCTCCTGTTTGGGGACTGCTCTGTGCTGCCCGCAGACAAAACAGTGTTGGGGGGTGAATTCCTCAGCCTTTTCTCAGAACAGCCAGCCTTGGCTGCCCATGGAGCCTCCAGCTCCACCAGGACCAACGCGCTCATCTCACCGAATAGATGAGATGCTGCTGGGTAAGGCTGGTGAACGACAGACTGACTCTGAGTCTCATGGTAGGGGTTGACTCACGAATGTCCTTACCAAAAGGGTCCCAGGTCAGGTCTCCACTGAGTCTTTTTCATCTGTTCCCTTTTCTCCTTGAGCAATTTTTTTTTTAATTTTCCTTTTTCCTTTTTTTTTTTGATTTTTCTTTTTCCTAGAAAAGCTACAATGAATATTCCCAACAGCGAGCTGGAAGTACCTGGCAAAGCATTTCTGTATCTGGTAGAACATGCTGTGGTTATGAGAACCTTTAGATATTTGTAGAACTGCAGCTACAAAGACAATTTACCTCTTAGGACTTCACAATTTCCAGAGAGAGAGAGAGAGAGAGAGAGAGAGTCCTTCCATGAGAACTAATCCTGACAGCAAATTACAGCCAGAGGGTTGACTGAGGTGCTGAGTGATCTCACCTATTTCTAACACTGTGTGGCAAAGGCAGCTGCTCAGCAGGTTTGCTAGAAGATAAAAGATGTGCATACACAATATCCTGGAGTATGGTGGGGGGGGGGTCCCATGAAGGTGAGGAGAAAGCATGGAGAAATGCAGCCAGTGCATTTCTTGGAAGACTGATTCCCATCTTGCATGGCCAGTGCGTTGATTTTTGCCTTAGTCAACAACTGCTGATAGAAGTGATGTTGTTGAGAGCTGACAGGAGTGAGTAAGCACGCTGGCTCCTCTTCACCACGAGTTTGGAAAGCATCTGCTACTTATTCAGGAAAGGAAAACAAAAAATCAAAACCCATGTGGAAACATTCCCAGGGTGAAGGAATGTCATTTACAGGACAAACAGGAACGCATCAGTGGTGACCATTTCAAACTGACAATAACAAGGAGCCCAAGCAGACTGGATTTAGAGAAATCAATACACCTGAACTCCTGTTTATATCCAGAAATTTTTCTTTTACAAAGGAAAATGGCATTCAATGACACTGCTGAACTTCAGAGCTGTTAACTAGGTGGCCACAATTAGTCCAAACCGAATGCAAAGACTCTTCTGTCAACCATACCTTTCCCAGACCCCTTTGCTCAGGTGTTATGAACTCCTCTGTCCCTCGAGGAGTGCTGAAGGCTGACCTGTCATCAACTGTTCCTTGTCCTCTGGGGATGGGGTCCAAGCCTTTTGACATGCTGACTGGTTTATTTCTCCCATGTTTTCCTTAGTGGCACTCCCATTTTCCTTCACCTGCACCTCCACATACCAACATACACAAATCCAGACACCAGAGACCTACCCCTTCTCCTTTCTGGACCCTCCTGAGATGACAATACCTTCCCTCCTCCAGTTCTCCATGGGAGCAGCTGCCTGTCATGGATTCTTGTTGGATGCACAAGGGTTCCTGTTGGCATTGTTTGCTCAGCAGCTGGAGATGTGATCTGTCATACCTTCAGCCTCCTACCATGAAGTTTGTGCAGCTGTCTCCAGGTAGCCAGCTGGGATGTCTGCACTTGGAAGAGTCTTTTGCAGTCTTTCCCTGGGGAGAATTGCCTTTCCCAAGAGCTTCTTCTAGTTACTCTTTCCTTTTATTTTCCCATGTTTCCTGGAATCGCCACGATAAGACACAGGGAAGTGTGGGGACAAAGTGGGGGGAGTGCCTTGCTTGAGGTGGGACTCAAGTGATTTTGCCTTGTTCCTGCAGTCTCTTGGCTTTTCTTGCTTCCACAGTTTGGTGACACTGATGCACAAGGGGCTTCAAAAAACAATCAACAAAACAAAACAAAAAAAAAACCAAAGGAGAAAGAGACGACTACAAAATCGTTCGTTGTGTTGTCACCCACGTCAAAAATGGTCCAGCTTCCTCTAGCCCCCCCAACTCCCACCCCCCCAGGAAGATGGATGTGATACAGTACTGCTGAAAAAGCCTCTTGGACGCTTGTGGAAGAGATGGGAGCAAGGCTGACCCCCCCCTTAGACTGTTGGGCGAGGTGGGGGCCGAGATGGAGGGGGGGCCCGGTTGGGTGGTGGGGCTTGAGGTGGTGGGGGGAGAGGTGGGAGCGTGGAGGATGGAGATGGGGTGTGAGGTGTGGGGGAGCTGGGTGGAGGGGGGGTGTAGATCGGAGCTGGGGGCAGGGGGTTGTAGATGGGTGCTGGGGGTGGCGATGACGGGGGGTAGGCGTTGTTGAGGGGGTATTTGGGTGGGGCCTCTGTGTTCTTCACTCTGGTGAAATTGATGCAACGGCCCTAAAAGAGAAGAGAACAAAGTGGAAAAGCATGGTTACTGGTTGGGGCAATGGCATCACACCTGAGAGACCTTCCTGGTGTCACACAAAGCTGCTGTCAGCCTGAGTAGCCCCGGGCACACCACGTTGTTCCCTCCCTTCCCCAGTGACAGGGTGTTACAAGGGCACAGCCTGCACTGAGCAACCAAGAGGTTACCCCCAAACACCAGCTTTGGTCGTGGAGGAGGATGAATTCCTGCTTCTCTGATCTTTAAACAGAGCATCCAGCACCCCAAGCCCTGCTGAAGCCACAAGAGCTGGCAGGGGCTGTTCCTATTCTTCAGAGCTGGCTCCTGAGTCAGTACATGACCCGTGGCCCCTTCCCCTACACACACCTCTTCCCAGACCCCAGTTTTCCAAGAAATTTGGACTTTACACCTTTGGAGCCTCTCTCCTTCAAACACTCAGCTTTTGTGTCCTATTTGTCATCATTTACCAACCAGGCAGAAGGGAAGATCTGTTTAACTCAGCTCCTTGCCCAGGCTTTTTCCTGCAATACATCCATTCCTCCTTAGGATGTCTGGATAGTCCAGTGCTCTTGAGAAGCCAATAAACTGCTTTTCTCACTCTTTGGTGCTAAGCTACAGTTTGTTGTACATTTTTAAACAAAACCTTTGCCCTCTGAGCTGCTTTGGGGTTGTTTTTTTTTTCCCCCCTCTCTTAAGTCCCACCTGCAAAACATCCCTCTGTAACTACTCAAATGTCAGCATCAGTGCTGTTGTATTACAGAGTCATTCTTTTAGATATGAAATCACCCAAAAAGGCACTAGAGGGTTTCTGAGTCCATCCTTTGTTTCTTGCATTTATAGTGTGAGCTTACTTTCTATCTTCCTCTTTCCTCTCCCACTGTAAATGTTTTTTTTCCTGGTGGAGAAATGCCAAAAGGAGCATTGAGCCCATGCAGGCTGCAAGGGTCACACCACCAGCTGTTCTGCACCCTCTGCACAGCTCTGTATCTTCTCCCTGCTCTCCCCAGCCTGAGGACAGGAGAAGGACTGAAATCAAAAGGAGGGAGATGCTGGTGGAAAGGCAGAAGGGTGCTGGAGGGGGGATTTGACAGGGATGAGAGGAGCTGGCGTGGAAGGGGCTGACACACAAGAGATACAGACAGCTCTTCCCCAAGAGCTCTGCCAGTTGTATCATCGTGCTCTGTGGCTATGGAGAAACATCTGTCTGGAGCTGGAGCTCAGCAGAGGAAAGTGGATTCCTTGCTGAAGCAGTGAGGCATGCAGAGCAGCCCACAGCTGAGCCCAGCCTGCCTTGTGCAAGTCAAGGTCGTTTAAGGGAAACAAAGATTTCACAGAGCCTCCAGCTGCAGCAAGTTCAAGATGAGAGCATCACCTCGGGGCTGCTCTGAGTGTGGTGGCAGCTGAACCTCCCTGCATGGCTCTGCTCTCTCAGCAGGAAGAACCTCTGGCCTCAGCTCAGGATCTCCTCGAGGAATGAGACTCCAGAGCTGAGCAGAGACCATGGCACAGTCACAAACACACCCATGTGATGCCCCTGCCTGAGGATTAATGCTCTCTCAGGGACAGATTGGCCTTACAGCACGATGGTGGAGAGGGGAAAAGGGAGGAGAGGCTTGGTGGCTGCTGTAGGGTACCATTGGTGCAGGGGGGACGTGCTCTCCTTCACCTGCACAGGACAGAACACCACTGCAGAATGGAGTGGCAGGGTGGGCTATGCCCCTCACCTGAGACGTGCTGTTCCCCTTGGAGCATCCCAGCATCTCTGGTGCCAGCCAGGATGGGGCACCATCTGATAGGCAGAGGAAAGCCTGAAGTAAGCACTCAGCTGTCTCACCTCAGTGTCCCCTGGTTTAACCTCATTATAACACTCTGTGCTGTGATGTCAAGGAAATAGTGTGGGGCAGGACTGATGAGTGAGTAGAAGTCTGACCTCAAGACTAGCCAATTCTGCTGAGAAAAAGCCCCACAACCTAAGAATGTTTTCCTGGTGTAGTCTCACTTCCCCTACAACACGACTTTGTAGCTTCAGACTATTTCTTGCCCTACTTCTGTTTTCTTTCTTTATGTTGGGAATAAAAGAAACCTGAACAAAGAGCAGCAGTCCAGGAATCCCAGCCAGAGAACAAAAAGCTGCAGTTGTTTTTGTGTGGAGAGATACTCTGTCTAGATGCTCCAGGGATGAGGTGATGATGCTTGCTGATCCAAAAGGAACCAAGCACCGCCCTAAGAGCAGTTGAGAGGATGCAGTGAGGCTCAGAAACCTTTGGGTTTGGGGCTGGAGCAGGGCTTGAGGACTAAAAGCCAGCCAGTACTCACAGAAATCCCCAAGGCAAGGTCCCAAATGGGAAGGGAGTACATCCTCTGTCCTGCACACTGGCAAAGCTCTGATTTCTTGTCGATGGGAACCAGCTAGAACAGCTCAGCAGTGCCTCAGCCACAGAGAAGGGGCTGGCAGCTCCTACCAAGGTACAGCTGCACTCCATTCACACCAGTTTTGTACTCACCCAGTGAACCTGTGGCCATGAACTACTGCTTATATCCATGACTAATGATACATAATGACACTTAATGATCCCCATACTAATGATGACTGTTTCTCCAGTAATTGGGTTGCTTTGAAATGCAAGAGCTCTTCTCCCAAACATGATTAAATCTCCACTGTCCTTAATAACTGTGCTTCAAGGTGGGCTTGCTGGCCATGCTGTCTGCTTTGCAGAAGTGGCTGGGCTGCAGTCTGAGCATCAGCCACTCAGACACAGACCAGAGACCAGAGCACAGGAGCACAGACACAAGAGCCAGACTTGACCCAGAGCTAGCACAGCTCATCAGATCCCACTTCCCCATTCCCTTGTGCTGGTTAAACTTCAGAGTTCAAACCTTCCTCCCCTTAAACCAGGATAGAGTGTTCCCTGTCAACATTCCCTCTCTCCCCCCATTTCCTTTGCAGAGAATTGACAGTGACTTGTTTGGCAACACGTTCTGCTACTGTGCAAGGGGCAGTTCTGCAGGGCATCCAAGGTGGGAAGGGCAGACACACAGTTCAGGCTTCCTCCTCTTTGCAGGTGAACCCCCAGACCAAAGGAGGGTTTCACTGCTTGACACCTCTCTCACCCAGGCAGGTGGAGAGGAGTAGGATGTCAGATAGGAGTTTGGAGTCCAAATGTTTTATCAGTGTCCTGGGTATAAATGCAAAGCAGACCCAGGAGGAAGAGAGCTACCTTCATCCAAAAGCTGGATGCTAATCAGGGCTCTCAGCTTGTATCTAGTGGTATGATAACAGACACCAGAGTGCAGAGGTTGTGCTAGCCAGAGGTTGTGCTAGCCAGAGGTTGTGCTAGCCAGTGTGACCACAAACAAGTCATCCTGGAGCTCCAGAAGACCCAGCTTTCTCTGAAATGCAGAGCAAGAGATGTGTTTTCCCACCTGCACCCACCAGAAGGGGCCCTGATTCACAGCTGGGCTTTGTACCATGCAATTGCAAGAGAAAAATAAAACCTCAGCATCCTTGACCTACTCCATGGTTCTGCACTGTTTTATCTGGAGAACTGTCTGGATGAAGACCAAGCTGGCTGGCTGATCACCCATCCATCTGAGCTTTTACAGGGCTTTCCATTGCCAGCATGGCTCAGTTCATCTTGCAGATAAGAGAAGCTGACGTGAGCAGTACCAGACCCTGTGAATAAATGGGCCCCAATGCCTTGTTCAGCCTTGGGATCTGGATGCAGATGCAGAGAGTGCCTGGGGTAAAAGGAGCCTGGGATCTCTCTACAGTCAGTGGAAACACAAGGACCTTAGTGGCTATCAGTCAGCAGCCCCTCTTGGCTATCCACCAAGGTTTAGCACCTCTTTTAGGTGTCCAGATTTAGATGGGGTGGATGTGGATGATGGGTGGCAGAACACCCTGGAGGCAGGAAATGAATCCACTGCCACCAAATGCTACTTTGGATCCTTAAAGAGAAGTCACCTTTCACCCCAGGAGAAAAACCTCCTTAACCAGATTCTACCACAGCCTTCAGAATGAGAGGAGCCAAGTCCACGAGTCCTTCTAGCAGGGAGACAGGAGCTGGAGATACAGAAGGGATGAACACAGGGAACAGGCTGTGTGTTAGAAGGTTGCTCTGTTGGAGCCCTTGGCTAGGTTTCTCTTTCCCTTTCTGCAGCCACAGTGCTTCAGGGGGGTGTTGAAGGGGGGGGGACAGTCACAGCTGTGCCTCAGACAGCCAATGGAAGCGATATGGAGACGTGATTAGATCCCAAATTTAGAGGAATCAGCAAAACCAGCCAAATTCTCATCCTTTTCTGTTGTTGTTCTGGAGTCTGCTGCTTGCAGGCATATGTGTAATGAATTCTGCCTGGGCTCCTCTTGCCCTTTCACCCTCAGCAGCTAATTGTCTTTGGGATGAAGGCAGGCAGCCCTGCCCTGAGGACAACAAAGTGCCTGGCTGTGGGAGGCTCATCTCCTCCCACCCCTCAGCTCTCTGCCTCTGGGGTGTGGTGGGGTTACACAACTGAGCCAGGCTTTTCCTTTTGTTCTTCACATCTGGCTGCCTGGGAAGGGCTCTCAGGCCTGGAAGAGGAGGGTGGGATGTGGGGTGAGGGGGACATTAGGCTGCTGAGGTCGTAGCACAGGGTGGTGGTTGCTGAGCATTCAAGGGAGCGAGCTGGAGGTCCCTTGAATGCTCAGCAATGTGTCTTGGACATAGATCTGCAAAGAGCAGATGCCTCAGCCAAGCTGTGGCACTGCCTAGGAGCTCCACAGCCTTATCCAAGCCACTCCCCACCTCCTCCTGCCCCTCTTTCTGCCTTCTTCTGGCCTGACCAGGGCAGAGCAGAGGAGGAGGATCCCCTCCTGTGACCTGCTGCCCACACTCCTCCTGATGCCCCCAGGATCTCATTGTCTCTCTCAGCCCCCAGGGCACACTGCTGGCTCATGGTCACCCTGTCATCAACCAGGACCCCCAGGTCCTTCTCCACAGAGCTCCTCTCCAGCAGGTCACCCCCAGCCTGTACTGATTCCAGCAGTTATTCCTCCCCAGGTGCCAGACTCTCCACTTGCTTTTGTTGAACCTCATCTGGTTTCTCCCTGCCCAGCATTTCATATGATCCTGTTCTGTTCCTGCAACCCAAAAGCAGTAATGCATCGAAGATCAGAGGAAATGACCTCAAACACCAGGAACTACTGCAATTTTTGCAGCTCTTTCATGGTGTTTGAAATAACCAAGAGCTTATTTAAAGCATCAGCTCAGTCATGTCGCTTTATGAGTAAAGCTCACTTATGTATGTAGTATCTGAGGCCCCCACACTACACAGTGGCTGTGCCAATTCAACCTCCAGTTGAAATCTTACTCACAAGCTTACTCATAACCTCTCCTCTGTGCCTGGCTCTGCAGACCTACTGCAACCCAGATAACACCCATTGGCCTGCCAGCTTCTGGTCCTTGATATCTGTGACTACACTACACAGAGCTGAACCAGCTGGGAAACCTACTGAAAAGAAAACAGAGCAAACTCCTACAAAAAGTGAAACAAGATGATACAGGCCTCTACCTTGCCAAATTCGAGCGTGGGAATGAGCTTAATAGCCTCAGTCTTTGGCTTGTGCTGGAGTTTGGGGAGCGTGGCTCTTTCAGTGATGAGTGGGCATTGTATGACAGCAAGCAGGGCTGATTGCTTTTGCAGGAGCTAGTTTTGGCTTATTTACACTGTGGGATGGGTGTCATTTCCAGGAAGATCTGGTCATTTTTCCCATTGTCTTTCTGGAAAGAGGGAGCTAGCCTTGGAGAAATGCAGTGACACAGGAGAGATGCTGTCTTGCACAGGATTGTGATCTTTCCTCTGGAGGTTGAGTAACAAAGCCTACTGTGTATGAGGAGAAGAGCACAAGCTTCAATGAGCAATGAAATGCATCCTTTTGGCAGTGATAAGTGGAACAACTAATCAAGGGTGGTGGCAGACATCCCTCTGGAGAGGGAGGAAGAGCCCACAATACCTTGCAACCTGCAGAAGTCAGTGACCTGAGGAGGATGTCTTTGGATGCAACTCATCTTTGGGTGTAATTCATCTTTGGGCAAACAAGGCAGGGCATGGATCAGGACAGGATCTGCCATGATGTGAACGTGAGAACAGAGTCCAATAGCTGTTTTCACATCACACCTCAGGAAAACCCTGGGCAGGGCAGTGCTAATGGCTTGAGGTAATGAGAATGACTCTGAAGGACTACTTGTCCTTCCAGTATTTAGTGTGAAATGATTCTCATCCTTGTTTGCCCCAATTGCCTTTGCTTCTGAGGCAGCTCTCTGCCCCTCAATGTTAAAGGCATAACCCTGAAATCCTGTCCTGGGGGGAATTTTTTCCTTAGATCAAGATACAACTGGGGCTCTCCCCTTTATAAGCTGGCAGCTCCCTGCTTCCAAACCAGAGGTCCAGCAGTCCAAGAGCCAGCTCCACGCTTTGTTTTCTGCAGGTCTGCTCTGCAGTAGTCCCACAAGCTGATGAGCAGATCTCAGGGGGTTTTGGCTTTGGAGCTGTTAGTTCCAGGAAAAAAGCTGATGTTTAGGTTAACTTTTCCATGGCTGTTCATGGAAAACCACACAGCAACAGCATGAGAGGTTACAACTTGGTTCTCAAGCTCTGTAGCCTGTCAACAGAAACCTGCTGGCTTAGACTTAATGATGAGTTAAACAATAGCTCCTTACTCGTGCCTGTTCATTCTTGGGTCTGCAGAATGAAGAGTCAAGGGGCAACATAGAGTCACCTAGGTGTGGGGGGTGGTTTGGGGACCCCACAGGGGCTGGGTTTATTCTCAGGTCTGCAAAAGGAATGCTGTCTAGTGTTTAAAGCAGGAGAATCTGAAATCCCATCTCCTGGCTTCTGTTCTTGGTTTCAGCAGGTTTCTCTTCATGACACTGGGAAAGAGTGTGGTGGGAAATGAGAAAATTGCCTCAAATCTGAACTTCCTCATCTCTAAAAAGAAGACTCCAAATTCAGAGTAAGAGAGGACTTGGGGGACTTCCCAGGGTGGCCGATTTTGCTCGTGTGCTGTGTGATATTCACAGTCAATTAGGAATACCCAGCCCTCCCCACGTTGCCAACCATCTGGGATACTCTCTAATGAAGCAGGTTTTGGTGAGCTCACAGGATGTTTGTGTGGCAGAACATGGTCCTCAGTATCCAATTATGAACACATAATCATGGCTCTGGGAATGTTTTCATTGGATTTTGGCACTCCAAGCAAAGGCCCAGGCTAACTGCTACATCCCTCCTGTATTTTCTGATACAGGTGCAATAACACAGCCTGAAGTTACAAACAGCATTCCTGAGTGCTGGGAATACCTCATGGGCTTTCCAGTTCCTCGTGAACCTGCTGATGGCTGAGTTTATTGCAAGTGCAAAACAGGTAATGCTGAAATAGGTTCCCTTTGAGCTCCCCATGGCAAGCTGCTGGTGGTACAGGGTGGGCCGTAAGCCACGACCCACCGAGGACAGGGGCCTACTTCTCGTAGGGATGTGCAGGAGGGTGATGAGCCTGCCCCTCTGCTCTGCCCTGGTCAGGCCCCACTTGGAGTGTTGTGTCCAGTTCTGGGCTCCCCAGTACAAAAAAAGACAGGGATCTCCTGGAGAGAGTCCAGAGGATGCTACGGAGGTGATTATGGGCCTAGAGTATCTCCAGGAGGATGGAGCCAGGCTCTTCTCAGGGATGGCAGCGATAGGACAAGGGGCAACAGGCACAAGCTGGAGCAGAGGAAGCTCCATGGGAATGTCAGGAGAAGCTTTGTCACTGTGAGGGTGACAGAGCCCTGGGACAGGCTGCCCAGGGTCATGTGGAGTCTCCTTCTCTGGAGACATTCAAACTCCACCGGGACATGTTCTTGTGTGTCCTAATCTAGATGATCCTGCTCTGGCAGGGGAGTTGGTCTAGATGATCTTTGGAGGTCCCTTCTAACCCCTAACATCCCACGATTCTGTGTCACACTGACATGGTGTGAGCCACTCTGTCGGTGGTCCCACTCCTAGACCCACAACTTCCCTCCTAAGGGCTGGAGCTGACACTGTTTGCTCCTTTCACACGTTGTGCAGATGTCTGCTAGGGATGAAGGCCTGACCAGGGAAAGCCAAAGGCCAAATGAAGCTGCAGTTTCAGTCATCCCTTTCTGTGCCTTGGACCACAGGTAAAGCATCTGCTGTCGGCGCTTTTGTTTCTGGGTGGCTTTGCATGCCTTGCAAGTCTCTGAGGGCCCTCTGCTGATGTAAAACCCAGGGTTCCCCTCAGGTTCTCAGTGCAGATGGACCCAGACACGGTCCAACATTTTCAGCTGAGGCTGCTCCTTATTTTTAGGAATTTATTACAATCCCCCAGGAAACAATGAGCTCGGCTTTGCCATAAGGACAAAGAGAGCAAAGTCCAGCCCGGCGCTGGAAGCTGCACGAGGGTCACACAACACAAACACAACACACACGTTCACTCAGCAAGAAACCAGCCTGGGAGAGATGGGTTTTCTAGCCATCTCACACAAAGTGATGTGGTCTGCATCAAAATCCTGTCCTTTCTGTTAGAGGAGTTTCACTTCCCATGCTTTTACTAATTTCTAAGAACCTAAACCCATGAACAGGAGGCAAGGAGAAGGGATCATCTGAGGTCATACACAGAAGGACTGGATTCTAAGCTTCAGTCCCCAAATGTGATGTTTGCTGTGAGAGTTTACACACCTGGACATGTGTCTGCACCTCACCTGGGTTCTGCAATTCTACCCCTGTAGCACAGCATCACCATCACCACTGCCCCAACTAAGGGTTTTACCCTGACAGTTAATTCCTTCACCCCACAGCTGCAGAACTACTCGTTCCATGCAGAGGAAAGCCTGAACAACGCTGTTCCCTTGGCTTGTTTTGCCTTCTCTGAAGCAAACTAAGAAGCCCTTTTGTTTCTCAGCTTGTTATCCCAAGGGCTGCCCTTTCTGGGAGCTCCACACAAGGAATACCCTCCGAGCAGAGAGTCCTGCCCAGTCCCTCACTGCTCTGGAAATCTCAAGTCAGCCCTTCAGCAGGGTAATTTCTTGCCTCCATTCAAATCATGCTATTTTATCTATTTTATAGCCTCATCCTCACCTCATAACTAACCACAGTTTGTACCAGAACAGTATTGCTGACATCTAACAAGATATGGGGGGTTATGTGATTTCACCAGTAAACTTGCAAAACCATCCCAGTTCTGGACAAAGGTCCTCTCCCTGCATCTTCATTAATTAAAGTAGGACACATCTTTACGTGTAATTACACATGGTTTTGTTGTACTTGTCCTCTGTATTTATACCCATCTACATCTATGGTTCCCTGTACAAACACAAAACAAAAATGCAATTAGTGTGATGCAATAAAAAAAAACAACTCAGAGAGAATTTGCTCCCAGCTTGAGATGGGCCTGGCCAAGTCAGAGCTTGAAACACATTTTAATCATCTCTGTGTAAACTCCTGACAGAAGAGTGTTTATCAGGGAAATGCAACTAACACTTCAAAGAGACCCTAATTATTTAGATCCTGGGCTTAGTGAGTAATTTGCACAAATAAGCATTCCATGACTCTGTGATAAAAGTGATAAAGATTTGTAATATATATATATATACACATACACACACATATTTACATCACCCCTATGTGATGTTTTCAATGTAAAAATAACCTCATTAATGCTGACAAGAATGCAAACCTAGTCTCTTGAAAATGTGAGAAGACCACAGGAATCCCATGTGACTCTGACTTCCTTGCCTTATTGGAAACATCTGTGTCTGCTGGTAACCTCAGAGCATTGCCAGGTTTGACTCCAAGAAAGAGAAAAAAAAAAAACCTAAAAAAAAAGAGTTTCACAACCTTTTTGTGCACTTCAAAAGTGGTCCTGAACATCCCTCTCTTTTCCTTTTGCTTTAGGATAAAAGGTGTTTTTAAAAGCCCTCTGCAAACCAGACCAAGGTTTGGTTTGGTTCTGCAAATGCAGGTGGCCAATTGCTGCAGATACAGGAACATGATGCTCAGGACCTGTTGCTGATATCAAGAGCCACAGCCTGCACTGAGCTGTTGCACTCAGAGCTCAGGCTGGTGCCATGGGCAGGTATCCTTCCAGGCAGTCCTCCCTGAAGGGGTCTCAGCTCTCTATTGTCCAGGAACATCTAACCCTGTATCCATGCATTACTAGGCAGTTATTTCTGTACCTTTTGCAGCAAAGAAATAGCCCTAGAACAAGGCATCTCAACCTTGATTAAAGGGTTCAGGGCATGAACAAGAGGCAAGGAGAAGGGATCATCTGAGGTCATACAGAGGAGAAGGACTGGAATCTAAGCTTCAGTCCCCAATTTATCCACTGCTATGTATATAAATTGCAAATTTACTAGTTACTGCCCTTGAACCAATGTCTTACTACAGACTGATGTGAACTTCAGGGCAGGGGATCAGAGAGTCACACAGCATCAGGAGTTGGAAGGGACCTCCAAAGATCATCCAGTCCCACCCCCCTGCCAGAGCAGCATCACCCAGACTAAATCCCACGGGAACACATCCAGATGGGTTTGAATGTCTCCAGAGAAGGAGACTCCCTGACCTCTCTGGGCAGCCTGTCCCAGGGCTCTGCCACCCTCACAGGGAAAAAGTTCCTCCTGACATTCCCATGGAGCTTCCTCTGCTCCAGCTTGTGCCCGTTGCCCCTTGTCCTGTCGCTGCCATCGCTGAGAAGAGCCTGGCTCCAGCCTCCTGACTCTCATCTTTTACATATTGATAAAAATTAATGAGGTCACCCCTCAGTCTCCTCTTTTCCAGGCTGAAGATGCCCAGCTCCCTCAGCCTCTCCTCACAAGGAAGGGGTTCCACTCCCTTCATCATCTCAGTGCCCCTGTGCTGGGCTCTTTCAAGGAGTTCTGTGTCCTTCTTGAGCTGAGGGGCCCAGAGCTGGACCAAATATTCCAGATGTGGCCCCACCAGGGCAGAGCAGAGGGGGAGAAGGACCTCTCCTGACATACTAACCACCATGGGCATCCTGCTGCCCCCCAGGACCCTCAGGTCCCTCTCCCCTGCGCTGCTCCCCAACAGGCCAGTCCCCAACCTATACTGGTACCTGGGGCTGTTCTTCCCTGGATGCCAGACCCTACCCTGCCCTGACAATCTATACAGTATCCAGGAAGCTGCAGTAATCAGTAACACACACAGTGCTGACTAATTGAATCTGAATCCCTGGTTCATTCTATGCAAGACATCTTTTTGAACAGCTCAGCTTACGTGCTGGCAGTGGATACAGTACCTGATTACAGCAAGGGATTGCTTATATATGAAAGTGATGTAACCCTGGGATTAAATCCAACTCCTTTTCAGGCTCCAAAGCAAACAGAGCTGCCTTGCAGTTATTTGTCATCTGGCTTCACATTATGTTGACTGGGGGGTGAATTAAGGTGCCCACTCGACATCACCAAGAGTCTTAAATCTGCTTCCTTCTTTTCTTCAGGCAAGAGAAGGGATAAATTGCTTTCATAAGGGCTCCTCTTTCGAGCTCTTAGGAATATCAGATGGTCAAAGGCTCCTGTCTGCAAACTTCAGGCCACTCTTTACTAGCCATAAATTTTGCCTGCAACGGTTTGAATATTCATCTAGCCTGAAGATGCTCCATGCAGTAGGTTTTTAATCTAGCATCTCTGTTTGAGGCTGCTGGTTACTGTAGGATGCTTTGCTAATCACTGGTTCTCTCCTCCCCAGGGCATGTCCATGCTGTAGAGACCACCAAGCCTGGCAGTTGTATGCAGCTGGCAGCGTGGGCACGCTCACTCACTGCTAAGCAACTCTGGATTATTCATCCAGTTCTTGCTGTGAAACCTCCACTGAGCAGCTTGTGCTGTGTGGCTGAAACTGAGCTACTTGGTCTGAAACTCCTTGGGGTGGCTGCAAACCAGAGCACCCAGCTCAGCCTCCATGGCACAGCGTTGCTGCAGGGGACCTGGGATAGGGGCAATGGGTGGCCTGGTGCCCTGTGGCACTGCAGCACCCTGTGAAGGGATGGCATGGGGATGGACTTAGGCATTCAGGATAATGCTGGAAAGCTGAAGCTGCCTTTCCTTCACTGAATCAATCACCAGGCTGGAAAAGACCTTTAAGACCATCGAGTCCAACCATTCTCATCCTAAACTAAACCATATCCCAGAGCACCTCATCTCCCCTTTTTTTAAACACACCCAGGGGGGTGACTCAGCCCCTCCCTGGGCAGCCTGTGCCACAGCCCCACAACTCTTTCAGTGAAGAACTTTCCCCTCACATCTGATCTGCCCTGGGGCAGCTTGAGGCCATTGCCTCTTGTCCCATCTCCTGTCCCCTGGCTAAAGAGACCATCGCCCACCTCTCTGTACCCTCCTGGCAGGGCAGGGGAGGTGGGGAGAAGGTCTCCCCTCAGCCTCCTCTTCTCCAGGCTCAACACCCCCAGCTCCCTCAGCTGCTCCTCAGAGGATTTGCCCTCCAGCCCCTTCCCCAGCCTGGTTGCCCTTCTCTGGACTCACTCCAGGACCTCAATGTCCTTCTGATGCTGAGGAGCCCAGAATTGGACTCAGCACTCAAGGAGCAGCCTCACCAGTGCCCAGTCCAGGGGCACCATCCCCTCCCCAGACCTACTGGCCACACTATTTCTGACACAAGCCAGGATGCCATTGGCCTTCCTGGCTGCCTGGGCACACTGCTGGCTCATGTTCAGCCTGCAGCCACCCAGCACCCCCAGGTCCTTCTCCCCAGCAGCTCTCCAGCCTCTCTGCCCCAGCCTGTAGCGCTGCTCGGGGTCGTTATGTCCCATGTGCAGCACTCTGCCCTTGACCCTGTTGAACCTCTAATTTAAATAACCTCAGATTCAGAGAGAAGAACCCAGCTTTCAAGCACTGGATTTATCTTTGAGATTTCCACATCATCTCCCAGCTTACTATAGACATTCCCTGTGATTGGGATGCTGGTTTTAGTCTATCCTATCTCAGTTTCTCCATTGTAGATGCAGAAAGTGATTTTACCAGAGCTGGGCATTCTTTAGGTTGGGTTTACAACACTTAGAGGCTTCTGTGCAAGGGAGGGAATGAGGTAGCATTGCTGTTAGCTGAACTACCACAACCTACATCTGTGCTTTGGGAGGCAACTTAGTCAAAAAGAAGAACAAAAAGTTGCAAAAAGAGTTGCAAAATCTGCAGCTCACAAAACAAGGAGACTCTAAAGCCCTATTTGGTCCCTGCCAATCTCCTCCTGTTCTTCTCTGTGCCACTGTTCTTCTCAGAGAAATTTACACCTGTGTCCAAACCTTAGGATACAGATGCTACATGATTCATGCTACCTTAAGGCCAGTGGCTTCTCCAGGTCAGCAAACATCAAATAATATCTCATAAAACATATAACTGTCTTGGTGTGATTGGAAATCCAGTGGGAAGGTCAGTGCTGATTTGATGGGGATCTCAGCACGGAAACATCTGCTGGTGCTGACTGCAGCTTTCCGTGCAGATAGTCCTGGGGCAGTGGGAACAGTTTGCTTTTCTTGGAAGAAGAAGGAGCAGTTCCACAGAAAACCCTTTTCAAAATGAACCCAGTTTCTATAGAACAGTGTTGCAAAAGGGTCAGATGTATCACACTGAAATGATGGGAAACTTCTACCCATGCAAACATCTCTGTGGCCAGAATCCCTTGCCTGGGACGTCAGGGCTGGTTTGGATGAGCTTGGACCCAATTCCTGCCATTAGCCTGAAGACTTTACACCAATAACATGATGATAAACACGTAAACACAGCCCTTCCTATGAAGTGGATGCTTAATGAGACACATTCAAGATGATGTTTGTCATTTCTTTCATCTAACCTGGGACACAGTTCTTAGTGCCTCTGGCTTGCAACAAGCCTTGCAGCAACAGCATTTCAACCCTTGGCTGTCCAAAGACAGGACCAGATGTGTAGATGAGGTGCTCAGGGATATGTGTTAGTAGAGGACATGTATGGTTGGACTCAAAGATCTCAAAGATCTTTTCCAACATGGGGATTCTGAAGTAGGGAAAGAATCCCCATGTTTTGGCTGAAGAGAGAAGGAGAACCCCCAGCCTGCCTAAACCTGCCTTTTCAGCTGTGTAAACTCCTGAATGTCAATTCAGTGTTGTACAGCAAGTCCTCATCCAGGTTTTGCCTGTACTGTTGGGAGTGACATCACCTGGTAGCTATGTCACTACTGTAAAGGAATTCACATAAACTGCTCAATTCTGAAAGCACGGAGGGGGGTCCCCCACGGGTGATTCAAAGACAACAAATTCTCAGGGGCTCATAGTTCTGTTTACACAAAGGAAAACAAATGTTCTAAGAGCAGCCTACCCTCACAGAAAGTCCAGGAAGCACTTTGTATCTACATGGGGAAGTGCCCAAACATTTGCAAGTCTTCTCTGCTGGAGAGAAAGGGGCATTCTAGCAGTTCAAGGGGTATTCTAGCAGCTCAAGGGGTATTTTAACAGCTCTAAGCCTGGGCACATTTTCAACCAGCTTCTCTTTCACATTGAATTCTACTTGCACCCAAGTCAGAGATCAGAATCATGAAGAGCTTTGTTTACTTCCAGGCTGGATCATATAACACTTCCATGGACTAATTCTGCTCCTGCTTAAGCTGCCAGGACACAGAGCTGCAAGTCTACAAGTTACATCCCCAAAAAGGGACAGAGTTTGCTAGGAGCACTAGCATAAATCACTGCTAACTGTAATGGGTCCAGTTAAACTGCCCTGGCATAAATGGAAGTGACATCTTTGATGTAAATGATCTTAGCTTGCCAAGGCAAAAAATCATTCACAGAACAGACATTCTTCAAACACCAATTTCTGCAGGGAAACTGCCAGGCATTAGCAATCTGGGTGTTAGGACCTTTTCTCCCCCAAATTAGTATCATGCTCAGTGATGGTATTTAAGCAAATCTGTCCCCCCTGAAGGAAGAAAATATTAAACCATTTATCCACAGAAGATTATTAGTTCTGTATTCAATGGAAAACCTTAAAGGGAGCCAAATGTTACAGCCAAACTATGATTCTCCACCAAAAAATTACATTGGCGTTTCACGTGCAGTTGGAGTTTCCTGAAGCCTTCAAAATGGTGCACAGTTACACAGTTATTTACTGTTTTGGCCAAAGATATTCCCAAAGTAACTCCAATCTCTGGTGTTGATTTAAGTCAGAGGTGTGTAAACCGACTGCCTGACATTTCTACCACTTGGTGAACACAGACAAGGCTCAGAGGGATGTGGAATCTACACCATGAGCAACTGGGTGTAACCATCTACATTGCAAGGAGTTAAGGGATGTCTTATGGCTACCACAGGGATTTCAATCCACCCACACTGTGTACCTTGACCACAGGGTAAGTTTGCAAAGCTCAGGTGCAGCTCTCAGGCTCCTTTCCCAGCTGCGTGTCCCTATGTTGGCCAGAGCAGCACTCAGCAAGGTACCTCTGGAGATAGCTGGGGATAACTCTCCTGAAATGGTTTGGAAAGCACCCAGACATTTATTTCCATTGAAAAGGAGGAGATTTGTACCTTGAAGATGAGGTATCATTGCCCTAAAGCAACATTAGTCCATTCTGATGGGTGGATTCCATTCCCACCCACGAGCACACACTGATGTATAGAAACTTGCAGGACCACAGCTTTTACTAGAAACCTCTGAGAACACTTCCTCTCCCTCACATTCATCAGTCCAAACCTCGTGCTGCAAACTTTGGTTTGTGAAAGTGCCTGTGAAGTTTAAATCTCTGTAGCAAACCAGATCCATCTGTTTACATGGCTGTTCAGAGCGTTACATCAAAACGCAAGGTTTTAATGAAGGAAAACAGGAAGAAATATTCCCTACTACTCATTAGAATTAATTAGGTAATTACTCGAAAGTAGCTATGTTATCTAAGAACAACATGGGACTGGGATCTTTGATGGCTCCATCAGCAGAGGGGTGGCAGCAGGGACAGGGAGGGGATTGTCCCTCTCTGCTCTGCCCTCCCCAGCTGGAGTCCTGTGTCCAGAGCTGGGGCCCAACACAAGGAAGATGTGGGGCTGTTGGAGAGGGGTCAGAGGAGCCACAGAGATGCTCAGAGGGCTGGAGCAGCTCCCCTATGGAGAGAGGCTGAGGGAGCTGGGCTGGGTCAGCCTGGAGAAGAGAAGGCTGTGGGGGGACCTCATTGCAGCCTTCCAGTGCCTGAAGGGAGCAGAGGAACAGGAGGGGAATCAGCTTGTTAAAGGGCAGAGACTGGCAGGACAAGGGGGATGGAGTGAAGCTGAAGGAGGGAAGGTTTAGAGGAGGTATTAGGGGGAAGTTCTTTACAGAGAGAGTGGTGAGGGGCTGGAAGGGGCTGCCCAGAGAGGGGGTGGGTGCCCCATCCCTGGGGGTGTTCACGGCCAGGTTGGCTGGGGCCCTGGGCAACCTTGTGTAGCTCCAGGCCTGGAGGTTGGTGTCCCTGCCTGTGGCAGGGGGTTGGAGCTCTGTGATCCTTGGGGTCCCTTCCAACCCAGACCAGTCTGGGATTCTGTGATTCTATGGGTATTTCTGTCCCTGCACACACACAGTGTTCATATTTGAAACGGTATCAGTTAAACCCCCTTGAACTGCAGTTGCAACCAAAGCTGACAGCCATGACTCTGCTTTGGTTTCTGAGCTGTCACGAGTGTCTGCAGAGGTTGTCAGCACCTTCAGAAGGATTTCATTTCTCCCTAGCTGTAACACACAATGATTTTGAGGCACAATACCTTGTCTCCTGGCTGCGGGCGCATCACGGAAACACGGTCGTAACCTTTCCGCAGCAAGACCCAGAGAGCGTCCAATTTCCCCTGCAATGAAAAGACAGACAGTGTTACCTCCTGCACAAGAACCCATGTGGGGACAACACCACTTAGACCTACATGTTTTTCACTTAGCCATTTGCTGTGCTTGTGTGAGATGCTGGAGAGTGAGGTTTTCTCTCACAGAAACTGGCTCCAAACGTGCTGGAAGCGCAAAGGAAGAGGCTTCCAGATGAGCAATAGGCAGCAATGTCTGACAGCCAGGAGTATCTGTGTGTCTAGCCTTTATCTCACAACCTCCAGAGGTAACAGGCGACTTAGATACCTCCTGGGCTGAGAGTCCAATAGGGACTCAGCTCCTGACCTAGTTGCCAGCAAAACACTCCATCAGCACAGAAAGCGAGTGGGTGAGTTTACACAACCCATTTCTAACTGCTCCTCCTCCTCTGCCTCCAGCTCTGGGTGACCACTGTGACATACTGGAAATAACTGTGATTTGTGTGTCACAGCAATCTGCTGGGGAGGACCAACAGAAGGGCTGTCTCTCCACACAGCCAAGACAGCTCATCACAGCGAGGTGCTGTGTAACTCCCCACTTCACCGTTCCCATCAGCTACACGCCAGCAAGAGCTGGCTCCCAGACAACCTCCCTAGTCCCACACCATGAGTCTGTTAAGATTTACATCTTTTCCAGGTAATAACACACATCTTTCAAAGCTCTCCGTTCCTGTAGGCTGGGTGTCAGCTGCCCAACAAATCCCACCTCACTGGGTGGTCTCATGCCCAAACTCACATGCACAGACCCAGACAAGTTTTTCTCCAAGCCCAACATGTTGAAATCTCCTGTCAACAGAGAGTTGGCTGAGATGGGGGGGTCAGACAGACCCTCCCTGAAAGGCAGATGAAGCATTCCCTTCTGATTGACACACAGCAGTGACACAAAATGCCAAGCCTGGGGTTATTTTTCCAAATGAGCCGAACAGGAGCAGCAGCACAGGGCTCTGCAACGTAGAAATATCCACCGACTCATCTCCTCTGAAACATACATCAGCTGCTGAAGGGTTCCCTGCTCCATCCCCATTGTAACAGGCCATAGTTTCCCTTTCCAAATGAATTCAGCTTCTGGGAGACCTGCAGAAGGGTTTACACCAGTGCTGCACGTTGGCTGGCTCAGTGGAAGGCTACAGACAATATTCCAAGCTGTAAGATGAATTTATCAAACTTTCATACTGAAACTTCATCTGAGCCTTGGACTGTTCCTAGAGATTTATAAGAATTTGTTAAGCTTTCCACTAGGATTGTTCTGGATGCTCTGAATACCTGATATGTGTTTGATACAACTGATACAAGAGCAGGCACCACAAATGGAACCCCTACTAGTAATATCCAGGAAGCTTTATTTTATCCACAGAGATGGAGACAAGCTACTTTTGGCTTACAAACCCAAAAATCTAGCTACCCCTGACTGGACTCAGACTCATGTATGATCACTACCTGCTTCCTGGTTATAAAGACTGTGAAAGTTTTGTGATGGGAGAATTGCCTCGTGTAGCTATCATGGGACTAAGTTATGTGAATGGAAAGCTAAGGTGAATATTGCAGTGGTGGTGGGAAAAGAGGAGCAGCTTCCTCAGCAGTAAGGAACCTTGCCTTCCTGAGAGCCTGGGGTCTCAGGGCTGATGGTGACCGTCAGTGTCTGTGACAGCAAGACCTTCCCAACAGCCAGGGTCCTCTGCCATCCAAGTCAAAGCTCCATGCACTCCTGCATATGCTTCCTCTCATGGGGACAGAGAGACTTTTTCTTCCCTTTTTCAAGAAACTGTTAGGTCCATAATCCTCTTGGAGACCTATATTCCTCAACCAGGGTGTTGAGCCAATGGTTGAAAGCTTATTTGGGAGTTGGAGGGATACATGGGTGGAGACAGACAGACAGAATGACTACATACATCTTGTTTCCATAGGGTACTGGGGAAAAGACTTCCTAAGGTGAGAGCCAGGAAAGTCTGTTGTTCTCAAAGGAAGAAGCAAGAAACTCCTCTGTCAGACACTTCCACATTTGGACAGCACAATCTTAGTCCAAAGGGAAGCCACCCCTGTCTATCCCAATCCATCCACCCCCTAAATCAGCTGGCTGAACCTCTTCATCTCCTGTTCTCCCTGACAACTTAGTACCTTTCCCTCCCATTTGCTCCTTTAGGAAACCAAAGGGAAAACAACAACTTTCCATGGAACAAAAAAAAAAATCCCTTTTAACCCCACAGTCCTAATTTCCAAAAGCCTACCAAGATTTGTTGGGGAAAGCCAAGAGCTCCATCTTTGGGAGTTTGAATAGAGCTTCAGGGTCTGCCCAAGACATCTGGGTAGAAGAGAGGGAGAGTGGGTCATGGAAAAGATGAGATGTTTCTTGAGGAAATGAAAATGGCAATGCATTCACTTGGAAACATAAACACTCCTGTGCTCTCCAGTGGATGGGCTGTGTCTGTTTGGGAACTCCTTTGCAATTGAAACACAAGATTGCTTGGAGGAAAGAGAAAATAAAAATGTCTGGAGGCAAATAAAGCTCTGAGTCCTCCTAGGTATGAAGTCTGGAAAGAAGAAACGATCAGAGCAGCTGAAGGAGGGCATAGTTTCAGGCACGGCTTTGACATGAATGCATTCTCTTCCCAACTGATTGGTTAATTCATCACTGGATCACCTGCCCTGGGCTAGTGAATGACCTGATACCTGGAGTGCTCCTGAGACCCAGGATCTGGTGGTGTCAGCTGGAGGCAGTTCTGTAAGCTGCCTATAAATCCAAGCTGCCCTTGGCTCCCTTCCAGCAAGTAAGCTGTGCCACATCAGCTTTGTAATCAAGACAGCAGAGATAAAGGCTAGAAAATGTGCCACGGTGCCATGGCTTAAGAGATGTCTAAGTAGCCTCCACTTAGGCTTCACCTGTTTCTTTTTGAGACCACCAGTTCTCATTCAACCTCAGCCTTGAGGCATGTCCTGCACGTGAGGCTTTGTTGGTGAACCTTTCTGCATGGTGTTTGAGAGACCAATAGTGGTCCTTTTGAAGTCCAACAAGCACTATGAATGCTCTGAGGAGGAGAGAGAAAGGAGAGGCAGCTAGGTAGACAGGTAGATAAAAGCAGAGGGAGAAACAGAGGTAGGAGGAAAGCTGCTAACCAAACCACAGCAGAGCTGTGTGGTTGGGTGAAGCAGGGAGCGTGTCTTGAACCAAATTAAGGCAAGAGACATGGTCCTTCATGATCCTTCACTTGCAACTACACTTAGTGCCACCCCTCCCTGTGTCAGGGGTACTGGGGGTTTGGTGAGTTTCTTATGAAGTCTGCAGGTTTGTCATTCTCCTTGGAGTATTTGCACTGACCTTTAAACCATTGAAATGATATCTCAAAAGCAGGATACTCCAGTTGGCATCGTGCTCAGTAGCAGCAGCAGCAAAAAAATAACAATAACAACCTGAGAAGCACCAGTGGCCACAATTGGGAGCAGATAAATCCCTGGAGCATTTCAAAAAGCACTTTATCCACTCTCAGCAGTCTATCTACTTTATAGATGTTACTCTGGGAAGAGTAACAAAGGGAGGGAAGAAAAGCTCCTTCAGATAAACTGACAAAAGGCAGGATGCTCTAAGTAAAGGCTGTGTGGAGAAAAGGAACAAGCAAGATGACTGGCTCTAAAATGTGAAGTTCCTGGCTCCTGGTCAGATTCAACCTACCTTGGTTCACTGTTCCTGAGATTTAATTCCTTGCCTTCCTTCTTTACCAATGGCTTTTTTTTTTTATACAAAGGAGCTTGTTACATGCATATTTATCTACTTTCCAAAGGGGTGTTTTACCCAGGCCAGTGGAGTGGGTGGAAATTTCACATCTGCTTTAACCAAAGGAGCTGAGTGCGCTTGGAGCGTGGGGCTGGGGGGAAAATTAAGCTGGGTATCAGGAGACATTTCCTATGGGTGAGGTCTGGTAGTCTGTGAAATCTTCCCCCCTGAGAAGTGGTGGAAGCCTCTATGTTATTTTAAAAACCAGACTGGAAAAAAAAACAGTGAAGGATAGAGTGAAGTTAACAGCCCTGCTTTGGCTGGGAGTGCAGCCCCAATGACCTCATAGGCTATCCCTCCTCACCTCCCTCTGCCTGTTACCACTGTGTGATGCGATGGCTTCCCCTGCACAACACAATGCAAATTCCTCTTCATCCGCTCACAGCTTCAGGACAAGAGCTTCTGCCAAGAGTGCTGATGGATTTTGCCAATTTTGGTAATTCTTACTGCACAGTGAGAGTGAAGAGCAGCACCCCTGCTTCACAGGAACGATCCCCCCTGGTTCTGATGAGCGCTCGGGACTCTACGTGGGAAAGCAGTGGATACAGTTATCCCATCCAGGCACACTGTTTTTTTGGGTGCAGTTCAATAAAGGGTATGGTGGCAATTAATAATTAGGTAAATTCTTGTCCACAGACAGACTCAGGCTGCTAAATATTATCCAGATGTGGAACACCCAAAAGTTATGGGAGTATTTGGATGTGTGGGACTTGGATTGGAACTGTCCTTATAGTGTATACAATTTGAATGGGAGATGAGAGATATTTCTAGGGGAATTAAGAATATGTATCACCTGTCAGATACTCTAATCTTTGTAGCCCCCCTTATAATGGAATTCTTGCTGTTATGAAGCAAAAGCTGTTCCTAGTCAGACCTGAACCCAGGAGTCCATTACACACATTGAATCTTTTCTCCAACCCGCTCTGGAACTTGAGAATTTCCAGCTGGGACAGAGATCAGCTAACTTGCCTCCTCTGTTCAGGTCTGATTTCCTGCCAGGCTGAATAAACTCTGAAAATTAACTGAAGGCTGTAATCTGACAGCATGAGCTGGTGAAGGAAGAGGGGAGAAACTCAGCAGTGGGAGTTTGGTCCTATGGGAAAGGACCTCACTCTGAACTAACGTTGAGAGGCAGTAGTACCCACATGGATCCCTGGTGCCTGAGAATGTATTCTGGGCTCTCTGTGCTAGAATCAGTGTTTCTGTCGGCTCCTCAGTGGTTAGAGTAGAGCTTCATGTGCTGTGAACCCTTCTGACTGCGGCACGCAAAAAGAAGCTGGATGAGGTCATTTCCACAAGCACACAGGAAGAGTGGAAACTCTCCCAGATGGGCTGAGAGTGTTCTACAAATGCTTTGCACTGCTGCAAAATGGCAACACGATGCATTCAGGAACAAAGGAGCTGCTATATGGGATGGCAATGACTGCATTTCCCACTCTGAGCTGAAAACAGTCGAGTCTCTGACCTGTCCCACTGCGGGAACGAACAACCTTCGTGAACACATGTTGAAGTCATTAGAACACAATTGCAAATGACTTGTTGGTAGGATATGTTTATTAGATGATAATCTTTCAGGGGGAAAAGAGAGAAGGCACTGGACCAAATTCTCAAAGAGGCTCCCATTTCCGGATCCTCCGGAAAGCGCTCGCGCTCCCTTGTGCATCTTTGCCATTCCCATCACTGGATTTGAACCAGCTGCAGGATCAATGACTGACAAAGCCAAAACATGTGACTTGCCCAAATTCCTCTGGGCACTGCTTGGAGCTGCTCAGTGATGAAACAGCGCAGGGAATCCTGGGTGTGCTGCTGGGTAATATAGCTGCACTACAAGAACTTGGCTAATAGAATGTGTCTGATTAAACTGATTGCTGTTGTGGAGGAAGAAAATGGGAGAATAACCTCTCCAATTTCCAGCAGTGAGGCATTGCCCCATTCCCCAGAAAGAGTTTAAGGTGAGCTCCAAAGAAGGGCTACAAAGATGATTAAGGGACTGGAGCATCTCCCCTATGAGGAGAGGCTGAATAAGCTGGGGCTGTTCAGTCTTGAGAAGTGAAGACTAAGGGGGGGATCTAATTAATGTCTATAAGTATCTTAAGCATGGAATGCAGGGGGAATTAGCCAGCCCCTTTTCAGTGTCTGTGGGGACAGGACAAGGGGCAATGGCTGCAAGTTGGAGCACAGGGAGTTCCACACCAACATGGGGAAGAACTTTTCCCCAGTGATGGTGAGGGAGCCCTGGGACAGGCTGCCCAGGGGGTGTGGAGTCTCCTTCTCTGGAGAGATTCCAGCCCTGTCTGGATGCTGACCTGTGCAATATGAGCTGGGGAGCTGCTTTGGCAGGGGGGTTGGACCCAATGATCTCTGGAGGCCCCTTCCAACCCCTACAATTCTGTGATTCCATGTGCCAAAAAGTTTACAACCCCCCAGTTACACCCTCCCTGTTTGCAAACCGCTCACAGATAAATTGCCTGCAGAGGGTTTCCAAGTCCCTGACCTGCATCTCCACCCTTCCAAAAGGGAACCCAGCACCCAGGTGGTGCAGGACTTGCACTTGGATACAAATTGGGCCTTTTCAGTCTTTTTGACTCTGGTAACTACAGCGCTGCTACAAATAGTCCCAGGCTGAAAGGAGATGAGGAGGGTATTAGCATTTCCCAGGAGTTAAACCTGAGAAAGAGGAGTGTGGGGTTATTTTTTTCTTTTCATGAGAGCAGCTATACAGTGGCTAAACTGTTCTCCTTTCCTGAGGAAAGCTTAATTTGTCCTGAATGCCAAAGATTAGCTCTGTGACACCAGAGCACCCTCACACCACGCCTTGGATGATGCAGACAGCAGAGGAGGAGAGCGCTCCCAGTTCTTGTGGGCAACCCTTGGGAAACTTTGCATTGCATGTGGCCTGATATCAATGAGAATTTGACCTTTCACATCTGACACACTCGAACTTCAGCCAAACCCTTCCTGCAGGGCATACCCTCCCTGTGAGGAGAGCGTGCTGCCCCACAGCAAGCCATCACCCATGCCTGCTGGCAGACATCCATCTGCTGCACTGCAATCATCCATCTGCTGAGGACAACTCTCCCTGATGACATTTAGCAGCAATTTTCTTCCTATTTTCTCTCCTCTTTTTAAGGAGAGAGGGTACTATTTATGCCCTATGTCTCAGGGGATATACAGTGGGGACTAAAGGGCCTGCCCTTGGAAGTGCAGTCAAGTCTGTTAGCACTTATACAGAAGGTAGCTACAAGACTGGAGGAAATCAGTATCATATTCTGGTTTAAGAAAGCAATGCAAAATCCAAAACCTGATCAGCCTGGTAGGAAATTCCCATTGCCCTATGTGGCTTCTCTCTGCAGCACCTCCCTAGGCACGTGGTTGGTAGGACTCCCCCATGCACAGCTACTTTAGCAGGATCTGGAGGTTTGCAGACAGTTCTATATCTTCACCTTGAATGTGAAAACACGTGGAACACATCTCCTGAAACATCCTATGCAGTACAACCCTGGGCTGGACTTACCTTGATTGGAGAGTACCACTTCCGAGGAGAGGAAGGTCTGCGCATGTTGTTCACAAGGTTCCTGGGTTCAGGGAACTCATACTCCTGTTCTGGCATCTTGACCCTGGCATTCTTGGCTTTCTCTAACTTGGCACCTTCTTCTGTAGAGCCCTTTTCTCCCCAGCGCACCTGTAAAGATGGCATCAGGGCATATTACACTGCTGCAGAGGGTGACATCCTTGAGGTAATAACTAGAGCCTGGTTCTGGGCAGTGTCCCAGTGTCTAAATCCAAGGTGAGGAGTGAGCAACAGGCTGTGAAGTTTGTTTCTAGACTAGAGCCCAAACTTTGAACCACGTCATTGTGATGAGAACTGTGAGACTGGGGAAGGTTTTAAAAAAATCCTAAAAATATTTCCTTGCAATTTGTATGGCAAGACTGCCAGGGCATCCCAGGGACAGACCAGGACCTTTATCTACTAGAAGAAAAGAGATGGTCCCAAACTGAAGGAATCTATGTTTGGCTCTCAAATATTCCTATATAAAAATAATTGGGGTTCAGATGTACAAAAATACTGAATGAAGCTTGTGCCAATCTCCTGAGTTTCTTTCTGGGTAAATTGCAGGGGGATATCACAGGTCTTCTGATTCATGAACTTGTATCCAGTTACCTCCATTCGTTTGATGCCGCCAACTCCTCGTCCACCATAATAAGAGGCATCAACTGTTGGCCATTTCTTCTTTGGAAGGCCATCATCATCTTCTTCCTACAAAACCAAAGGCAAGGTTGTGCTGTTAAGAAGCATGAGTAGAGCTCAAAGGAATAAACAGTCACACGTGAGCCTGCTAGAGCCACTACAGGCACGGTTCTGGTTTCTCACTGGTTATTTTTACAGAGGATGCACACTTATGAAAAGAGAATGTTTCATGGTATAAACACCACCACTTGAAAGGTACAGTCCAGCTCCAGTATGAATGTGATTTTTGCTTCCCTGCCCTTTTTTCTCTTTTAAAGGAGACTCCCCCTTTCATCATCTTAAATTCAGGGAAATAAATTGACACAGCCACCAAAGTAGCACTTGGCATAACTCAAGAGGGTCTTTTGGCTGCAAGTCTGGTTGAGTGATAGCAGCTCAACCTCAACATTCCTCTTTGCCATCCCTTCAGTAATGCCTGTGATTAGGGAGACAACAGCTGCAGCTCCAAGGAGTGTTCCCTGACTCACAGCTCCCTACCCGATCGATCATGGTGGTGGAGTTCAGGTTTCACAGACCAGGGGGAAAAGCAGGAAAGTAAGTCAGATTTGGTCCTGAGTGAAGGCAAATTAAGAGTACACTTGGAAACGACCCCACTACGAATGGCCAACACGAAGATGCAATGATTTTGAGGTGAGGTGGCCAAATGTAATCGGATGCAAAAGTCTAATGGAAAAGCTACAAGAATGGAATTAGCCTCAGCTAGGGAGCCTGTGGAAGTCCATGTAGCTTCAGGGATTTTCATGGGATTATGCTAGCAGAAAGCCAGGCCCTGTGTGAAAAATGAGACTTCAATTCTGGGCAAACTTGAATGTGTTCTACCCTCACATAGAGGAGGCAGAAACCTCTGGTACATCACCAGGCACAACGCTGAACGAATTCAAGAGGATCACGTTGACACTCAAACACAATCAATATTAACAGATCAAGAAAAATCTCCTTATGTTTATTTAAAATGAGTCTAGCTGAAGTTCTAACAAGCTTATTCCATGCCTTGTGTTCTTAGCAAGCAAACTCAGTGTATCCTGCGTTCTTTGTTGCACTACGTAAGGGCTTTGCATACACTCTGCCCTACACAGTGCCTTCCCCTTTAATTCCTACACCTCAGGCTGTGAACTGGCAAAGCAGAAAAGCAGAGTTCATCAAAAATGAGAACTATTTCCTGTGAAAAAATGTGGAGAGAGATGAAATATGGCCCCTCTCTTTTCTTTAATTTTTCACAGGGATTTGGCAAAACTCCAAAACTCAGGAGCTTTCCAAAACTGGAAAAGCCAAAAATACTTTGAAATTTAACTCCCCAATAGGAAAACTGAAAAAAAAAAAAAAAGAGGGGGGAGGGGGTGGAAATCCAAGACAAACTATGCTTTTCATGTCAAACAAAAGCATTTCTGTTTTTCAAAACACACGCACATTGGGCTGCAGGATCTGCCCTGGTTTAAAAGGAGAGTGAAGAATTGAGTCATAAATACAAGGTTCTTCTCCTTCACAGCCGACCTCTTTCTCTTGCTCTGGTTCGAGCTGCTGAGGCTCTTTGCTGCAGCCTAAGAACTTAATATCTCCACATGAAGTTTTTTTTCCATGAAGACTTTTTTTTTTAAATAAATTGGAATCAAAGCCATCTAAATATTTTCCTTCAGCAATTCTCATTCTCTCTCTCTCTCTCTCTCTCTCTCTCTCTCCAGTTTAGCACAGACTGGACTTCTCACAACAGGAAATACCAAGGTTTAGGAAATCTTCCCCACAAGCCCTTAAAAGCCCTGCAAGTCACTTCAATCTAAGATAGGGGTGTCTCTGCCAGAACAACAACAGAATCAGCACACGCACCAGAAGACAACAGTGGACACTTGAAAAACAAAGGAGTCACAAGCTTTCTTCAGGATGAGTCTGTTTACATGTTTTGAAGGGCATGAGAGATTTTGCAATACAAGGGGGGGGTGGGATTAAAAGAAAAAGAAGCAAACCCACCAGTGATGTCCTACACACTTGGCCAATATGCTCCCAACACACGTGAGTGGTTAAAGGGAAGAGACTGGAAACGTGGGGGTCAGGGCAGGGAGGCAGCAGTAAAACCAAGAAGAGAGGTGTACAAGCCTCATGCCCAGCAGCCTTACTCACTGCCTTGTCCACAAGCCAATAAGAGAGGGATGAATTCTCACATCCTGGCTCAGTTTTGCCCAGAGTTTTCTATGCTTAGATACAATGGGGGTTTTGCCTGAGGAAGAAGTGGAGAAGTTCAGCTCTGACCCAAGAGCAGTACAAAAAACAGCCCCGGAAAATTGAAGTGCATTTAAGGATGCTGGAAACTGGCAGTACAGAACTTGGCATCTTTCCTCTCCCAAAATCTGCTTTAGATGGAGCTAGAGTTTCTTTTTAAAAAAAAATAAGAAGTGGGACAGAGCTACATTTCACAGTCAGAGCTCCAGATTCATCACTGCTGGATTTCAGAAAACAAAGATCTGTGTTTATCTCAGAGTCCATGCCGGGCTCTGTACGCTTTGACCTTGACCTGAGGGAACCTCATCTGTGGGTAACACAAGGATAATTCAGGCTCCACGAGGGACATCTGAGCCACTCAGGGTAAGGATTCAAATTAAATTTGGCCAGATACAAAAAAAGTTTGGACAACTTAGCCCTCTCCCTGCTCATATAATTATTTTCACAGTTGTCTGTGCAATGCCTGAACCTCATCAGAATTTAGAGTTGAGAGAGCTCTGCCTGCTGTGGCAGACTTATGCTTTCTACTTGGACAGGCATCTAAGTCACAAATGCATAAACTAAATCATCCCTGAGCAGTTCTGCAAGAACATCACTTTGGTTTTCCTCCTATCTTTGCCTGTCGCTGGCCCAAGACTGCAAAGCATTGTCAGAAAATACTCACAGGTCACAAGAGCATCTATGAGAAAATGTTCTACCAGTGCTCAACTAAGCACCAGGCTGAAGAAAGAGCTCAAATTTCATGAGGCACCAAAAAAATTAACATTTAAGAGCTTATCCTTGAGACACAAGTGCTTAGAAAACCAGTCTTGGTCTTACTGATCACAGAAACTCTTAGTTTATTTATGGTGTAGATTCCTAACAATCCTGCCCGAAGTCAGATCCTCCAAGTGCCAAGCACTACATGGACACAGTTAAGCTTCTGTTTTGATGAGAAAGGATGTTGAGTTATTCCCATCATACAGCTCTGACACCAAGCTACAGGCAGATGAAATAAGGTCTTAGATGGTCAGAGGAGTTAACACTGGCACTCCCATCACCTCTATGATGTGATTAAACCCAACTTCCACAGCCTCTACACTAACCAAGTTTGCTGTGCTGGGCCTGCCTGGATATTTCACATGAAATTCAGCTAGGAAAGTCCACACCTCCATGGTGTAATACCTACACTTCAGCTGTTGCCAGTAACATCCCAAACCTTTTTCTTCCAAATGCCCATTTCTTGAAAGGTTCCTTTTCTCCTCCTCCCATATTTCCACAACTTGCTGCACAAGGGGAGTAGATGGGAAGGAAGAGAGCTGGCATACCCCTGTGACCTGGCTTTATTTCAAGAATAACAGAATACATTTCCTGCTTTGGTGTCTACCAAACATTCCTATCAGATCCTTTCTCTGGAGTTTATTGTGCAACCTCCCCAGCAAGGCTTTTCAGGAAGAGCAAGGAAAACCACTTGGAAAAGATTAATAAACACCAGCAAGTGAGGGTGCAAGCAGCTTCCCCCAGCAGATTAATCCCCATTAGCCATTCTCTGGCCTCACCATCATTTAGTTTTTGTGAGAAAGAGATTAGTTCACCAAGATCAAACTGGTTCAACCTTAACAGGTAGTTTCATCCCTTGGCTAAAGGATAGCTGCCATGCAGTGAGTTAAATTCCTCCTTTCCATGACAGTGATAATTACCTTCAGCATCCCGTAACTGTGCTGCTGAACCATCCTTTCTCTCCAGGGCTTGTGTTTGCTTTGGTGTATGTGGGTAAGATGACAACAGACATAAGAATTATCCAATTACTGGCTGGTTGGTGGCTTGGCTCTGGTACCATGTTAGGGGTGACTGTGGAGCTTGGGTGATAGAGCAGCATGGAAAAACCAGGTCTGAGCGATGAGGAAAGGACATGCTCTGGTCATTGGGTTTTGACAGATTTCAAATCCCTTCTGTGGGAGAAAGTGCTGTCATGACAGAAAATGAAGCTACAGCAGTGGATTTTGGCATTGCCTGGTCTCTGTTTACAAGGCAAGGAAGCAAGGAGAAGAGTGTGGCTCCTGGGGGTAACTCTGGAGGGCTCCAGTTTATGCCCCCTCTGACAGCACTCAGAGTCTGCCCTTCTGTGGGACTGATGAGCATCAGACCTCTGGCATGGGTCAGGTGGTAAACAGGAAATTGTTGGAAGCTGCTGAGCCCCATAGGTTGGGTTGGTTTTGTTGTGGCTTTCTACAGTGAGAACCAGCTTCAGCCTCATGGTAACCTTCTGCTCTGAGTTGAGAAAGAGCTGTTTCAATAAACCCAGCCTGAAGGTGATGGGACACTGAATAAAAGCAGCTGTGTCTTTCTCCACCAGGGCTAGAAAAAGCCTTCCTATCCACTGGAGGTAGAGGAATGTGGTTTTGATCTACCAGCAGTGACTAATCACAGGCCAGAAAGGTGTTCACTGGCTCCTCCAGGCATTCACCTCTTCCGATTGGCATTAACTCAACCTTTCCTGGCTGTAAGTAAAACCATCTGTCCTTCAGCTGGGCTTAACCTCCTCCAGCATCCTGTGTTGTCCGAGCAGCACAGCAGTAAGCTGATGACATTTGCCATTTCTGAATGTATTAATTGGAAGTTTCTAGCCAATAATTATTTCCTTCACCAACAGCCAGCGTGTCTCCAATCGGTCTCAAAAGGCCCTTCAAGCAGAGCTCAGTGAAACCCTAGGGTTTGACAGCAAGGCTACTTTCCCTTCATTGTTACACTATA
Organism: Gallinula chloropus; assembly: GCF_964237585.1. NCBI lineage: Eukaryota > Metazoa > Chordata > Aves > Gruiformes > Rallidae > Gallinula > Gallinula chloropus. Next base: position 9,880,523 of record NC_140106.1, read on the forward strand.
ATGCATTCTCCTTGCAGTGCAAAGACATATGGGCCTCAGCTCCCAAATCTGCTGATGCAAGAATTCCTTTTGTCTTTTTTTTTTGCCAAGATTTTTGGGAGAAGAGGAGGGGGAAAATAAAAAGCAAACTTATTGTAACCATAATGCTGCTGCTGCTGCTTCAGGGATTAGCACTGTTTCATGGAGGAGATGAGCAGTTGCTAGGTTTTCTGCAAGGGAGAAAACTATTTGCAACAACACCTAAGAAAGACTGGATCACAGTAAATCAACATCACCTTCTGTTTGGTTTGAGCAAAGTGGAAAATCTGGAGTATGGAGTATACAACCAAAGCACCACACTCCTGCCAGTGCCATTCTGCAGACCAGGCTCTATGTAAGTAGGTGGGAGCTATGAAACACATCTTTTCAGAGCTTCTGCTATTTTTTCCTCTGGCAGTAAGCTTTACTAATTTTGAAATAGTTTCTAAAATAGTACAAACTGTATTTTCCTTTTTAAGACACCTTTGTCAGCTAAATGTTTAAGATAGCTATGGGATAATTGAGCACTGAGCTTAGGGCATGTCCTCTGGTGGAAAGTACAGGTAAAACTGTAGCATCAAACCAGTCCCCGCATGTTGCCATGTTGCTGTAACCAAAGTCCCCCACCCCAGGATCCCAAAAGAGTAAGAATAACAGCCAAAAGATTGTGCTGATCCCCTCTTGTGTTAACAGGGAACCAAGCAAACCACAGCTACAAGATGAAGACAAGTTTTCAGCCACTAAGTGCCCTGCTCTGGGTACAACCAAGGCCTGGGCAAGTCTGCATTTAAAGCCAACATCTATGGGGAGCAAGCCTAAGAGCAGGCTGAACAGCATTCTGCTTCTGTACAAAGAGGATTTGCCCCTTGTTCTCCACAGTACAAGACCAGTTCAGTTTAAAATAGAAAGCCAGTGGCAAATACTTTGCTAAAGGAAAGCTAAGAGACAGAGGAACTGAGGGCTGTTTCACCCCAAGAGCTCCACAGACTGTTCCTCTCTGTCAGAATCAGGGCCACAAGGAAAATGTAACGTCTCCAGAAACTTCTTTACACCAGTTAAACTAAACTTAACCTGAAGCAAACGTAACCAGTCTGCTGCAACTGGTTTATTTTGCAGCAAGTGCTCTGCTTTTTTGGCACTTACTGGTTGGCCAGGCAGCTTCCTCATATACAAAGCACACCTTTCCTCTTAGTACAGATGTGATTTCCCCATCCAGTCCTTGGCCAGTGAGCCAACATTCCAGAATTATGTATTTTAATTAATTTCAGCAATAGAATCCCTTGGCTTGGAGGAATGTGGGATGCAGAACACGGCACATGCAATTTTAGGTTAATATTTCCCTTTTCCTTCAGAGGGTTGAAGCTAACAAAGCCAGTGTGGATTTACATACAGCCCAAACAGAAATGGCTCCTTAGGAAGACAGATGCCCACATAGAAAAGCACAGGGAGCACTGAATCCAGGTGCAAAGCTCCCTTGGGTCCAGGAATGTTCAGATTTGGAGTTTCACTTTTGAACAGGATGAGTGCCACCAAGATGGAGATTCTAATACCAGCCTTGGCTCCAGCTGCCCTGAACAAAACAGTGCCCAGTGCAGGCAGGAGCTAGGTCTAATTCCACCTCTGAGCTGTGAGGGTGTCTCTCTGCCTTGGCACAGAGCACACTCACTGGGCCAGACTTAAGGCAGAGTAGAGGGAGGATCATTTCAGCAAGCTTTTCCACTTGCAAGCTGAAGCAGGCAATGAGTTTGTCTCTAGACACAGAAAACAAGGCGAACTAACCAACCAAATCACCCTGGGCAAAGCTCTACGTCTTCTCTTGCTTGCAGAGTTAAGAGGAACTGATCCAAACCCCAGTGAAGTCAATGGAAAAACTCCCATTGACATCAACGTGCCCAAGGACTGTTCATGAAACCCCATGTGTAAAGCAGTGAGGGCAGACTCACTGCCTGCTGAACGCAGAAGGACGTAGGAAGAGACAGATGAAAAACCAGGCATGTTTCTGGGCAGGGTGTACTAATTAAGCAATGGTGACATAGCTCTAAACCATCTCTTGCTAGATTCATCTGAAAAGAGCAAGCAGAACTGAGATGAAGGCTTTAATGTAGTTTTTACCATTTCTTTCCATTAAAATGTCCCTGGCTACTGTGGCTTTTCTGATGTCATGACAGCTTCAGTGAGGGTTTTACATCTGCTCAGAATCTGGTCCTCTCTCTTCAGACACGTTGCAGAGGCCAAGGGCTGCAGTGGCTCACTAACCCTTGTAGTCCAAGGGATCAGCATTGTGAGTTACCACTCAGCTGCCAAGAGCTTTTATATACTCTAAGCCATCAAAATCATTACCCTGCCACTCCAGGAAGGTAGTTAAGTATATGTTTAGGTTCCATTAACTTCAAAGTTAAACATACTCTTAGGAGTTGTCCTTTTTGTGAATCACAGCCTAACTCTGTAGTGCTGTTCTGACCAGGTGGAAGAATCATCTGCTTCTGTTCTCCTTCCCTACCTGCTCCATGGAGTAACTGTATACATAAAACTACAGTCAAATAACAACCCACACACACACATCTCTGCCTCTCCAGAAAGCCAAGTGAAACACGCATGGCAGACACCAGCTAAAAAGCCCCTGCTTTTGAGTTTAAGGCTCTTGAGTTTAAGGCTACAAAGCTGAGAACAAAGGTTTAAATAGTCCATACTCTGCCATGCAGCAGAATCCACAACCTCTTGTGAGGAGACTGAACAAAATCCTGTCCTTAACTTTGAGGAAACTATGTGGTCGGTGTTACTCACCTCGCTGTCTTCTGCAGGAGGTGGGGGAGGCTCTTTGATGATCTAGAAGGATCAAAGAGAGACAGGTTAGTAAATCCATACTTTGTTCTTCAGCACAATTCAAATGTCACTTAAAAAAAAAAATGAGAAAACAACAGGATACTCTGCTGTGAACATCCCTGAACTTGGTTGCCATAGCACGTGGTTGTGTGTGCTACTGGTGTCAGTCACTGGGAGTAAGGGGGAAATGGGAGGTGCTCCAAAGCCTGGCCACGCAGGCATTCCCTAATTGCAGCTCCAGACTCACACTGCTCAGTAGGTGACCCCCACCCTATGTGAGAAAACAGCAAATTCAAAGTCCTATCACTGATTCTCCAGCCTCCTGACCTCTGGGTAGAAGCCTCAGTCAGTGCTGGCTTGAAGCAACAGGTAGAATCGCTATTGCACCTACACAGCTCTGCTCAAATGGGTGTCTCCTCTACTGGCCACTGCACACGTGTACAGATTCTGCCTCAAATAATTTACAGTCTGAGCAAGGACTGGAAAGCAAAACCAAGGTGAAGTAAAATGTCCTGGAGACATTAGAAAGCAGCAATAAACCCCCCAGCCCCTGCCTCCAGGCGTGCTCTTCGTTCCAGAAGGCTGCACCATCCCATACCCTCATGAAAAATGCTTTTCACATCACCAGACTAACGTGGCTCACTCTCATAAGCTTTTTTTTTTAAAAAAATGAACCTACATTTGAGGCTCTCCCAGGATTTCCAATAAAGTAAGCTGGGTGAGGTTCTTAAACTAGTCCAGGATATTCTCCATAGAAACAATTTAAGTTTATGTGGGCGTGAGGCTATTATTTCATGCAAAAAGTTTGCATCTAGGGCTCAGCAGGCAGTTGGCTATTATCACAGCCCTCCACTCCAAAAGCAACAGCAGAGCCTTCCAAAGGGAAAGCAGTTGCATACAGGCACGTCAAATATCTCTGGCTTCCTCGAGACGCACCCCGAGGCACAGCCACTGCAGTCAACAGAGCGAATCCAGCCAGTCCTGGCAATGCAGCTGCCCCAGGGATGGGTTTTCTCTGGTAGGTTTAAGTCCATCTGGGCAAGGCAGCTCTTTCTTTCACACCAGGCCATGAGTCAGATGGTGTCAGGGTGCTGAGAGCCTGCAGAGATAATGCTGAGCATCCTCAGCTCCTCTCAGGACTGGGTATTAGTTGTAGAGACTACAGATGGGTAGGCTTAAAAGTTACCCTTAGTCCTTCCCAGTAACAGCCTGGCTGCTTAAATGCAGAAAGGGAAAATGACAATCACATTAAAGGCCCTGAAGATATAAATATTTACAACAATTTCTCTCACTCGTGTTTTTCCTGCTCTGATGAGCTCACTGTTTTGCTTTTCTTCTGCAAACCCCGAGTCATGCAATGTGGCCATTAATGAAGAGCATGTGCCTCTGGCTAGGGACAAGACTGGGGCTGGATCAGTGTGTTGTTTGCAGTGATGGCTGCAGAGCTCTGCCACTACTCCTGGGAGCAGGGCTTTGGTCATGGTGGCCTCCAGTGCTCCTTCAGGCCTTCAGGGGGAACCCTGCTGAAGAATCTTTGTGCTTTAGGAATCCACATGGAATCTTTGTGTGCAAAGAAGAACAAAGCACTCATGGGAGCGTGAAATGATGTTTGAAGAGCGTGGTGGGTGCATCCTACATCTGCAGCAAGGCTCAGATCTGGCACAGCAGAAGCCTGGGCTAGGCCGTAAAGCCACCGCCCGCGTGAGGGGGAAAGGAGGGGTCTAAGATGGAACCAGCATGATCTGCTACATGACACAATAAATACTGACACAGCAAGTACAGCACTAAAATACACAGGTGACCTCTCTAACCATGTTTCAGGTACATTTTTGGTCAGTGTGAGGGGTGATGCCTGGCAGCAGGCCTCCCTTTGAACCAAGCCCTTCATCCAAATCTATTGGCTGCTGAAAAGTTTCAGATATCTGATAAAACACCTACAGGAAATGGCCTGATTCCCTTCTCTAACATTATTCTGGTGGAACATCTTGGGTTTCAGTGGAGTTTCTCTCATTTGCATTGGCATGAAACCTGAGGATAATCTGTCCAACACATTTGGTCCAGCTAAGCATTCAAACGCCATTTCTCAGCCAGTATCACCAGCAGCTCTTGAGACTACAGACTTGGAAGTGAAGACATGGCTTTATTTTTCATACATTTGCATTCCTTCCCCTATAACATGCAGACACACTAGCTGATTTCTATAAACACATCAAGTTTTTTTTCTATCACAGCCCAGGAAGAAGCAAAAAAAGGGTCCTAGAGCCCAAAGGCAGCACCTCACACCTGCTCAGTTTGCAGAAACCCAAACAACTACTCAAGTCTGAGAAAGAAAAATGCCATTGCAGGGAACTTGGTGAGGACACAGCCCACACCAGCACACAAGGCTCGAGTCTGCCACGTTTTGTTCTGGGCTGCACCTCTCTCCTTCCCTCTGCATCGCCAGATGACACACAGGGACCTGCTGAACGCAATCAGCTGGGAGCACGCTCAGCCAAGCAAAATGCTTCAGCTAGCTTAGCTTGGCAAGGCTGAAGTGTTTGTTCATGTGTGCTGCAATTGTTTTGATAACCCCAAGGCATTTCAGAGATTGCTGCTGCTGCAACTGTGTCTCCTGTCCCTGAGTTTGAAGGAAGAAAAAGATCATCCTTCAGCAACCGTGTTTGCTCGCTAGGTGAGGAGTACCTGCTACCTGTAGAAGTACCTGCTACCTGTAGAAGTACCTGCTACATCATTGTCATGCTATAAAAAGCTTGCAATGCTGCCTTGTTTTCTAGGAAGTGGAGGGCCTGGGGGATGGAGAGGTGGCCATCAGCTTTTCTTGACAGAGGAAGGAACTTCATGAGTAGTTGTCAGCACTTTCTACACACTCAGCTGTGAACATTCAGGACAGAAAAGCAATTCTTTGCCTTGGTCACTTTTCAGCACTGATCTCAACGTGGATGTGAGTGACACGGACCCTGGGCCACCCTGATGTCACAGATACATAGAGAAGCAGATGGTTCTGTCTCAGTGTAAAAGCAGAGGAATGCTCATAGCCCTCTCCTACAAGTTGAAAAGCATTGGAGACAACTGGGTTTCTGTTGCCCTGAAGTTTCTGTAGCCATTCAGGCACAAGCAAGCACATGTTGAAGCCAAAGTCTGCATATTCCAGGAATGTGTCCAGGATGTTTTCCATCTTGGGGGACCAGAAAACTCCACCAGTTTACAGCGTCCAACAAGCACATACTCAGTGACTCTCCCTGGAGTTTTTTATGATAAATAGGGGCAATATGGTTCTTGTCAGTGAAGTGTGTCTGCTTTAAGATGGAACAGATCATTATTTAAAGAGGGCAACAGGAGAAAACAGTATAAAATCACAGAATTGTAGGGGTTGGAAGGGACCTCTAGAGCTCATCAGGTCCAACCCCCTGCCCAAGCAGGGTCCCTAGGACAGGGCGCACAGGTCAGCATCCAGACTGGTCTTGAATAAGAAATAAAAGACTTATCTCTAATTAATATTAAAATTTGAGACAGATCATGCAATTAACTAAGCAGATGTTTTGTCCTTATTTACCTTGGCTCTTCTGGAACATACAGAACAGGTAGCTTTGCTAGCCTAATAAGCTATGTGGGGGTTTGGTTGGGTTTTCAAAGCATTAACTATGAGCCATCTAACCTGCCTTTCCCCCCACACACACACACACTTACCTAACTTTGATCTCCTCTAAGCCCTGTGACAGCGTTTCATAGCCCAAGTTATGAGTTGGGTAAAGGAAGGTTTCCTTTTTATTTGTTCCATACCTGCCATATCTCCTAAGCACCCAGTAAATCCTTGGAGATTTGGTTTACACTTCAAAGTTTCTAATACAAGCAGCAGCCTGTCCCTCTGTCTTCCTCTGCAGTACAACACGTTCTTCTTCCTAGACATAGTAGGAAGAGGTAACTGAAGTCCAATTGGAAAGCTAACCCATCCTTTGGAGTCAACTTCTTTTGTGAGCCTGGAAGGGGATCCAGGAATCTCAATTTTAACTCATTAAAACTCTTTAATGTCAAGGCTGTCCCACACCTAAGGTTTCATGTTGACATGCACAAATCATGTTTAATACAGATCATAGCCCAGGTCAGTCATCCACTTATGAAAGACACGACTTGGGCAGGGGGAGGACCTTCCATTTAATTACCCCTGGTACAGCTTGCTATGGAGTGGGGCTGACATGCAGTTCTCCAGGGAACACATGACAAAACAGAGCATCTGCAAAGGTCATTCCTTTGCCTAGGCTGGTTGACTTGCAGTGATGCACGAGGCCAGAGTCAGCAGGGTTTGCTCCAAGTGTCTGACCCACTTTCTTTGGAAGACTATATAAATGAAATCCATCTTCTAGACTGAAGAAAAAAAGTCATTGCTACTTCCAGCTCCATGCAGGAGCCCTTGCTCTCACTCATTCATGGCCAGTGAATTTTTTTGGTCATGCAAGACTGTCCTAAAGACCTATTTGTCCTTAGCTGGGCTGAGCCAGCTTTCCATGGCCAGGGGTAGAAAAAAAAAAATGAAAGTAGTAATTTTTATTGAGTTAATTACCACCCATGCAGAGCCACCTCTGTGTAAAGTATCTCTCATGGTCTGGAACAAGAGGTGCTGAAGCTGGTTGAGATTAATCTATCTGGCCTTTAAGAAATGCATTAGCAAGTAAAAAGGTTTGGGAATCTTAAGTCTAGGTAGATCTAAAGGCAAATGGCCAGGTTCCTAACTCAGAGGACAAAGCTTAGCGCTTTTCAAAGAGGAACTCCATGAAGATCTGTCAGTCTGGCCACCCTGGAACTGATGGGCACTTTGGAGAATTTGGCTTTAACTTTCTGGTAGTGACTCATCATCCTGGGCTACCTGAAATTAGCCTGTGTAGAGAAGTGCATGACACACACACACCCCTCTCTACAAAGGCAAACTGCTCCTGCTGTGCTACTTTCAGGTTCCATGCCAGAACAGACAGATATAGAACATGATGTTCGTATCAAACCCACCCTGATCTGACTGAGAGGAGGCAGAGAGGCACAGTGAACTGCTGTGGGCACTCTGGATGGCTACTAAGGCTGCCTTCAGCCTCCTGCTGCCCTTCATACACAGAGAAGTCAGTTCTGTTCTTTACACTAACTTTAAACACACTATGTAGCAGCACTACCTCCAAATGGGTTTGGATTGACCAGGCTATATAGGAAGGTGCTCATTTGTGGCAGCACACACAGACTCAGTGCTCAGATGTTACACACCACATGAAGCTCCCATAAACTCAGTGAAACCTCCCCTGTTACACACAGGTGAGCACTTGCCTCCACAGCTCAGGTCTGACCCAAGGCAGGGACTGTGGACCCCTGTAAGCAATTGCTGCTCCCACGTTTGTAGCTCCTTCTCTCACTTTGTCTCTCTAACATTTCAGATGAGTCATGACCCCGTGCTGTCTTCACCCAAAATCATCACAATGGCAGAAACTGGGCCTCCTGCACAGGGGAGTGGGTGGGAATCAGACTATGTGGACCCCTGTAAGCAACCTCCCTTGAGCCAGTGTGCACCAGGGAGTTTGGTGACTCTCCTGGGTGGCTGTAGAATCTATGCATTTCCTCCCCCCGCCTTCCACCAGTTCAGCCACGATTTTCATGTGGTTTCAATATACATTTTCTGTATTCTCTCCATCCAGCTTTTTGTTTCCAAAACTTCTGGTCAGCTGCAGTACAGAGAGAGCCAAACAAATTGCTGGGTTCTTCCATGCTTCCTTCCAGAAAGCAGCTTTAAAGTTGAAACCGGTGTTAGATGCTTCAATACAAATACCTCCCTCCTGTGCCAGCCACACCACAAAGCTGCAGTATAAAAGTCAGTAAGATGGTGTATGTATATTCTAAGTGGGCAATTAACAGCCCAGCTTCCCATGCCTTTCCTCCTCAGGCCACACTGTATGGATGCAAAAGGGAGGCAAAGACTTATATTTATGTCAAAAGTGTGAGGAAATGGGAGCATTTGGGGAAATGCTTTGAGTACCAGAGTCTCAGCTCACTGGGGAGATGTGGAATCCACCCTCATCCTCTGCATTTTGCTCCCTAGACTGCCCTAAGGCTCAGCCCAAGGCTTGGGGCAGGCTGATGGTTGCCATCACTTCAGCTTTGCCAGGGCTAAGCTTCCATGCAGGTCCTGTTCAGGTGCAGAGTACGGCCCAGACACAACGCAGCCTCACGGTTCTACGTGCCCATGGCAGACACTTGCTCAGTGTTGTGCTGCACATTGGCACAGGGACACTGTCCCAGCACAGACAACCCCCCCAGCTATTGCATTAACTATGCCTTCATTAGACACCCAAAGCCAGCTCCATTCCCAAGCCAATCTAACAACCTAAGGCAGTTTTCTACCTATTATCCACTTGACTTGCATCTGCCATTAACATCTGTTTGGTTTATACCACATTAAACCCAAGTCTTATGCTGGTCTCCTACCCAAAACCTCAACAGCCTCTTGCACATACAGACTCTGCTATGATCCCACAGACCCTTCAGGTGATGCTCTGGTCAGGAAAGGGGTGGAATAGCAAAATGCCCTCTAACATCAACAAGGCCAGGATCATCCAAGCAGATACACTCTGCTCAGGAAAAGTGGGGTCACCTTATTCCAGATGTCTTTGCATTTGCCATCATTCTCCAATGAGTACAGGGTTGGGGCTGTCAGCTTAGTGGAATGGTCTTTCTGTGCTTGCTGTCACTGAATAAACATCCTTGAAAGCTTCTGGAAGCACCTGGCACCCATGCTTTGGGAATGACATTAAGGGAAACATTGCCTGTGCTGGTATCAGGGACAGCAAAGACCTTATTGTTCTGATCCACTAAGCAACAATTGCATCTACTGTAAACTGAGTGGTAAATTCCAGACTTCATCCCAGAATACTGCTGAGACCAATAAATTTGGATACAGTTGGAAACAGCATTTCTTTATGGGTGCATGCCAAGGAGATACTGGGTTCCAGATAAACCTCCAGAGTAAAAGTCTACTGACTTCAGCCCATTTACTCCAGGGATGAAGCTGGCTTGGTGTCTTTCCTGAAGAACTGCTGGATAATAACGATTCCTATTTAATTAAAAAGCATGCCAAGAGGAATTTCAGGGTTTAGAAATGTGCTTGTCACTCAGAAACAAATTTATATTTGGTAAGAAAAAAAGTTTGTTGTGCTTGGTTGTTGGTTTTTTTTGTTTCTTATTCCCCAGAGACACAGACAAGGAACTTGAAATGTCCCTGGGCTTGGATCCACAGCAGTGTCTCTGGGTCTGTGGTTTGATTATTAGAGGTTATTGCTTGCCTGACTCCCTTGTCTGTTGTGTAAGCCAGTTCCTCTGCCCTTAATTCACTCTGGGCTCCTGACAGCACTGCATTCCTTAGTGTGCCACTACCACACAAGTAAATAAGCTCTGTTCTCTTTCTCTCTACCCAAAGCCAAACAGGCTGGGTGCTCCTCTGTGGCTTTATCTTGAATTTTACAGAATCTTTGGGTACAGTGATGTACCTTCACTGCTCACTGCTAAACACACTGGACTGCTGTCCCAGAGAGATGGAAGAGATTTCATACAGGCTCTTGAATTAAAATCCTCCCAGCAAATGGAAGGATGTGTTTGACTTACATTTGGAAAATATCAGTGAAATAGCAAGGTCTCCAAGTGGAGACAAGGAGGGAACGTGGGAGGTAAATAAAGGAGGAGAGAGGGTGAGGAAAAGCTTTTATCTACAGCAATTATTTTAAGTGCAGAATTTAAATCTGGAAAATATTAAGCTTATGACATTTCATGTGGACAAGAGACTCCCTATCTCTGCTGCACCCGCCTTGCTTATCTGGCCTGTATTTCTCACTCTTCAAGAACACAGTTAAATGACCACTAACCTCATATTCCACTGCACCAGGCCCACACTACCCTCCCAACACATAGTTCTGTATTTCCTTTACTCCATCTTCTTATTTACACCCTTTTCCTATCAGCTTCATCTTTCTCCTGGAACAGAACCTCACAATGGCAGCATCACTTAGCACCTTCCCTCTCTATCACCTCAACTCCCCACCAAATCTCAGCATAAACATCCACACAGGGCACCTCTCCATTGACTTGCATCCAGCTGCACCAACAAAGAAGTTGGCCCAATTTCTCTTGGGAACATGCCATCTAGTTCAGACAGATAATCCTGAGCAACCTACCCCCTTGCTAATCCTTTGTCCATTTTTAGCACAGATTTTTTTTACTGTTCTGAAAAGTCCAAATAAGTATATTTCCCCCTTATGGTTTTTATCTCAGGACAAAGGTGCCAAACTACTGTGAAGAGCATTGTTTACCCCCTGGCTTTTCCAGCTAGAAACAGAAAGAGACAACTAAGATTTTTTTCCTGCAACATTTTCATCCTTGTTCTGGATAGAGAAATACATCTGAACACAAAGGACTCATCCTCAAATGGGACTGCTCCTCCAAAGCACCATATTGTAGGTTTGGTAAGACATGGGGTAAATTTACAACACTGGGTAAGTGATTTAAAATCAGGAATAGCTCTAGTGACACTGAAAATGCAGCCAGTTTGGGGAGTCTTTAAAAAAGCATCTGTAACATCACATGTAGTCACCAAACACAGACTCCAATACTGCTGACATTTGTCCAGCCCTAATTCTTCTGTGTTTGCAGCACAAACAGGACCACAAAGCAAGAGCAGAGCTTCACTCTATTGTACATTCCCCAACAACCAGCCTTTGCCCTGACCTTCACTGGGATAGGCAGCCCCAGGGCTGAGCAGAAGAGATGTACAATGGTGTGACCGGTCCCCTCAGACAAACACCACGGGCACACGTGGGAGCAGAGCTTGTCCCCAGGCCTGTCATTTCCTCCTTGCCTCCCTCAACCTTTTCCTTCTCCACTGCTTTCTCCTGCCTTCTCTCTGCCTTTCTTAATTATTAACCCAGTGACTGTGCTTATTAACCACTCAGAACCTTTTATGACAAACCATGGAGCAAGGATAATGCCCCGTGAAGCACAGTCATACTGCTACTGGAAATGTCACTTGGCTACTTCAAAGAGCTTTTTGGACATGCTGAGGCAGGAGCAAAGTTAATCTTGGAAAAATTTGCAGCTAGAAATGTTTTTTTCTGTGTACTAGGAGCAGAACAAGGACTGCAGCCTGGGTTCAGCAGGCCTGCCTTTAAGAGGAGCCCTCCAGCAGTGAGATGCTGACACTGGGGTTCAAAAATCCCCTCAAAGCCATTCCTTTGTGGAATGGCATGGCAACTAACAGGCTTCTGCAAACCATTGCCATTTTGTTACCAATAAAAGGCTAAAAGGCTCCTGAGAATGTCTGTCTGTTAGCAACATTGCTGTTTCATGACCTTTGTAAATCCCAAGGTCTGGCAGATGAAACAAGAGCCACAGAACAGTGCCAGGGATGGAAGAAACGCCTCTTGTTCAATGACCAGTCCTGTGCTCCTTCTTACTGGAAAGCTTTGCCTCCTTCCCACTCGTTTCTTACATCCAGGCAACACTGAATTGCTGTTCTGTGTTGAGGATTGCTGTCACTTACCACTGTGCAGCAAAGGGGCCAGAACCACCAGAGAAGAACCAGCGCCAGCAGGAGGAAAAGGATCAACAGAGCGATAGCCAGGATGGTCCCATCGGACTGGAAGAGAAACACACAGAGCACGTGAGCACCCCTGACACAACTCCCCTCTCCCCAGCACCTCCCTGGGCACCCTGCTTCCAGGTGAGCACATGTCCCAGCAGCCATTCCCATACTCCAGTTATTTCCCAGACAAAATGCAGTGGCAGCTGCTCCCCCCACAGAGCAAAGAGCTCTAGATCCCTTCCTAGGGAATTATTTCCCTTCACATCAAAACTAACACAACAGTGCTCAGGGTATTGTAATGCCTGAAAAGAAAATTAAAAATATATATATTTGAAAAAGAGCTCAGGACAGAATGTTTAATTGCAGTTTAAGCATTCTCCTTTCTTTGCAGTTTTTTTCCTCTCTCACAGAATAAACTTGAAAGTGATGTTATAATTAAAGTTTACTCCAAACAGAACTTGAAGCAAGATCTCTGTGGGTCCAAAGCTAAGGTCACCTCGCTCATCTTAGCAGTGCTGAGTCAGGGTAGCTCTGCCATGAGCTTTTCTTTTCAAAGAGATCTGAACATACCCCTTGTCCCAACAGGATACAGGGTTTTTCCATGTCAGAAGCCATTCATTCAAGCAGATCCATTTCCTCTCTAGCTGGGAGAATTCCCCCATTTAAAAAGGCATTTGCAATTCTGATATTAACAATGCAAAGTGCTGCACAAGGCAGCCCAGTACAGCAATTGAACCCAACCATACATTATTTCTTGTTTAGATTTAATCAAACCAGATGTTCTTGGCTTCCTGAGGCATGCCAACCTCCCTGTACCACTCCTCCCCACTATCATTCTAGCCTGAGATAAGCAAGCAGCCAGTCCTGACTTAAGCCTGTTTGAGATGTTCTTGATGCAAGAACCAGACAGTTAAAAAACCCCACCCAGTGTGGAGATCAGAATGCCAGATGAAGGATGCATTCAAGAGCAGACTGACCTGTAGGATGGGAGAACTGGGTGTCTGCTTAAGTCACTGTAATTCAATGGCCAGATGATCTCCCATCATACCATAATGGGGAGAGTAATGGAAAAAACAATCAGGTTGAAAGAGTTTCCAAACTCTTTTCTGGTGTAGAAGGAATTTCTGGAGAACTTGGATCAAGACAACCTGCTCTTTGACACTTGGAAACAAAAGAGAAGTAGTCCACACGGGAGAAGAATTCACCCAAAGGCACCTCTGGAAATGGAACTTGGACCCCAACACAAAATAAAAGCTCCTTGGAGAAGATGAAGAGGTATGTTTGGTGCTGTTCCTCTGGACAGGCAGCGTAAAGCCACATCCATCATTTGCAAAATGGAACCTGCTGATCCTCAAAACCTTAGAAAATGTGATCCCAGCTCTTTGCTGCTGTGAAACTGTAGAAGAAATGAGGCTTTTTACATCTAATTGTTGTCTGCCCTTTCTGCCCCTGTATTGAAACAAATTAAAGTGGCCTTTTAACTGTTTTATGGGGATTTTGGAGAGGTTTTTAAGCAGAATTTTTGCTTCCCCCACCCCCAGACAATCTGTAAAGACTCTGTTTAGGTTGCCCTGACACATGTGTTTCTCTGCAAGGCAGCTGATGCAGCCAGCTGGTATTGTGTGTATCACAGCAGCAAAACAGTCCACAGCACTTAAAAGGTTTAGATTTGCCAAATGTTATATTTCTCACTCAGGTAATGCCTCCTGCTACAGCCAGCGTTGCCTGGCAAGTCTGGAGGAACAAGCCCTCATCTGATATCAAAACCAGACCACCATCACCTTCAAAAAAAAAAGAGAATCCTGGTTGGATTCCTTCTTTTTCCTGTATTTGAACAAACATCAAGGTGTTCCAGGTGAATATAAACTGAATTTTCTGGGCTCAGCCATAGCTATAAAGTGTCAAACTGAAACTGCTAATGAAAAGCTACAAACTCCATCTTCATCTGCTCTGTCCTGTCACTGCTGTAAACCAGGCTTGGAGGAAACCCAGGCAAGTCAGACCAGGACAAAGCCTATGGACACAATAAATCCTACTATTCTCACCCAGAGTGGCCTGAACTCTGCTTTTGGTTTGGTTTATCTTCATTTTCTCAGTTCCTGCTGGAATCTAGCTATCATTCTGTGCACCATCCGTGGGTTTTAGACAGCTAGAACTCTGCTTAAATACAAACCACCACTTATCCAAGCTGAATAAAATAAGGAGGAAAATATGCCTGCTAAAACAGTTTGCAAAAATTCCACTGACATTTTGAAATCTCTCTCCCAGTCTTATAGCTGGTTAAAAAGGGCTGAAGCCTTTGAAATGTCTGTTTTCATTCCTTTTCCTTTTTTTTTTTAAATCAAAATTTGGAAGGACAATATGAATGCTCATGGAAACACTGACCCAGGGAATAAGTCAATGAGCTGTGTTTAACTCTTAGTGAATAAGAGTTGATTCAGACCTGAAAAACAGCTTCTAATTTACAGGAAAAAATTTTAAAAAAGAAAAAAAAAAGAAAATATTAACACCAAAACAGTGAATTTTCCATTAAAAATATATATGGAGACAAAACATGGTTAGCACCCAAAATACCCAGACTTGTCCCAAAGCAGAACTACTGTCCCACAGGGATTCATCTGAACTTCCCACGCTGAAAAATCTGTGGTGCTGATACCCACAGGGAGATCAACACCCTGAAACTCCATTACACCAGAAGGGCTGAGAAAAGCCAGACAGCTAAGGTACCATCAGGATGCCAAGTGTGAGATGTTGGCCACTTGCTTCTTGACAGCTGCTGAAGACCTAGATGATGCCCAGAGTCAGCGTTTTGAAATGCCTTGCTTTGGCATCAAGAAACAGCAATGTGAAAAAGAGCAGGCTCTTTAAATGACCTTCCCCCCTGGTACACATCTGACATGTTAAAACTCTGCCATGCATGTCCCTTGTGCCTCCTGTACCCTGCCAGAGTCCAACGAGGACAAAAACCCGCTACAAATATTGCTGGCAGTTGAAGTGCAATGGAAAACAAACTCTGGAAGATCCTGTAAGATACAAAGATATCAGGAAATCTGAACTTGGACATGTTGGAGGCATTTCCTCATACATGGGGTGGGTGGGTGGATGTGTATTCACAGAGTTATCAGGGTTGGAAGGGACCTCCAGAGCCCATCGGGTCCAACCCCCTGCCCAAGCAGGGTCCCTAGGACAGGGCACACAGGTCGGTGTCCAGACGGGGCTGGAATCTCTCCAGAGAAGGAGACTCCACACCCCCTGGGCAGCCTGTCCCAGGGCTCCCTCACCCTCACTGGGTGAGGGATTGTTGTGGAACTCAGGTCAGCATAAAGTAGGTGCACCCATGTGTTATCAATAGCCAGGGGACAGGGATGACCACTCCAGCTATGGACACACCACAGAGGGAGTGACTCATCCTCCAGCGTTCTCTTGCTATCCCCTGCTGAGATTCCTACCTAAAACCAAGCTCCTAAAATTCTGCCCCAGGAAGCACGTAGGCAATCCCTGCAGAGACACAAAGCAAAGACAGAAACTGTGATTTGAAGCCCCCCTATTTCACTTTAGACACCCTCAATGCTTCTAACATAAATCAGTTCACTGGCCTTTCAGTGGAACTGGGGCTAATTTCTCTGGCTTTAAAAAAAATATACTACCAGTCCTCAGATGGGCATTTTTTTCTTGTGTTTGGTGTTGGTTTAGTTTTTCCAATCTTACTATATTCAAGATTTTATTTCCTAGTCTCCCACTTCATTGCACCAGCATTCACAGTATACATACATCAGCCATCCCAGAAAGGTAACCTGGAATAACCACCCCAACACAGACCCTCACAAGCTTTGACTACTCAGGGGGTGATGAATGAAGTACTAAATGCATCTAATGAATGTGCCCATGTAGCATGGCTGACAAATGAATGCAGTAGTGATTTATAGGGAGAGGGAGGTGGGCAGCACCCATGCCTGTTACCACAGCAGTAAGGAAGGGGATTTAACTTGAAGCACGTGTTTGAATGTGCTGACTTCATGCTGTGCCTGAGAGGGATGGGCCTGTGTGAAATATATGCATCAAGTGCTTGGCTTCAGGAAAAGGATTTAATCCTGACTCCTGCAGACTTCACTGGAAAGTAAGAAGCCTAAAGACAGCATTTAATCTGGGTCTGCAGTCACTACTCCTGCAAACAAGCTCCTTATCATAGAAAAATGACCAGGGCTCCAGCCAACCTGGCCTTGAACACCCCCAGGGATAGGGCATCCACCCCCTCTCTGGGCAGCCTGTTCCAGCCCCTCACCACTCTCTCTGCAAAGAACTTCCCCCCTGATATCTCCTCTCCCCCTTCCCTCCTTCAGCTTCACTTCATCCCCCTTGTCCTGCCAGTCTCTGCCCTGTAACAAGCTGATTCCCCTCCTGTTCCTCTGCTCCCTTCAGGGACTGGAAGGCTGCAATGAGGTCCCCCCACAGCCTTCTCTTCTCCAGGCTGAGCCAGCCCAGCTCCCTCAGCCTCTCTCCATAGGGGAGCTGCTCCAGCCCTCTGAGCATCTCCGTGGCTCCTCTGACCCCTCTCCAACAGCCCCACATCTTCCTTGTGTTGGGCCCCAGCTCTGGACACAGGACTCCAGCTGGGGAGGGCAGAGCAGAGAGGGACAATCCCCTCCCTGTCCCTGCTGCCACCCCCCTGCTGATGGAGCCCAGGATCCCATCACCCTTTGGAGCTGCAAGAGCCACTGCTGGCTTGTGGGGAGTTTCTCATCCATCAGAACCCTCGTTCCCTCAGACTGCAGGGAGCCTCAGGGCCCTGGGCTGTGCAGAAGAGCTCCTGGGAGCCTGCCCAGCTATAACTGCAGCAGAGGACTTAAGGCTGTCATGCAGCCCCATGACATCACCTCCAGGGCAGGCTGGAGAGCTGCTGTCACTGCTGCTTCAGGGCTAGGAGCACAGCAACATCCATGCTGCCAAGAACTGGGAAGAGGAGTGTGAAGCCAGCCATAGGATCAAGGTTCACTTCAGGGTGACTCTAGAGTAACAACCAATAATACTCATCGCTGCTAAACCTGAGGTGCTTTGCACTGAGGAGAAGCACAGTGCATGTCACTCCTGAGACAGGGAAGATGGGAGCAGCTCCTGTATCCCAGTCCAGCATCCATACATTAGGAAAAAAATCTCTGTCTTACATTTTCCAAGCAGAAAGAGCAATAACATGCTGAAAGGCTCCAGAGGTGTTGGAAGGAAAAGAATGAGGTGCTTTTCAAAACCCTTATGAAAAACTTGAGCACAGTTTTGATAAGTGTCCAAAATCCTCTCCCTGGGGAGAAGGGAAAAAATCTCTATATCAAAGGGGGAGAGGATGACAAAGGACAACCCTGCCTTTTCACACCAGGGACACTCAGGCAGCTTTTACTGTGAAGGAACCTCTCTCTCTCCATTTCTGCCCAACTCTTTCAAGGACTTTCCCATCACAGCAACAGAAATGGATGGCCATCATTTATTTTATCAGGCAGGGGAATTTTTAATATAAGAGGAACAATCCCACCTAATTTCTGAAAGGAAATGAAAGCTCACTGAACGCACCGTTCTGCCGTGTGAGCCCCTCTGATCCCTGTCCATGGGAAGCTGCTTGAGTGGGAGCCAAGCTCAGCAGGGGACAGGAGCAAGGAACACCTCATCCAAGTCACCCCATATAGGTGTCCTCAGCTCCTTTTTCCAGGTTTACTGTGCTGTGAAATGAGCTGTCCCTCTGGCAATGATCTGATTCCCTCCAGAGCAGAAAAGGAGGTAAGAGCCCACTTAGAAAAGGCATCTCCAGCATCTTGTGTTATTTGCTTTACAGCCCAATATAAATACCAGAGAAGCCTCCCTTCACCACATGCTGAGTGGAGCCAGAGCAAGAGACAACCCTTGTCCTGAAGAGTTCCCATTCCAAAACAGAGCAGGAAGGAGAAGCAATCCTTACTCCCTCCATCACAAGGAGAGATCTTTGGGCAGGGAAAACAGTTCTGTAACCCCCAGTTGCTGTGTTTATGCTGATGAAAACAAGTTGAACTCCTTCAGAAGAAATACTTTAAAGTTTCCAGTTAATCCTAACTGCTCACAGGACTTCTGACTGGCAGGTAAGAACTAATGGTGGAGTTGGTGTTTGGCCAGTGCCCCACCAGTAAGGCATGGTACCTGGGGTCCTGAATCGAGTACCACAGCATCTGATGGGACAGCTTATAAAACCACAACATGATGAAACCCTGCACGCTGGCACTCTCCATCAGGGGTGGGATTCAGCAGTCTTCAGATGGCAGGCACCTCCCCCATGCAGCATTCCTGTGCTCCCAAGGCCTCTGTCCTCCTCTTTGGTTTTCTACCTCCCTGGGACATCCCATCTGGTTTGGTAGAACACTCCAGCTCCAGCTGCTGTTTCTGATACAAAGCTCCAGACCACTGCTGAACCAAAACCTAAAAGCAGTGGTAAGACCTCACACCACCACACATCTGCTCAGGTCTCTACGAGTCACAACATTACCCATCAGTCATCAAAATTCAGGTGTCAGATTTTAACAGCCTGAGAGCAGGAAGCAGCAGAGATCAAAGGCAGCAGGGCCTCTTAACCCCAAGCTTTCAGCACTCTAATTGCAGATAAGATAGCCACACCTTACAGCTACAGGCAGAGGCCAGAGCATCTCCTCAGACCCCAGGTTTTTCATGGAAGGGAGTGCATGAGCCTTGGCTTCATGGCTGGGACACCACAGGCCTGAAATCAGCTAGCCCAAAGGCAGAGTGCTCTCTTGTAGGTGTGATCTGCACAAACACTTGCACTAAAGCAATGCCAGCAGAGCTTCAGTGCTTCCTCCACCCCACCGACCGCACACTTTTGGCTGTAGGTGTTTCCGACTGAGGAGCTCCTGCTCTGCAACAGCCACCTCTTGTCCCCCAACTCTTGCAGCTAAACAACAAAACCTCCTAAGCAGTGGCTCTGGTTTCCATTTCTGCCTGCAGGCAGTGCTTAATAAGGATGTTAAATCCACATCTGGAGGCGAATGGCAACTGGAACAGCAGCCGATAGAATTCTGTGGCATTAGACTTTGTCCTAACAGCAACCACTTCTGGCTTGGTTTGGGTTTACTGCTCTGCAAGGCAGGAAAGGAAGGAAAACAGCATGCTACAGCTCTGGTTTTGCTTCTTGCATGTTTATGAGATCCATGGCAATTAATTAGCACTTAAAAGGATCTCAGGAGCACCTTCCTTGAGCTGACCCTCTGTAGGCTGAGCAGGAGAAGCTCCTCAGAGGCCACTACAGGCAGCTTGCCCATGAGCCTGACAAGGTTAAGAGCACACCAGCATGACCTGAACTCACACAACAAGACATGTTTGGGATAGTTTTCCTTCCTAAACTCAGTTTAAATTGAAATCACATTTTCAACAGGAAAACATTTCAATCCAATAAAACACTTTGAAACAAAGTGCTGTTTCAACTTAGATACTAAATGGGATTTTGCTGCTAGAGGGGTGCATGAGCACAGAGATTGGAGCACCTATTTGGTAGTTGACATCCACCTGGTCCCAGGAAAAGAGTCTGCATATCCACAAGTGATTCTGATGTTTCCAAATCAAAACTTTTCAAAACTTCCATTCTGTGATTCTGTGCCTGTCCCCCCTCCCACCCCAACAACTTATTGGTCTCCTTTGTGAATCCCTACTTTCCAAACCATAGGAACATGCTGTTTGTAAGATGCCTACCACACTTAAGGGCATTATAAACCAGCCCATGGAGCAATATTGGAGTGAGTATCCCTGTGCATTTAACCCTGTGTTACCTAGAACATTCACTGCCCATTCCACTCACAGCACAGAGCATTTAAGAGCAATTTCTTTCAGAAACAAACCTGATATCCTATACCTTAGAGCTCCCACAAAGCAATACCTCAGCTAATAACATCCAGGTCAAGGGCTTAGGAAAGTGCTCATTAAATCTCCTCTGCTGCTTCATAAAGCCTCTGGTGCTGCAGTAGTGAATGCACTTTTAATTGCCTCCAGGCTTGGGAACAGTGGGAACTAGCAGAGCCTTAATTGTGCACAAAGTCACAAGTGAAAAAACCCTACTTCAGGATGAATTACATTCCTTGTGAATAAAAAAGTCCTTCAGGGAAGGACATCATCAGCTTTTACTCCAAGCCTGCAGTGCTTTTCTTGCTTTTCTAACCTTTCCCCATAGTTAAAGATCAAATCCAGCTGCTATTGTTTAACTCCAAGGTGCAAATTTCTTATGTCTTTCAAACAGCCACAGGAAGAAATCCAGGGTTACTTACTAGATGTAGTAAAGCAGTGGCAGTACAGCCACCTCCTTTAGTCAAATGCAAAACCTGTTGAGGTTAGAGACCAAGCTCCCCTCCTTAGCTGACTTCAGTGGGTCCTGCACCCTTGCCACTGGAAATGTGAGACCAGAGGGACGATCCCTTTCCAGAATGAAAGGGCTGCTCTCCACCTGCCACCTCACCATTCCAAACCATTTACTAATGGTTGCCACCAAGGCAACCACTTCATTACAACTGGTTCTCTGACCCACCTGTGCAAAACCTTCTCTTGCCCTGAGCTGCTGCCAGATGCAATAAGCCACTGCATCCATCCTCTTCCACACATAGTGTTTCCAGAAGCCCCTTCTCCACAGCCAAGGACCAGCTTGGCCCTACTGCTCTCCAGGAGCTCTCCTCTAGTTTCCAAAATCTGAAATCCTTTCATGGACTGTAGAAGGGCTAGCTGCCTGGCATGTGCTTAATCACCTTGATTCCCATCCAAGAGTGGGTTTGGAGCACCAGTATCATGGGTAAGGAAGGGCTGGAATCTACTGGTACTGGTTGGGACCTAAGCTGGCAAGGGCAAGCCCAGTTTAGACACTGCACATGCCCCCCAAACACAGTCGCTGTCCTGACCCAGCATGTCCCTTTTCAGCTGGAAGGTGTTCCTTTTTGCAAAGCTAACTCCCCCAGCCCTCCTCCTGGAGGAGCAGGGGGTTACCTGGGAAGGCAGCCATTAGGGGCTGGGGACACATGGCAGATAAACATGAGTTTCAACCAATGGCAATCTCAGGCAAGTCTCATCTCTTGCCACAGAAATGCTCTCCCAGCCCATGTGGGTACCTCCACTGTCTCACTTTCTCACAAAGCAGCACCATCTGCTTCTCACTGGGCAACACAGGGAGCACAGCGGTACCACCAGCGATGCTCCTTGATCTTTCCATCCAGAGCTGCCCAGGAGGACCTGTTCTACTTGGTCACTGCAGCCCTGCAGTTTTCACTTCCCCTCCAGTTTGGAGTCTTGAGAGTGCAAGAGGTTGTTAGTGAGTTTTCCTCTTCTGGGAGCACTTTAGAAAATGAACAAAGACTCATTTCAATTCCCATCCTGGCTTCTCTCCGAGATGCTCTCTTTTTGCACTGAAGAACTTGGCAGCATCCATCCAGTCCACAAAGTGGGACTGGCTTCCTGCCTCTAAACACTACCTTGTAAATTATTTCCTCTATTGTACCTTCCCTTTCCTGACAAGGCTGGGTGTGAGACCTGCTCTGTGCACATCTGCATGCATACACGGTCACTGTGCAGTGTTTAATACTTTCCCTCTTACAATTCTTCAAACTCCTGACATGGGAACAGGAGTAAATCCCTTTTAAGAGCTCCCCAACCCTACCAGCCATCACTTGCTAATTCTTTTTCAAGCACTGGGAAAAACACTGCAGTGTTCACCCCCTCCCAGGCATTAACATGTGCAAATGAAAGCAAGACACACAGTGTTCACACCACTAATGCCTGATGTGGGGCAACTCTGAATATGAAACTGGTGCTACACTTTGTTTTCAGTCTTACCACTGGTGGAAGCTGCATGGCCTGGCCAGAGCTCACCTCCCCAAACAGCCAGCACAGGGGAGCTGAGATGACCTGGGCTGTTTTCCACACCACCTGACATCACACCCCCATAAAAAGGGGTGGTCAGGGAGGGGTGCTCCTGGGTGCCTCCAGGGCAGTCTGAGTGCAGCTGGGGTGTCTGGTCAGTCCTCCAGTCACAGTACTCTGTTACTGTTGGGTTAGTAAGGTACTCTGTTACTGTTGGGTGTAAATGAAGCTTGCTGTTACTGTTTCATGGCTGTTACTGTTCCCCTTTCATGGTGATTCTGTCAGAGAACTCTCCTTATCCCAGCCCACAGGGGCTCTGTTTCTCCTCCAGGAGTGAGCAAGTGGTGTGTGGTGCTCAGCCACTGCTTGGGGCTGAACCACCACACTGCAGATGCTCAGCTCCCACTGCATTTGTGGTTCTGTGCCATACACTTCTGGTGTCACAAGAGGGTTTTGTTCTTAGCAGGGAGTAAACTATAGTTCCTAGAGCCTTCAACTATCAAAGGTTTACTGACATCAGCAGTGAAATGAAACTACTTTCTAAATTCTCATCATTAATTATCATCTGCCACCCAGGGAAGATATTCTGGCCTGTCAGATAAAAGGTACAGTGTGCAACCACACAGTAACACCTGTAGCTGTGCAAGTTGTCAGCTTCCAGACTGGGACTGGAGGCTGTCTGAACCATTCGTTTTTCTACTTTAATGTCTCTTTCCTACATTAAAAAAAAAATCAGTGTTAAAGGCTGAGAGAGAAGAAACTGATCACAGCAACAGGTCAGCCTTTCACACTGTGTGACAATACACCCTTCATGTGCTTGAAGCCACACCTAAATGAGCCCAATCATTTCTGAAGCCCTCACTGTAATCACCAATGGCTTTATTCAATATTGACAGGGTACTTTGGGCCTCTGCAGAGACACCTCTGCAAGGGAGGACAAAGGCACCTCATTTACCTGCAGAGCAGACAGCTCAGCCCATCCTGGTGATGATGATCCCTTTCTGGGGCTCTGGGAGGCTGAGAGCACTTGGCTGGCAGCAAGAGCATTGTCACATCTGAAGTAAACAGCCTTGCTGCAAGGAGTTAGGCAGCAGCACTTCAGGGGCAGGATCTGTCCTTGTCTTCTTCAGTTACACAGCACCTGGAGCAGGTCAAATCCCTATGTGTGACTGCAGGACAATGGCCAAGTACCAAAGAACATCAGCAGAAGGTGGGTGGGGGTACCTTGCCCCCACAGGAAGGGACCCCTGTCTAATTTGCCTCAAGCAGAGACAGAGAGCAGCAAGTCCTGATAACTAAAAATTATTTATAACCAAACAGCTCCTTCACACTCAGACAGGAGGATCCAGTTGCTAAACAGATGCCCAGGATTCATCCACAGGCCTCCTAAAGAATGCTTTCAAGAGCAGCCTCCTCCTGAAATCCCCATCCAAGCAGTCACAGCTGACTCCAAGGGCTGGAGAGAGGAAGGGTTTTAAGAAGTCCACACAGGATTCCATAGAGAAGAGATTTCCCTGTGCAGAAGAGCACAGGGGAGCAAGCATGGCTTCTCTCTGGCCCAGGGTGATGCCACAGCATCAAGGCCATTGCTTTAGACACAACGCCCTGCCCCTACGTGTGCCAGGCCTTCAGCACTCAGGGCTGCCCTTCAGTATGTTCTGCCAGCAGCAGAAATCTCTTGGATGTCCCTGCAGGGTTTTGCTCTCCTTTGCTTAGGTAATGCAGTGACAATGCAGTCTTGTTGCCTTCTGTATGGAAGTGGGGGGGGGGAGGGTGGTGCCTTCCCCCATCAAGAACTTTCAAATGAAAGAAAAACATTATTTAGGAGGTACAGCTATTGAAAAAAGCCAACTTCAGAGAAATAAATTAGTAACTCTCCAAGGCAAGCAAGCCAAGAGACCCATTCATCAAATACTTCTAGCCAGCTGAGCCTTGTCATACTGGAGATGCTGGCATCTCATCCCCAGCTAAGCATATAAACAGCACCCTGTCTCCAAACCTTAAGAATACTCATTCCAGCCATTCCCCTGTTCTGTTGGGGTAGCTGCCAGTGGTCACATAGCCCTGGCCAAATAACACCCTAAATTACACTCAGGACAGCCCTGTCTTCATTTAACTGGGTAATACGTAAGTTAGTGGGGAGCAGGATTAAACTTCTGTCTGCAGTCCCTGATTTACACAGTGTTACCTTCTTGCTTCTGAAATAAACCCAGCCACTGGCTGTGGCTTTCCCAGAAGCCAGCCAGTAATCCCCAGTCTGGGGTGTGCAGTCAGTGGAACCTTTGACTTGAAGAGGGCACGAGCAAGCTAGATGTGTACATGCAGCACCATTCTGCCCTAAGCTAGAGGGTTCCATCTACATCCCATAATGGAATCAAACAAGTGCTTTGCCCAGCCACAACAGCTCCCATGTCTGGCCTGGTTTTGAGAGAGAAAATCATTGCATTCCTTCAACAAGCAAACCCTTTTTTGTCCACAGAGCCCCTTACTGACACACTGGTCCCCATCTATGTAGGTGCAGGGCTGCTGCAGGCACTCTGTGAGGTGGAGCAGGACACAGCCCTCCCAATTTCTTCCCCCCTGAAGTACATGCCTCTTCTTGCCCCCAACCACCTGTGGGGATGGGATCATCTGGGGTAGGCTTGCTTTATAACCTCAATACCCTGGTCCCTCACCAGCATGCCTTTACTGTGCACCCCTGACAGCCCCATGTCCACTCTGACACCTTGAGGGCATCTGGCATTGGCTGACCAAGTTTCCCCTTTAGACTTGAAAACCATCAACAGAAAAGCCAAGAGGGGAACAAACTACAAAACCACTGTTCCCAAGGAACTAACATGAGGGTGGGGGAAGGACTCACACCCAAAAAATTCTCCTCTACTAATGTTTTGTCCTTGTATTCCATTCACTCCTGAGGTGCAGGCTGAGCAGTCCCACACAGCTCCACTGTCAGTGTTTTCTACCATCTCCAGAAGATGCCAACTCCACCTTTAACTAAGGGGTCTGCCTGAGGTCAGGGAGTCAAACTTTGTTCTGAAACTTCAATGCCTCAGACAGACCTTGTGTCTGGAGACTCAAGGGCTGGCTAATGTGCCTCAGCCAATTCCAGGCTGATACTTACCCAAGGCATTCTAAAGAACCTCCTATGTGTGATCAACAACCCTTCCTCTCAAAACTCATACTGAAAATCCAAAGGAAGAAAAGCAAATTAAAATCCCCAAAGACCTCCTATGGACTGTTTCATACCCAGGGCTCAAAACCAACTGGGTCAAACTGAGAAGAATTTTGATTCTTTTTTTTTAAATGGAGATTTTTTTGCTCCACCTCATCCAGCTGAGATCACTTCTATGTGACTCCAAGTCTGCCCAAAATGTACTTTTAAATGGAAAAGTTGAAAGATGCTCTGCAACAGAAGCAGCTGTACAAGTCTCCCACACCTTCTGTTTTCTTTTGTTAAATGAAAAATAAAATCAATTACCTTTCACTGGAGAACTGTAATGAAACATCTGGAGCCCCACTGAAAAACCCCAAATTTAAGCATTTCTGGAAATATAATTTTGGGAACCTACACTGGCAATTCCTTGAGTCCCACAGAAAAGGGGGTGTAAAAGCATACAGAGTCATGCCTCTACTTGGAAATTGGAAAGCAGAAGCAATTAAGCAAAAGGCAGAATACAACAGAACCCATGCAGTTTAATTTCTGACACCCCTTGCACTTTTTTTGGGGGGGCTGCAAGCTGTGAAGCCTCCCACATTTCAGCAAGCAGAAAGCTAGGAAAATGAGAAGTGCCTCAGAGCACCAGACAAGTCCAGGCAAGTGGATTCCAAAGTGCCCAGATCTGAAAGCAAAGGGAGAAGCTCTAAGGCTGGTTTAGGTGTCTATGTGACTCCTTTGAACAAAGCCAACCCCCCCCAAACAATGTTCAAACAGTGAGGTCCAAGGTGGTGTTGACAGATTTGACAAGTAGGATCACTTAATGCTAGAAAGTGAGATGTAGTTAAGTGAGTCTCAGACTAAGGAGATGATGTCAGTCATGACTTCATCCCCAACCTTCCCACATCCTCTCTCCTTTGAGATGCCGTATCAGATTTTATACCTCGAGGGGAAAAAAGTGCAAAGAATTACTTCAGCTCAGCAACTGGGGCCCAAGGAAAAGCTCTGTCTGGTCCCAGAGGGAGCCAGTTCATACCAGAGGGGCTGGCTGGGCAGTCTTGCACTCAGACACAAACCAGTTCCCAAAGGGGAGAGGCACAGAGAACACTTTCTGCCACACACTCAGTCTCTGAATGTGAAAGGCAGCACAGCCTGAGAGAAGCACTTTGAACTGGCAACCTGACAAAAATGACAGCACCAGGCAAGGCAAAACAAATTCCCAGTATCCCATTTTCAGCAGCTGGCACTGGGAGTTAGAAAACACAACGTGAGCACAGGAGCACTCATCCCTCCTTGCCTCTGGCAGTCTCAGGAGACAGCCCTTGCTGAGTGACAGCAGAGAAGCCACCATGCACTTGTAGAAAAGGTGAGGGCTTTGATTCCATGTTTCTTCCCCAAAAATGTGACTCTCATGATCAAGATGAAAAGTGGTTTCTTTCTTCTGGAGTTTTCACTGCTCAATAAAAGTGATGTTTATTTAGCTGCCTCATTCCTAGGAGTCTTCAGATATTAAATAAAGGGCAGGACCTATGCTGGCATAAAATAGCTTTGCCCTATTAACCTCAGAGAAACTGCTCCAATTTCCTTTCCATGAAACCTACACTCAAATGTTTGCCAGCTAAGGTGATAAAAAGCTTATTAGATAACTCAGTGTCTAGGCTCTATCTGTCCTGATCTTCAGACACCTACATTCATAGTCTGACTGATTTTCTGACTTCATTTTTGGTCTGTACTTGCTGGGAATGTAGCTGTCTGCCTCAGCTGTGCTCTTAATTGAATTTTCTCCCCTGGATTGCTTCCAAATAGTCCTTGAAAACATGCAGCTCATAGAACAGATTGTGCATTGCATAGAGGGGAAAAATGGGGATTTACAGATTACTTACATGTTGCATATGTTTTGTTGTGGAGCTATGTAAGGAAATGAAACTGTAAAGCTTGTCAACACCTTGCTTTGTTCCTTCTCCCACTATACAGCCATTTCTGGAGAGCAATGAGATTGGGGCTCAAGGCACCTGCATCCAAGCAAGCGTGGGGCTCCCATGTTAACTGACTGCTGGTGGCACTGGGAAGCTTTCTGAACACGACACTCCAGACCTGTTTCCAAACCAAATCACTTCTGAAATACAGCACAGAGAGGAAAGCCAAAGCACTGACTGCTTAGTTTTTCCCTGCTCGTTCCCATCACTTCATTCCACAGCTCTCTGTCCCACTGCAGCTGCAGACTCCCAAACAGACCTATCAGGCCCAAAGTCAATTAACTCTTTGTACACAGGTATTTCCAGTACTGGAGCCCTTGTAATCTTAATTAAAGAGGGGATTGTAGCCTTGGTAAACAGTTTCATCTTTAAAAAGAATCAGAAAGCAATAAACACCACTACAAAGACAAAATGCCCATTGCTCATACTTCCTCAAAGAGCAAAGCCTGCAGCACCATTTTCAAAGCATCCACTGAACATCACTGCATCCATCCAGGGTCAGATGGAGGAGCTGGATTTGAATTCCAGCTGCTTAGCTGCACTGCAAATCCAGTTTCCCAGTCTGGAGGCATCAGTTAGTAGGCACCACCATGAAGCACAGGATGTTCATAAGTTTCCTCACAGCTATTTAAGCAACAGAAAAGGACCAGACCTTTCATTTCCTATGACCTAGAAATAATAATGTGATTCCTGGAAGAAAGGGTATCAGGAAGAAATAATTTGTCTCTAAGAATCCTTTCCCAGGTCTTGCCTCATAGGAGGAAACATAGCAAAATATTCCTGTTATTTGCTGACAATGTACAAAGTCATTTCTGCCAGGGAACAAAGGGAACTTGAATGAAAAAACCCTAATAAAGTCAATTCCCTTCTAAGCTTTGGAATACAGCCCCTCTGAAAACCATCTCTACATAGGAACTTGTCCGTGTTGAACAAGTATCACACAAAAGGACCCAGAAAAGACTTTTCTCATCTTCTGTATCAGCCTTTGTGGGCCAAAGAGGACTGCTGGTAGTCAGATGTCATCCAACTGAACAGGCTTATCCTGTATGTGATGTACAGGGAGAAAAGCAGGCCATGGACAGATTTCCAAATCTTTCTGGTGAGGCTACTCTGGTTTCCCAAAAACCAGTTTATGTCAGGACACAGGGGAAGTAAAGCAGAGCCTAAACCATTCCCTGTACAGGACAGGTCTTCCCATAGGTGCCTGAAGCTGAATAAGCTGATGCATGAAGCACTGCACTGAGCTTCAGGTGAATTCCTCCACCACCTCCATCTGCACAAGTCATTCCTACTCTGTTCCCAACAGCCATGATACAGCAGAAGCAGCATCTTCAGCAATCCCACAAGTTACAAATGGTTCATTGTCCTCTGCCCGATTCTACTAGAGACTGAGTGCAGCAATTCACTACTGGCAGCAAAGGACACCAGCTATAAACCAGCTCTTCAGTGGAGAATGTCAGACTAACCAAGCCAGCAGACCTGCTTCTTGTCCACAGTGCAGTGGGCCAGCAGATAGACACCCCTCCAGACCAGTGGCTGCTAGTCCTGGTCTGCATCCTACAGCAGATCCAGAGTCTGAGGTGTTTGCTGAAGGCTCAAGAGCTTTGTCACACTGCAGCATATGCGACACACAAAGTATGTCACCACAGGCTTACTCCACTTGGAAGCCCTAATACTGGTGTAACAAACACCTGTTGCTAAGTACCATCCTGCTGCTGAATCCTGTTAGGCACAAGCATCAGAACTTACACAGTGTGTGCTGGAGATGATGACGGAGCTGGAGATGAAGCTCAGACCATCGTTCATACTGACTTGCAGAGCTGCTTCCCTGAAAAAAACCCACAAGACAAGTCACACCAGTGGGTACACCATCCTCTGCTGGATAACACCCTCCAGAACCTGGGCTCCTGATGCTCAGAAAAGCCTCTTGTGCACGTTAATTCACATGGTTGGTGTTCTCTCCCCTCCTTGTGCTCCAATGCACAAGAACCCAACAAGCAAAAGGGGCAGTGTCAAAATCAGATGCATATGAAACCAATATAACATGGTGAGATAATGCAGACACAGTAAATATTTGAGTATATAGAAAGGACATACATGCCAACTTCTTGTAGCACAGGTGCTGGGCAGAGTAAGTAGGTATCTTCCACTACAAAAGGCTTCTCATCTGAAAAACAATTAAATATTGGGATTTATTACTTGCTCAGTGACACAGGCCTTAAAGATAAAACTTGGATGATGTTTTTCCTTGCTACTGCAGAGAAGGTGTTCAGAGTTAAGTGTAGGCATGTTTTTAGGCCAGAGAGTTGCAGAGCAAAGACCTGCACAAAGACAGCACTGGGAACTGGAGTTACCATGGGCTTGCATCATATACAGGCACCATGGTTTGCAGTGGAGTTTCCCATTTGGCACAGGCAAGGCAGATGCACCATGGTGATGAGCCTGGCCCTGCAGTTCTGTTCTCACCCTGATTTATGAAGGTATCATTACCTCCCCACAAATTTCTGACATTTTCTCAGCACACACATGCCAGGAGAATGAAGACCAATGTCTTCTGTTCTCCTTTGCAAAGGCTGAAGAAATCCCATCCCCGTGCCAACATTCACTAAAACAAAAGCTGGCTTAATTTTTGCAAGGCCTTCTACTTAGACCTCATTAGCTTTTTGTTTCTCTTTCTCTCCCTCCCCACCCCCAACTTGCATCAAAGTCGATGCCTCTCTAGAAAGTTTTATCAGGCTCAGAGTCCCAAGAGAGGACTCATGGCTGGCCAGGCTGGCTACAGGCAGAGATTATTTTGTTTGGAGAATGTTTGTGTTTCACCACAAAAAATGAGTGACTATTTTCCTTTGCTCTAAACAAAGGAAGATGCGTTTGGTTTGCATAACTCTGGCCATCTGACTCCTTCCTGGAAAACTTATGTAGGAAAACCAAACAAAACAACACTTCTCCTCTGCTGCTGCATCTGTATCTGCAGGATGCATCGGAAAGGACGGCTCTTCTCTGCTTCAGCACAAACTTGCTGTGTCCCTGTGCAGTAAGACATGGGCCTGAACGCTCCCCAAGTCCAGATCTCGTGCCAAGATGTGAGTTTTGTGGTTTGGATTCCTCTCAGCTGACAATACTAGTGGAAGAGCTCTGGAAGGCGGGGGGCGGAGCGCTCCGCTCCGTGTCGCTGACTCTGCTGCCCAGGAAGTGATTTTGGTTCTCAGTTGGGCCAGTAGCCAGCTCCAGCTGTGAAGAAATTGCTCTGCCTCCTTTACCAGCTTTATAGAAAGGATGCCCAGGCCTTCACTGCCTCTCAGAGCTTGGACACCTTCAGGAAACGCTGCAATGCCTCAGTTTTGAGAAAGCCTGTCCACAGTAATGGGCACGATTTGCTCCTTACCTATGTGGCTGTAAGCACTCCATCAAGGAAAATAAGGTTCTCACTGTATCAAATCCCCCCACAGGACACTGCATTCAAGAGCAATGAAACAGTCAGCCCTGAGGCATCAGCATCTCACAGAAATACATCTGTTTTCTGTGGGTGCCCTTTCAACAAGGTACTTTCTGCTGCTCAAATTCCAGTAATCTGCTACCCAACATTCCTACACCTTTTAACAACTATCTGTAGCCTGTAAAACCTATTATTCCCAGCATCAGCAACTGCTTTCCGTTGCCATTAGCAGGGTGTAACCTTTTGGCAAGCCAGGACTTGGAGTTCTTCCCACCTATAATAATAAAAGCCTCAATATATGCACCATGTTTTAACACAGAAGAGCAAACCTCAATAAAAGAGAGGCACAAAACCCCAAAGAAGGTGATCAAGGCAGATCACAGTCTTTTCTCTTACCCATGTAACTGAGGTAAAATTAGCAGCCTTTCCTTTGGTTCATGGTTCCTCCAAGAGCTGACTGGCAGACTGACAGCTACCTGCACAGCTCCCCTGCAGCAGGGTTTAGGGAAGCACAAGGATTTCCAGTTGCCACTGTGGTGTCGCCGGTGCCGATCGGTGCACTCACAGCACCAGGAATATTTGAGCCCAGAAAAGGCTGAGAAAGTTGTTTGCCAAAGTTCCCAACATCACAGACTAACAATTTCCTTCTGTTATCCCTGTGTACATGGCTTGCACTCAACTAAAGCACATCCCAAAATGCTCTGACCTAGGAGAGGAGACTCTGGTCACTTAGACTGGTACAGAACTGGGGTGGGAGTCTGGCTGCTCTCAAATAAGGTCCCTCAGGAGCATCCTCACCCCACTCAAGATGGGGAGCCCTGTGCCACCCTGAGCATGAGCACTTCCACTGTCCCTCTGTCACCTGGGATGAGACAAGATACCTCCACAATTCTCTGCACCACCCACCAAAGCACAATTTCTCTTCAGCCTGGCTGACAACTCCTCTTATGCCACAGCTCGTGACAACTCTGCAAACCAAGTTTTTCTTTCAAACCCCATTCTGTGGGGAGATAGGAATGTAGAAAGACACTGGAACACTCTCTGAGCTAAAGAAACTGCCAACAAGAAAGACCCATAAATAAGAAATGTTTTGTTAATGCTGTAATGAAAACCACATTGAGATCATGCTATAATTGCTCTGCTTTGTGTAGGGACACATGAGCTTTGAATGCCAGAGCCATTCAGAGCAGAGCTATGAAGAGGCAGATAAGCACAGAACAATGATATCACATTCATAACAATCTCTAGATGCAGAGAAGGGATCTGGAAGGAATTGCTTTTTCTCTGATGGGTTCATCTGCTGCACATACAATTCTGTTCAAGGAGCACACATAGCTTCAGGACTACTACAGAACTTGGCAGAGCACCACACCATTAATTTGCTCATGCTCACAACTGGCAGCTCAGGAGAGCAGCACATGCTGCAGTACAACAGGGTCACTCCCAGGCAGGAGGCTTGGTCCAGCACTGCAACAGCTCTACTCCAATCTCAGAGCTGTTACCATAAGCCTGGTCATGCTAATTTGCACAGACATACTCATGTCACAGTGAGAGGCCACCTTGGTCCCCCAGCAGCACAAGTATAAATAAGTGAGCTCAGCAAAGCTCTTCACAGTGCACAGAGATTCTCCTCCTCCTTCAGCTCAAGTTTTCTGACTGCTCTGTGCTTGCACCTCCTCACTTGGCCCAGACAGCTGCAGGGAAGTCTGCTGGAAGTAAGCACACAGGAATCCTATTTTTAAAGTTCCTACACTGCAATTTGTTGGAGGGTAGGTGAGCATTTGAGGAAAGAGTGACAATTTCTCCTGTTTTTATAGTCTATGTCAAGCAATGACATGGGCCAGCCTTCAAAACAGGATGCCAAGCTCACCTTGGTGTGTATTTTCATCTAGGAAAACTTAGAGGCTCTGTGTCCTTCATAAAGGTCATGCTCCCAAAACCCCTGATGGAGTTTGTACAGAGCAACAGATATTCTCTAGTACCACAGTGGAAAGAGGTAAAAGCTACTGTAAGAAAATAAAAGGGAAATATTTAGTGAAGGGTTAAAGTGACATGATCAAAGGGAGAAATTAGAGATTAGAGAGTCAAACTGCAAAGTAAAACGTGGGTAAGAGTGCCCAGGCTGTGAGAAAGTAAAGAAGATACAAAACCAGGACTGTGCTGCCAGAAAAAAGAGGTCAAGGGAAATGGAGAAACGTGGTAGGTGTTAAAAACAGAACACAATTTTTAGAAAGCATTTGTTGTCCAGTTCTGGAATACAATTCCCTACACAGCTCACTTCCCCCTGACACCTGGCAAAGCCCTGACACTGCCTTTGCCTCATTTTCCCCTCACTTCTGGTACTCTGTGGAGGGGGGAAAAAGAGCAAGTCAGGCTGGTTTGTGCAAAGGAGGAGTTTTGAGCAAGCGTTTCCAGAATTCACTAGAGCACAAAAGATGAAGCCCCACATCTGCTGTGCTGCACACATCTCCTCACCAGTCTTTCATCTCTCTAGTCAGTTTTAAATCACCAAGGACAGAGTTTGCCTCTATGTCCAGAACTATCTTTGCTGAATCCTGCACAATCTGGGCAGACAAAGACATTTTAGCACCACAGAGCAGCCATAAGTCACTGCACTGTGTAATTACTTTTAACTCTGTGCAGTCTGACACCAATTCTCCTAGGTCCTGCTGCTGGCAGAAAACACCCTGCTGTTGAACATGCATCTGATTACAGTGCTGCTCAGCCAAATATTCTTCATGGTTTCTACAGATGTGGGTTTTCTTTTAATCCCATAGCTATGAACATTATGAGTCGATGCTCTTTTCACCTGCCACATTTCTCTGCCAATAATCCCAATAAAAATCTATTAGCTCATGCCCTTAACCTCAACAAGTCCTGGATGTGCTGGTCAACATCTCATCTGGGATAATTTAAGGTTTCAGGAACTGTTGGCCAAGTGTTATCTTTAAAAATACCTCCATCCATGATACAATCAGAGGCTGAGAGGTTTCAAGCAAACAAAACCAGCTGAGTTATCCTGTCTCCATAGGGTTTCCATAATTCTCATGTGGTTAACTCTGTCTGCAACTAAGTGCCACAAACACACACTGAGAGCACAGGCTGGAGCTGCAGGCTTCAGCAGAGCAAAACAGAGATACATTCTTATACAGAGCACCTTAAGAAAGATGCACCAGTTCCCACCATGAGAGACTTGTGTTTGAGAATGTTGATGAGCAACTGCTGGAGTTCCCTCAACAGGGCAACAGGCTGAACTCAGAATTGAGTTTGTGGCCTCTTGCTGCCAGGTCACTGCATCAAACGACCTGGTGCTCTGCAAACTGAACTGAGAAGCCTTGGTGCAGCACCAAGGCTGATCTCATCTTTCACCTATGCATTGATTCAAGACACAACAAATTCATCAGGTCAGAAAGCAGGGATCATATTTGGCCCTTACCCTCATTTTCCACAGTCACTGTGTGAACACAGGAAGCTTCAAACAAAACATGGGTTGTGCTACAATAAACTGATGGTTTCTGAAAGCTACTATGGGATTGTGATGCCAGACACCATAATAAATCACTCAGCTAGACATCAGCACAGAAAAAGAGAGGAAGGAGTCTTCTTCCTCACCCCCACCACCACCAGGTCACAGTATTTGGGAGTGAGGTAGCCCTTGAAACAGCTCCTCCCATTGGCAACGTTGGATGGGTTTGTGTCTCCATAGGCAGGAGACACTGAGTGGGGGAAAGCTGATGATGACACCCTTAGACCTTGGGATTTTTCCAGGCATGAATGCCTTGCTCCAGAGCCCTAAGGAAGCTGAAAAGCCATTGGGATGCTAGGTCAGCTACACAGCTCATGTAGCCTCAGGTAACAGAGGGAACTTTCAAGTCAATGACAAGAAGGGACTGGGTGGTCTTCTCTGGAGGATAAAGTAGAACAGCAAATCAGGCACTGGAAAGGAGGACAGCATTACTATTGCTTATCTACCTGGATTCCCTGTTCATTCCTTTCAATGCCATTTGCTTCTCCTTGGACACTTAACCCTCAAACTTCTTTTCCTCATGGCTTTAACACCCACCATATCTGAATTAAGCAAACATGAACCACAGCCAGCCAAGCTTTCTGCTTAGCTCTCAGTGACACAAGAGTTGGAAATCCCAGAACTTGCTTAATACAGAGGACACCAGCATAACAGTACAAAAGCCATGCAGGACAAATGACATCCACTCACTGTCCTGCACCTGCCCCAAATGCTCAGCAGCATTCCTCACAGGGAGCACAGCCTTAGCAAACTGCTCCCCTTTTCCAAAAAGCAAATTATGCAGATGCTCAAAGCACAAGCAAGCCCATCACTCAGGCACTAGGCTTCCACATGTAAAATTAATTAATGCATTTATTTTATACTCAGAAGGGTCAGGACAGCCTCCAAAATGAACAGGCAGCTCCTGGATAGATTGCATGCTAGAAAAGATGAATTCTACTGTCACTGGTGGTATTAGCTATGAGCTCTGCTATCTGGGTCCCTACGTGGTTTTGCAGGCATGCCAGATGAGAACAGGATCATTGGTTCTTCCAGCTAAAAGCCTCTCAGCCTCTCAGTACACTCCACAAGAAGACTAGACACTCAGGGGCTAATCTGCTTCTCTTCATTCCCTCTGCTTGAACTCTGTAGAGGAAACATCTTCCCAACCTGCATCCACAGAAGCAATGCCTTAGCCACTGCTCCAATACAGCTTCCAATAGCAGTGGTTATTTAAGCTGCATCACCAGGCATGCAAAGTATCCCAAAAAATAGGTAAGGAGAGAAACAGACCTGATCTCAACACACATTTAAACCCAGCAAGACATGCATAGGTACTCTTTACAGGTGAGTTTGTCTTCTGTATTTTGTCCCCTCCACTGCTCAAGGTTATCTATTCACATACTTGCTGCCAGACTCACAGCAGACAAAAGCACCAGCAATTCCCCTCTAAAAAAACAATCTCTTCTGCATTCTACAAGTGCAGGAGCTCCTCATGCCCCATTTATTACCTTCACAATCAGCATATTTGAAAATCCAAGATGTTTTGCAAGGGAAAGCCTGCCAGTGCAGAGTCAGGGGGGAAAAAACAACAAAGAAAGAAATCCAGACAGCTTACTGAGGGTGACAGTGTCGTTGATCCTGAAGCTGCAGAGCACTCTGTCAACGTTGCGGGCGTGTCGAAATCCATTCCCTCTCACCACAACCTGAAAGGACTCTGTAGCAAGAGAGACAGAGGGTTATTGACACATGGAGAGGCAAAGAAGGGTCACTTCAGACAAGGCACATGTGTCAAGTTTTCACTTGAGATCTTCTGAATTAAAAAACGTGCGTTCTTTAAGTTTAAAAATCGTCAAAAGTCGAACTTTCCCTCCCTCCCCAATTTCATCTTGAGTTTTTAGAGGCAGGGAACAATACACAACAGCAGCATTTTAACTATGCTGCAGTGAAAACATTAAGCTTCAGAGACATCAAACTCTACCCCCTGTCCCACGTTGCTATTTTAAATTTTATTTTTAAAGTTTTGGCCCAAGAAAAGCAAAACTATCATTTCATGGAGAGAAAACAACTTTTTAGTGACAGGTGACTTGGAGAAGCGGGCTGCTTCCCTAGGGAACTGCAAAATTGTGTCATCTGCTGTGAGTTTTGTCATGTTCTACACTACTGGCCTGAACAATGCCCATAAGCCCCTTGCTGGACTCATTTCCATACAAAGACAGGGCATTTCAGTATATTATCAGCTTTCTAGTCTCTGGACAAAGGCTACAATCTTAATCTGTGGGTATTTCCCCAAATCTTTCCTATTCTTCCAGATCAAATCTACAAGGTCCCTGCAGCACAAGCAGCATCAGAGACAGTTGCCTCCATCCGAATGCTGAACAGAGTGGTGCTTTCCAAACAAGCAGGGCTGAGCAACACCATCAGACCCTCACAAGTCTTTCAGACCACTCCCTATCACCCATTTTTATTCCAAATACTTGAACCTAGTACTGGGAAAGGTTTGTAATCTTCCTGTAGCCACCAGCAGTTCAGCTGCCTCACAAGGAAAGGACAGTTTGGAGCCTTCGCAATTTTGAGCAGGGCCACAATCCCAGCAGAGTTCTGGCAGCAAGCACAGGAACTCAACCTCTGCAGCTGCCCATGGTGAAGGAAACAGCCCCCACAATTCCTGTTACTATCTAGGAGAGGCACTCAGATCATCCCCACTGATGTTTCACTGGTGAATGGGGTTTGAACACAAGTCTCACCGCCCAAGACGACACAGGAGCCATCGTGGTGCACCAGGAACACCACCCTGCTGTTAAAACTCCCAGGAGCAACAAAGAACCTAGTTTTAGCAGATTCAAAAGTTATTTTGCCTTGTGCTTTACAGTCCCTATCTTCTTTCATCTCCCTGAAGGACTCTCACAACTGTACTTGTCAAGAAAAGCAGCTTTGCTCTGGAATCTGGGCCCTCTTCCAGGTCCCATTCGTTTACAGCCAAGTTGCAAATCATCCCACCACATCTAGCCAGGGAAGCTGCCTCACAGGCCCATTATGTGTTGTCCAAGAGCATTTGGGAAGGACAAGGGGAAGAAGAGCTCTGTTCTGAAGCATGGGGGCTGGTGAATATTTAAGGACAATCACAGAAGTCTCAACTGCTGGGGAATGAGAGTTCAAGCACAGTCAGGGAACAGTGATGTCACATTAACCACAGGGATCCTTGTCTCTGCTGGAGATGAACTGAACAGATACAGTTTGCACCCTGCATGTCTGTACTGCTGCAAACCCCAACAATCAGGAAACCAGCATTTCAGAACGATGTGTTGCTGCTGAAATTTATTACCCAAGTGTCTGGAACTGGTCTCCAAGGCAAGAGTTGCACCAGGTAACACAGAGTCCTCACGTTCTCTCCTTTCAATAATCATACATTTTTTTCAAAACCCAAAAACAATACCCCAAAAAAAGCAGAAAACTGCCATCACTCCTCAAGGATGTGCACAGAAACAAGAGAACACAAGGCATCAGAGCAATACCTGCAAAAATCTGGCTTAAAAAAGACACCAATGCACATAGCTTCCACATTCAGTGGCAGCTTCGTTAGCCTCAGAGCCTGAAGTGATGGAATTAGCTGCTGTTTGAGAGCAATGGAGTGTTTGCTCAAACTCAGAGACAAGGCCTTGAACTGAGCATCTAAACAACTGCTGGGCAGTTCTCAAGGTTAACAGCTTCTCTTGTGAATTACTGGCTAAATTCCAAGATGAATGGTTTACATAAAGCCCCTCTGCATTTCCTCTCAGCTGGCTCTGCTGGGTACAGCTGTACATCACCCCCCACCCCCTTAAGCCCAATGAATGGGAGTGATAAAGCATATAAGCACATGACAAGCTCATTAAAAGTGTTAAATGTGGTTATAAGTCATGTCCTGGCTTATGACATTACACAAGCACCATTGCTACCACCTCTATAAGTATGCACCTATATTTAAACAGAAACAAAGTGGGTCTGAATGTCCCTACACTGTCATTTCCTCCCCCAACCATTTAGGTAACATCACTGCCCTGTATCAGAAACTGTCACAGCAGCAATCATCTACCATGCTAATGTGGACAAAGCCCTGATTTGGAGTTTTTCTTTAACAAAGGACTATTTAAACAGCCAGCCAAAACGAGAAATAGAGGACTAAATGCTGTAATTCATGTCAATTATGCCATCCTGACCTCAAACACCACACCTACTGCAGGGGTGATGCATGGAATGAAGAAATGATGCCTGGTACTTACTGAGCTGCATGTCTTGCATCTGCTAGGGGAATGTGATGACCTATGTATGCTTAGGCATACAGGCAGCTGCTCCAGGAAGGATGGTTAAAGCAGCTGCTTCAGAAGTGAAATATAGAAGTAATAACTGGCTTTCTTATTTGGACTGCTGGCTTGAGAAAAAGGAAGCTGCAGGACTTGACAGGGACTTGAGGTTTCTCTACAAACCTCAGCTCTGTTCCCAACCTCTCTCCTTAATGAGCTGCTGCACATTCAGTTTGGATACAGGTCACGAAATGTGAAGAATCCACAGGAAGCAGATGGAAGGAGCTAAGATGGTTCTCAAGCTTTCTCTGAAAAAGGCTGGGTTCTGCTGAAGGCAGAAACTCTTGCCAAGACTGTGAGGCCACAGCGTGTGTAGCACAATCATATCAGAACAAGCACTAGAAGGGGTGTGGTACCACTCACACAGGTCAGCTGAATGATCATAGAGTCATACACTGGTCTGGGTTGGAAGGGACCCCAAGGGTCACAGAGCTCCAACCCCCCTGCCACGGGCAGGGCCACCAACCTCCAGGCCTGGAGCTACACAAGGTTGCCCAGGGCCCCATCCAACCTGGCCTTGAACACCCCCAGGGATGGGGCACCCACCCCCTCTCTGGGCAGCCTGTTCCAGCCCCTCACCACTCTCTCTGTAAAAAAACTTCCCCCAATATCTAATCTAAACCTTCCTTCCTTCAGCTTCACTCCATTCAACTACCATGAGATGAAAAGAAATTCACCAAAAAAGCAGAGAAATACCTCCAGTTAATCAGCTCCTTTGGTACTCTACAGTGATTAGAGATGTATTTTTAGGCAACATGAACAACCAAGACCTGAATCTGCACTCACCCCCTGCACATATACTGGAAGGCTCTGCTGCCAGAATTTCTATGCAGGATTTCTTCAAAATCTGAAAAGATAAAAAAGAAAGTCACTGAGTATCTCAGAGTCGTTACTATAGCAACACAGATCTGGAAGCATTACAGAGTACACTTGTTCTCAGGTAAATGCTTAACTCAACATTGCCTCTGCATGCACATCCATGCTGCCATCTCAGCTTTTCACTCTAAATCAACCACACTGGTGGTGTTGCTCTTCCACACAAGCTACTGCTCTGGAGGAAGGCAACAAATACTGATGCTCTCCAGTATCCCAGCACACACTTGCCTTTGTCTGTGGTACAAGTTATTGTGCAGACCATAATCTGTCACTACTGAGGTGTTCTCTGAAGTGCTTAGTGAGGCAATGTCATTGCCCTCCCCCACTTTTCAGTCCCACCTCCCTCCAAAATTATTCCAGAGCCCAAAATTCCAAGTAAACCATCACAACTTCAAGCTAAGCTCTTTACCTTTGCATGGAAACATCCTAAGAATACCTACAAAGCCACTTCTCAAGGCTCAGCACGCTGGCTCAAACTTCTTTAATCTGATCTATGAGACTGTGAGTGTGTTCTCAAGTTGCACTGTGATTTCACTTTTCACTTAAACCAGACTTCAATTAAGCAGTGTGTCCTCCAAGGGTTGGCACTGCCTTCAACCACTGTAGTGTAAACAGGGATTTACACAACTCCTTCAGCATCAGGCTTGGCAGGCTGCTCACAGGGCACGAGCAGCACGCTGGAGTTGGATCCTGTTTGTTCCCATATGGTTCTAAACTTGCTCAAGCTGTTATTTGCAGGCAGCAGCCCTTCCCCTGCTCTGAAGACCAACTCAAATTCTCCACAGCACCCAGGCAGCGAACTTGGGACAGGGGCTGTAACCCCTGTGATAACAGCAGCAGCCACAGAGCTGTGGGTGTGCAGCACTGGGCTGAAGAGCCCCTGGACAAGGTAATCTTCATCAAAATTTAGGTCAGCTCCATGAGGCAAGTAAATGTCAGCCAAGCATCATGACTCAAATCCAACATGAAAATTATTTTCCCAACTTTAAATTGAAACATCTGTAAGGAAGGAACAGAAACCAATACAATAAGTTGCATATGAAAAAGAGAACCTTTCTTTTTTTCCTCCCAAATCATGGCCCTCTGCCTCAAATACCCAACTGCAAGAGCTACAGAGAAAGCCAGGATTTCTTTTTTAAAACTTTTAAAGAGAAATTGGAGTTACTCAGAAGCAGGGCTGGTAGAGACTGAAAGAGTACCAAGGGACTGAAGGAACCAGGACCATCTGAGCTGCTGGCAGCCTGGCAAGTGAGGAGAAAGAAGGTTTGCAGGAACAAGGTTACACAGGAACTGTTAAGTGGAAAGAAAGAGAAAGTCAACTGTTGAGAACCAAACTGAAAAGCACTAGAAGAACTGAAAGACATGATAAGGGAAATACCCCCCAAATTAAAGAGGACTAACAACAGCCTTCCAAAGCAACCATCTGCAGCTGTGCACCCACCCTCCACCACACACCCCTTACTCACCCCATCTCTCTGAAGAGACAGACTTTTCTCCCAAAGCAGCTAGTGCCAGGGCTAACAATCACAACTAAGAGTTGGTGTTTTCCCAAGTATTTTTCCCTTCCACTGACCAATGCCTCCCTTCAAGCAGAAAATCTTTTCACATTTATTTTTTAACCCCCCCCCCATGGATTCTGTGTGTCCCCCCCCTCAGCATCCCCAAAAGCTTCAGCATGTATTTCATCTCATTGCCTCTCAGCAATGACATGGGAGAGGAGTTGGCAGAAGAACAAATGTATGAAAAATGCCACCAACACTTGCATTTTTTAAAGTATCAAGTCAAACATCACACAGCAAGTCTGAACTCCATGAAGTGTATAGAGGCATTTGCAAACATGCATGTTGTAAGCCAGTTCAGAACAGGGGGTGGGGTGGTACAGCAGGTGTCCCAATTAGATGATGCAGAGCTCCCTTCCAAGCCAACCCAAGCCTTTTAGGTGGCTATAAAAAGCTGGCCTTTATGGCTTTTTACACTGCCAACTGTAATATTTATTTTGATTTAGAATAAGTTTCCAAGGCTCCAAGCACCCACCCTAGCTTACAAAGAAAATCAGGCACCAGAAACTATTGCTAAAGATTTCCTTTCTGTCTCCTCCTCGTTGTTAAGATAGATGCAGAAAGGCCTCCAATATATTCATGGTAGAAGATGCCATCAAATCTTGGGCTCTCTTATTTCCTGAGCATCACACAGGCTTGTGTGGGCTGTAGGGACACTTCATTCACCACAGGCTGGCTCCCCAGGAAGGCAAAATAACATGCAAGGGTGGTGATGCAATCTCCCAGCTGAGCATCATAAACTGCTCCAGCAGCACACATGGAAGAACTGACTCCACAACCTCATTTCCACCAGGAGAACTACAACAGTTCTGGTTTACTCAGTAAGTCACTGCAGGCTTCAAGGCAGCTTGCCTTGGCATCCAAGCAGAGCAGCATTTCTCACACTCTTGGTGAGAAAGCATCCCTTTGTCTTTAGCAGCACACGCTTAGTGACCGAGCTCAGCTTCCCAAACCATCTCCTGGTGTATTCTCTGGGCCTGCAGTCGTGCTCCAGCTTCACACAGGCTCCTGGGAGGACATGCCAAGTTCAGAAAGGCAGCAGATCCTGGTGGAAGCATGGCTTTGGCACAGTAATCCCTGTCAGGACAGGACTGAATTTGGTGCTACCCAGGAATAATTGAGCTTCCCACCAGGCAATGCATTAAAGGGCAAGAGCCAGGCCAGGAAGGAGTGAAACTGTCACCTCATCCATTTGGTGTTCTGGTCCACAAGCTGCATATTCCTAAGCATTATTTTCCATCAAATTTGGGAATTCTAATTAGCAAGCAGGATGATGAAGTTTAACAGAAGGTTACTGCCTAACGGGCAGCAGTGTGAGTGACACTGTCTGAGGCCAGGTACACCTTTACCAGGCTGTGCTGAACTACCAGCTAACAAAGGCTGTTGCCAATTACAGTTTATTTCTGAAGTGGCTCCTGGCCAATCATATCTGCACGTGCTCAATAAAATAAAGAGGTTTAAGTCCTTTTTGAAGATGCATTTGGGGGAAGAGAGAAGTAAAAGTGTGATCATACCATCATTTCTTCAACGCTGTATACAGGTGAGACTGGGGGTCCACATCCTCTGCTTTAGGTGGCAATAGTTAGCTACCCAAGTTGGCCAATTTCTGGCCAAGGTAGAAAGCCTGGCTTGGAAGATATCCAGAGTAAATATGTGAAGCTCCTGCTCTGAGTCGCCCTCTGGAGATCCCATCCTTCCTTAGTGGCTGAAGAAGCTTATAGAGCCCAGCAGCTGGCCCTGGGCAGTGCACATGCACAGCTCAGGGTGCATGTTAACAGTAAGGGAGACAGAAATTGTGTGTGGGCTGCAGATTCTGCACATTCTTCCTGTGCAAGACTCATCCCATAACTTTCCCTCATCTCCCCCCTACATCAGCCACCCTGCTACACCCAGCCAGCACCACAGTTTGGGTACCAGAAGCATCAGAGACAATACATTCCCAAGCTAAAGTTTCTTGAGGTGAAGGAGTACTTTGAACTGCCACATCAATTGTAAGAGCTGAGTGATGCTGAGGTTAGGTGGACATCTGTGTGATTGATTCTGTGTGGTGGAGTCACTTTTCCTGGAGGACAGGTAAATGCAGTGCTTAGGGACGTGGGTTAGTGATGGTTTTGGCAGGTTGGGTTGATGATCTGAAAGGTCCCTTCCAACCAAGACAGGTCTGTGATCATTGCAAGAGGATCCAAAAAGAGTACCCAGGAAATGAAGCTTTAAAAGGATTCATCATTTACACAATTTGTACAGATAGGAGGTGGTCCCACAAGCTACTTCATTTCTTATACATCACAGCTGCTCCACCAGGCTTCCAGCAGCTCACTCAGAGCATCTTCTGTAAGGGACCCACGATTACCTCTCTGTTTGAGGTAAGCTCCACACTAGTGCCACAGTAAACACATGGCAAGGAACAGGGAGTACTCTTATTCCAAGCAAGTGCTCCATCAGTTGGTTTCTGTTGAAGGCTCAAAGCAATGACAGGATCCTATCTTGACTTTCATGTTCCCTCATGTTCCATTGCCATCAGCACTCCCATCAAAGCCACACTGAGGATTAGATGACATTGAGTTTCAGGTTTTCCTCAAAGACTTGCTCCATTTGCTTTAAATTGCTAGGTTATGGAGCTGCAGAATTTTTTCACAGCAAAGAAAAATATGTAATTAATTACTTCAGGCTCTTTGATTTGGTTCCCATCTTGCAGCAATCAGATGTCTGTTTCTTAACCAGATTCTTCCCTTCTAACAAACTCAAAATCCCTGTTAAACATGGGCAAAGCTGAAGTTTTAGCAGTAGTTTTTTTCATGAAGAGAGAGAAAAAGCAAAACACTTTCCTTAATAAAAAGGTCAGACTGGAACTCAGAGGAGAAAAGACCAAACCCTACAGTGGACTGAACACCTTTAGCTCCCACCTGAATGTTTTAAAACCTGACTTCAGCATGGGACTATACCTTCAGCTCAGCCTGAGTAGCTTGGTGGTGCTCAATGGGAGACAGTCCTCCTCTGAAAGCACTGAGCTGGTCTCCCCACAGCTGCTAACTCAGAACTTGTTGACTCCAGGAGAAAAGGGCAGGCAGGTGTAGTGAAACACGTACAGACCCACCGCCCTGCACATCTTTGCTCAGCAGATGTAGAAGCCCAGCTGAGGCCATCCTCATGCTCCACCACTCCCAGCTCCCACCCTCTTCTTCATTCCAAAGGGATCAGAAAAGATCTGCTCAGGACAAGGAGGGGAGGGAAAAGAGTCAGGCTGCCTCAGCAGGAGTACAGGGCAGTTCACACTAGGTCACTGCAGACCAGAACAAACACAGGTCTTCACGTCTTTAGAGTGATTTCAAACACTGATTTCCCCTCAGGCTCATCATTTTATCTTTCATCTCTTACATGGATCAGAAGTTAGTACCTAACCTGCCCCCTCTACACA
Source organism: Gallinula chloropus (assembly GCF_964237585.1). Taxonomy (NCBI): domain Eukaryota; kingdom Metazoa; phylum Chordata; class Aves; order Gruiformes; family Rallidae; genus Gallinula; species Gallinula chloropus. Next base: position 9,925,084 of record NC_140106.1, read on the forward strand.
TGGCTGAGCATCCTTGCTATACCAACTCTTACCCAGGAATTGAAGGAATATTCCAAATCTTATGGCACTTCCAACATTAAAACACTTCCCTGTGAACACAAGTGCTTTGTTTGCTCCAAGACAGAGGTGCTTTGCAAGGACAAGAAAAGAAAGAGGGAGCTTATTTTCCAGCTAGAACATGAGCCTACAGAGTGATTAATATCCTTCTTGCTATTCCTTTTACACATCTTCTTTCTACTCAACCTATTGCAATCACTCCACTTACCACAGAAACAGCATGTGTGAGTTTGGAAAGGACCTTTAAATGTGATCTAGTCCAACCCCCTGCAGTGAGCAGGGACATCTTCCCTAGATCAGGTCCCTCAGAACCCCATCAAGCCTGACCTTGAATGTTTCCAGGGATGTGACCTCCACTAACATCTCTGTTCAACCTGTGCCAGCATCTCACCACTCTCATAGTGAAGACCTTAAATGCAGTGACCAGGTCACACATTCTTACTGTACAATTACACTTGTGACCTTCCAGGGCTGGTCAGTCTTGTACCAGGTCAGCTGAAGCAGATCCTTGAAGGCTGAAGTCCTCCCACTCTCTTAAGTATAACTGGGAAAGGAGTCAGGACTGCTGCTGGAACTCATTAACAACAGCTGCAGAGGGAACACAGGGCTGGGAAACCAACGAAGGGGGGTTGCTGCTTGCTTGAATGACATGCAACACCTGATTGTCCCAGTAGCCCCACGCTTGGGCAGTGCCAGGAAAACCAGTAAGAAGAGGATTGTATTCCATCTGCATAGGAGAGCACTAGGGAGAACTGAGCCTGCACTAAGGGACCAGCTTTGCTTGGTACCACGCTGTCAGAATAGTGTGTAACCACAGTAAACACAGAAATCTGAGCCCTCCCTTGGCAAACCTACCCTCCCCTAGCTTCCAGTTGTGTTGTTCAGCTGTGTTTTGTCAACTGCAAAGCCTGTTCCAAAAGGAACAAAGCACGTGCCCCTTAGAAGGATTTCCCACCCTTCACTGTAGCCACAGGGAAGCAATCTGATCAGAACAGTTATGGGATGTGACTGAGCAAAGGAACAGAAAAATGCTGAAAGCTACCTGAAAACAGACTGTGAATGCTTGGGCAGTTTAGAATGCAAACAGTGCACACACATCCTCTTCCACACTGCCTTTCCTGCTCAGTCAGGGCAAGCATTGGTCCTAAGTGATGAGCCAGGATTAGGCCACTCAGTTTTCGAGCAAAAAGTAGGGATGCTTCATGAGGCATCTTTATTTGCCAGTAAAGGCCATGGAGACACTTGCATGACCTGCACACAAGCTCCAGCAAGGAATCTATGCCTCTTCCTGCCTAGCTGAACTGCCAGCTCTTAACCCAGGTGCTCAGGACTGGGCCAGCTCTTACACGCTGCACCCAGCCCTTCATGGGCATTGATCAGTCTGAATTGGCAAACCTAGGTTAGGGGTATGAGGGGATGGACACACAGACTGGGGAGAAAGAGCCTGTTTGTCAGGAGACTGAATACCAAAAGCCAGGCATACACAGCAGAATCCTTTCCACATTCAAACAGGTAAGCAGTGCAGCACATCCACCAGGACAGAAAGGATGCTGACCAAGCAGAAAGATGGAGATCAAAGAGCACCTTAACCCTTCGTACAGAACGATCTCAAACACACCTCAGGCATTTTATATACTGTCCTCATGTTTCTAGGCCATTCAGTTACTTCACATCAAGAGGAGAGACATGCAAAGATGATGTTTGGGCTCAAAGCTTCCTGTATTGTGGCCTATGATAAACTCTACTTGGAAGTAGCAACATTAATTAGCACAAAGGCCAGATTTTTTGGACCAAACATTTAAGTGATTTACTAGCAGCCAGCAGGTCTTCATGAACACAGGAAAGCTAAACACAAACTAACACACATGCAAATACATGCTTAAAAGTACTTACAGAGTCTATGATTCCCTGAAGGGCTTCAAAACCATCGTTCACTGGAAAGACATGATCTTTGCTGTCGGCAATTCTAGCCAGCTGACAGAGTGGTAAAAGTAAATAAAACAGAAATGCAAAGAATGAGATAAATAAGCCAGCAGGCAGCAAATAAAGACTTCTCAGACTCATCCACTTGCAAGTCAAAAGAAACAAATATTCCAAGTACTCTGCAGGACTGACAGGGTGTTATAGTGTGTCAGAGAATCACAGAGTCACAGGGGTTGGAAGGGACCTCCAGAGCCCATCAGGTCCAACCCCCTGCCAAAGCAGCTCCCTAGGACAGGGCACACAGGTCGGTGTCCAGATGGGGCTGGAATCTCTCCAGAGAAGGAGACTCCACACCCCCTGGGCAGCCTGTCCCAGGGCTCCATCACCCTCACTGGGGAAAAGCTCTTCCACATGTTGGTGTGGAACTCCCTGTGCTCCAACTTGCAGCCATTGCCCCTTGTCCTGTCCCCACAGACACTGAAAAGGGGCTGCCCATTTCCCCCTGCATCCCATCCTTCAGATATTGATAAACATTAATAAGGTCCCCCCGTAGTCTTCTTCTCTCCAGGCTGAACAGCCCCAGCTCACTCAGCCTTTCCTCACAGGGGAGATGCTCCAGGCCCTTCAGCATCTCTGTGTCCCTCCTCTGGACTCTCTCCAGGAGATCCCTGTCTGTTTGATCCCAGGGAGCCCAGAACTGGCCACAACACTCCAGGTGGGGCCTGACCAGGGCAGAGCAGAGGGGGAGGATCCCCTCCTGTGACCTGCTGGCCACACACCTTTTGATACCCCCAGGATCCCATTGGGTCTCAAACACAGAAAAGTTTCTCTCTTCAGCCTAACTGATTTTAGAAAGTTCTGTATGGGGACTCAGAAAAGGCTCCCTGTAACTTTGAACACAATGCAGAACGTGACTTTCACTGGTGCCCAGACCTTAATTATCTTTATTGCAACAACTGGCTCCCTCATGATTGTAAACAGTAACTCCCCAACCAAAACAGGCCACAGCAGCAACATGACAGGCCACTAGTGCAGCAACTTTAGCATGTACATCATTTAAAGCAGGGAACTGATCAAAATGATTCAGTATTTTCATATATAGAGTATCCTAATGCAAATGATACATCATCCAGAGATATAGTCCTGTTTGTCTTTCCTGCCAGAACAGAGATTTGATTATTTGTCCTAGGCTCAACCATAAGAGAGCCAATAAGAAGAATGCAGGGAGATACCAGGAGATATTTTTGCAGAAGGGAAAAAGGGAGAAGAGAATTTAGAAGCCTAGAGGACAAGGAAGAGAGCCATTCATAAGATGGTGGTAAGATAAAGGGGAAAGAGGACATCACCTGTGAAGAGCTACATGCAGGTTCACTTGTCAATAAGCATGCCAAGGGTTAAGGCAAAATATAAGCCCAATTCAGAAATAATGAGCTCTCCATGCATCTGCTGGAGCAGAATCAAGTTTTACTGCTTCAAGGCCAACATTTGTTACAGTAATTTTCTCCCATGGTAGAGGTTACATCAACCCAGCAGGCCTCTCTGGCGTTTCCTCCAGCACTGGGAATCCAAGGCAGCAGCCTCGCCACACATTCCTTCCTAAACCCCACCAGCTCCACCTTTCCAGCTCATGCCACTCAGAACTCCCACTTTTTTGAGCAAATCACTGAACTGCCAACCTCCAGGTGAGCATCCAGAGAAACAGCCCAGGCAGCTTCCCCCTGCTTGCTCTGAGAAGGGTAGTAAAGCTGCTTACTGCTTGTTGGCCAAGACACAGCAGCTTCCATAAGGCAGGGTGTTTCCAGTTTCCTCAGCTCATTCCCCATAGTCCTCCTCCTAGTGCATTCTGGGACTTCAGACAGTTATCTAATTCCAGTTAATTTCTTCAGCATCCAAATGACTTCAAGGAGCAGCTGTCTGAGGTCTGCTGCTTCAGATCCAGTCTCTGCCATTTCTACTCTCTCCTTGCTTTTCCCCTCTGACTTACTCTGGGTTACACTAGTCTCTGGTTTTGATTCTAAGGAGATTGATCAAAACCAAGTTCGTTTTGACTCCTTCTAGAATCAGCATTTGAAGCTTTCTTAGAAAGCTGAAAACCTGGAAATCTCTGTTCAGTAAATATTTCAGCACTACTCTTAGGGGTTGGACAAGTTTTTCCCCTCTCATATTAGAAAAATAGAATGTCAACTGTTACTCTTGGTGTGGAGAGGAGTTCATAGCCATGAACTCCATGATTTATCATCCATATGACAAATTCAGAAAGCAGACTATGAAAATATTGTACAATATTAGTGTCACTAATGAAGCTGTTTGGGTTTTACAGCATTGTTTCCCCATGAAAGAAAAGCTGGGCTGAAACTGAAGTGTTACATGGTAATACCTCAGTTTTACTGGGGAGGGGGCATCCCCCATCACCACAACCTCCTTCTGCCTATGGCTTAAACCAGGCTGATTTGCTGTTCTTCATGTGTGTCTTCCTCTACTTTTCTCCACCATCAGCAAACCTTTGTGGCACACAGAGGGACAGATCTCCACATGCAGAAATTTCAACCCAACACCCACACCAAGACACTTCAGGCAGCCACTTCAGAGTGTCAGTCAGCAGAAGGAGAGGAAGACCACTGGAGAAGTCTTGAAGAAGTGATTGAGGAGAGTGTACCTCTGTTCAGCATGCACCTTTGCCCAGTAAACACAAGAGTGCCTCATTTACCTGGGTCTCATTGAAGTCCTTCACACCAACACAGTACACTGTTGCTCCCAGGTCCCGCGACCGATTGGCCTGGAACAAGGAAAGGTGGGATCACACAGAGGTTACCTGATGGGATGCAGGTTTCTGGAAGGTCTGAATCTTAGACCTTTCTCCATAGAACAAGAAATATGCAGGGGGGACTTGTCAAAAAGAGACCTCTGAAAGCTTTCCTCCCTGATTTCACAGAAACAGTCTCTATCTGCTACTAGAGCAGCTATCTGTTCACTAAAGCAAAACCCAAGGTATTTGGTAGGGGTTTTTTTCAGTTTTGGGATTTTTTTTAAACCTAATTAGCTCACCTCCTTAGCTATTCCAACTTCCTAAGATTTCTCTGTCCACCAGATACAAAACATATGAAATCTATTTTCATTTCATAATTTAGGACTTAGTAACCTAAAATGTTTTGGGTTTTTCTATTGCAGAGATGTGCCTGGACTCATGACATCCAAAAGGTGAAGACACATTTCATTCCATCTGCTACAAAAAAGTATCCCCCCCCTGCTATTTACACAGCAACTCAACATAATAAAGGGAGAACATCCACAGGCTTGATTTTCCCAGGCTAGTTCATTGACATGCAAGTGAAGTTGCATTTATTATTCAAAAGGAATCTGTTGTAAATACTCTTGTCTTCATAAGTATGAATTCAGCCACTTGTGCTTCCTTAGAACAGGAACACCTGACTGAAAGCCCATTCCAGAAAGGATGGTAGCAAGCCAGGATGTATCAGAAGACTGTAGTAGTTCAAACTGCAACAAAGCAAAGTACTTTACAAGGAAAGCATCATTCCAGTTCTACACTGAGAAACTTAAACCCAAGCAACTGAAGAAAATCAGTGTTAAGAGCTGAATTCAGGATCTGCCATTTATTAGCTCACTAACTGCTCCTCCCCAAACAAAATGTAACACTCTGGACCTCTCAACTTGTTCAGTCACCTCTAAAAACAAGTTTTTCTTGCAGATTTATGAAAAGGAGATTAGCAGTAAGGAGGGGAACTCTGGATTCATGACATTTGTTTGTGCTGTAGCAACATTGGGTTTATTCTACAAAATTACTCTTTTTGTTGTTATTGGACTTAGAGCTGCACTTTGGACAGATAGAGAGGAAAAATTCTGTCCCTAGTAAATGGAATAATACTATCTTCCAAGTTTAGTTCATCTCCATTTGTTTGACAAGTAAGAATAGTTTTGTCTCTTCAGAGATGACTATGAGAAGGACATCAGCAGGAGCATCATACAGCAAAGGTTTCAACTGCTCAACCTACTGTTTTTCTAATAATATACAAGTTTAATGAGGGTACTGAGAACATACACTTAAACCTTGGAAACATTTGTGGACATTGTGGATTTGATCATCTGAAATGCTTTCTGATCTAACAGAAGGCTACAGGAACAGTCATCATCTTTCTTTGGCCTTTACTTTTTTTGAAAGAAGCAAAGTCAAAGTGAGAAGATTTGGGCATTTCCCAGCACAATCCAGTAAGTACTGCAGCTTTTCAGCTGTGAAATATTCCTTCCTACAGGATTTGAGGGAGTTTTTGGCATTTGTTCTTTGGTGTGGGGTTTGGATTTATTTTAACTGGGAGTTTAACCCCTCCCCATCCTTTCTCAAGTACAGCCTGGTGAGTCAGGAGCTGTTCATGTTTATCTGTGAGATTCATGTCTCTAGAGCTAAGTGAAGACTTCTCACTAGGAAAATGGATTTTGCTGTCTTTTGCCTTCACAGCAGCAAGCCCAGACATTTCATTGTCTCCCTAGCTAAAAAAAAAGTGTGTAAAGACACTTACCTCCCTCTCAGAGTAGAAAAATAGGTCTTCATGAAGCTCTCCATCTGTCAGGGCAATGATGACGCTTGCAGTTCTGTAACCTAAAAACAAAACCTTCTTTAGCCCCTTGAGTTGTATGGGTTAAAATAGCTTAGAAAACACCTTGTTAGTCACCTGTTAGCATACCTAAATGGCCAGAAACAGTGGACATCGTGTCCTTTCCTGTCTCCAGAAGCCATGAATTTGTGCACACTTTTTCCATTCAGGCACCTGCCTTCAATACCAGTTTCATACCAAACTGACATTTGAGAAACTCCCCATGAGCCAGCAGTGGCTCTGGCAGCTCAGAAAGGCAATGGGATCCTGGGCTCCAGCAGCAGAGGGGTGGCAGCAGGGACAGGGAGGGGATTGTCCCTCTCTGCTCTGCCCTGTGAGGCCCTCCCCAGCTGGAGTCCTGTGTCCAGAGCTGGGGCCCAACACAAGGAAGATGTGGGGCTGTTGGAGAGGGGTCAGAGGAGCCACAAAGATGCTCAGAGGGCTGGAGCAGCTCCCCTATGGAGAGAGGCTGAGGGAGCTGGGCTGGGTCAGCCTGGAGAAGAGAAGGCTGTGGGGGGACCTCATTGCAGCCTCCCAGTGCCTGAAGGGAGCAGAGGAACAGGAGGGGAATCAGCTTGTTAAAGGGCAGAGACTGGCAGGACAAGGGGGATGGATGGAGTGAAGCTGAAGGAGGGAAGGGTGAGATTAGATATTAGGGGGAAGTTCTTTTGCAGAGAGAGTGGTGAGGGGCTGGAACAGGCTGCCCAGAGAGGGGGTGGGTGTTCAAGGCCAGGTTTTGCTTGTTTGGATTTTGGTCTCTTCAGCAACAGGGACACCAACCTCCAGGCCTGGAGCTACACAAGGTTGCCCAGGGCCCCAGCCAACCTGGCCTTGAACACTCCCAGGGATGGGGCCCTGGGCAACCTTGTGTAGCTCCAGGCCTGGAGGTTGGTGTCCCTGTTGCTGAAGAGACCAAAATCCAAACAAGCAACTTCAATTACCGCAGCAGAGATCTGATACTTGATTTGCTTGGTGCCACTTAGAAATCCCCAATTTTAAACAACAGGGTAGTGATGCAGGGAGAAAGCCAAGTGCTTGACAAATGAAAAGCATCACTCAGGGTCATTCACATTGCAGATGGCTTACTCAAGGACCTGGGCTCTTTTTGAAGGAAATAGAGACAACTGGACATGCCTTGTAGAAACTTTGGAGCTCAAATAACCTCCAGAGATGCCTTTCTCCCTCTCTGACTACTGCAGGAGCCTTAGGACCTACTGCAGGTGGTGTAAACACTCTTCTCAGCAGGGCAAGAACAGACATATACACAGAGAAGAGAGACAAAACACACAGACCAACATTCAGACTTGAGGACCCAGTTGGCCACTGCTTCAGTGAAACTCATCTCAGTGATTATTTCATTTTATTCACAACTGACTCTGCAACGAACAGTTTGGAGTGGCTTTGTGCTCAAATATCTGCTGGCCTGTCTTTTGGTTTCCAAGAAATAATGTTTATATTTCTTCTTCAGGCTTTAAGGGCAGAATGTTTTTACATGAATTACAAGGAAAGAATGGACAAACATCTTTGCAATTGTCTGTTTATTACTGGATTTAATCATTGCTTGTTAAAAAAACCTTTTCCCTAGCAGCATGTCCACATGCTCATGTTTCAGAAGGAAGAAATGGTTTCCTGAGCCCTCAAGTGAAAAGAATATGATAAAGTACCAGACAGTTTTGGTAAGAGCAGACACCTTGAGTCAGCCTGAAACACATTCACTCCAGGTCTGGATTCTTAAAGCTCCACCTGTTCTTTTTCCTTTGCAGGAACTACCACCCTTAATAGCCTTGCATTTGGAAGTAGAGGCATCCCCAAATTTCCCACCTACATTTTAAATCTATTAACCTTGACAGTCAAAAAGAGAGAAAACATTCAGGGGATCAAGAGAGTTTCTCACCGTGAACATTTTCATAGTAAATCTGCTCACTTGCCTGAAATGAAATCAGAAGGTTATTAGCAATAAATGAGTAATGATACTTTGTCAACAGCTAAACATGCACCAGAAAGAGAGAGAAGATGGCAGTGAGGATGTTTTTAGTCTGAACACAACCTCTGCTTTCAGAGGTTACCTACTTCCCAGAACACGCTTCTTCCTGTGGTTACTTTCAGGTCTTGAGTAAAGCCTGGCTTGGTCAAGGCAAACCTAAGGCCACTGGCCACCAGTAACATAGTCCTCCCACTGTTCTGCTAATCACACTCACCAACCCCCTTGAGAAACATGCTATATACATTGATTAATATTCCCCAACACCTCTAGATGAACTTTCTGAACGCAGAGAGAGATTCTTATCCTTCTGTCTCCCACTCCATCTACAGACAAGCATGTTCTGCAAGGTAGAAGGGCAGATGCTTCAGTGTGAAGCAAGTCAAAACTGAACACCAGGCCATCTAGAGTGTATTTAGCTTATTCATTTAATTTCTGCTCTGAATTTAAATTCAGCTCTTTAGACTTCTCCTGTAGTTTCTGAAGTCATCAGACTCAGATTTGGCTGCAGACTCCTAATTAGGAGCCAGCAGCTCTGTCAAGTCACCTGCATTTTCAGTAGGCAGACAATCCTCCAAAATGCATATGTAATACAGAAGTGGGAAAGAGGTGGAGTTTAGAGAAACTCCTGAACTTGTAAAATACACAGAAGATGAGGGCAGGCAGTAACTTCTGCATAGCATTATCCATCAGTGATAACATGCTGGAGTCACATCCTCAGCCCCCACCCAACCCCAACAAGGCCATTATAGCACCCATCCAGGACTCTAGGCAGCTTTTCACCCTTCATGGTTCCACCTGGGATTGAAATGCCAAAGCCTCCTGCCTTGTCCTAAGCTGAAGGCAAAAAGACAGATCCACAGGCCTCCTGTTCCAGCCCCAGGACCAGCTGCACACACTTCAGTTTACCTCTTACATTAAAGGACCACAGTCCCACTTCCCTAACAAGGAGTCATTAACCCAATTCTTTTGTTTAACATGTCCCAAGGAGCCCTGAGACACAGTTTAGAGGCACTACAGCATGCATCTCCTTACCCTTTCAAATCCTTCATGCATGTATGTATCACCTCCTGGAAGGACTTTCTGCAGCTCTTCTAGACCCTGGCGTATCTGTTCCCTGAAAGGAATGCAGATGCCCTGTTAGAGCCAAGCCCAAGATGATCAAGAGCTGATAGCCAGGCAAAGACAGATGCATGCCAGATCCAGATGCACTGAGGCAGGGAAAAAGGAGTTCACCCAATGTTGGTATAGGCTAGGTAGGGGTACAGGCTAAGGTAGGGGTACAGGCTAAGGTAGGGGTACAGGCTAAGGTAATGTCTGGGTAGAGACCTTTCTAAGGCTCTGGAAAGTAGAGCAGATACCCTCCCCCAGCAGCATCTCCTAGGTCAAAACCATACACAAGTAAAGATTCTCTGTGTAACCTGGTGAAACCTCTGATGCAGAAGCAGAGCAGCTGACATGCTCCTGGCTCACTTTGCTCGTTCAGGTTTTCTGACTTGACTGTACAAATGTCCTCAACCAACCCCAAAAATAGGAGGAGACACTCTCAAACCACCCTGACAACTGCAGTTTATTTGGACATTCTACTTTCAGTCCCAGTTCAGGCTGAGGTGAGGATTAAAGCCTTTCCCAATAGCTCATTATGATTCAGGGTCTCTGTTTTAATTTATTTTGGGGGTTATTTTTTTTTTTAAACATTCCAGGCACAGTGACAGATCAACTGCAGCCTAAGTGGGGTGGGCACCCATTTGTTGTTTCACTGAGTTGCAGGCATCAAACTCAAGAAGCCAAGTCCAGGCCAGAAGTCTTTAATACCAAGATAAAACCCTGTCATGGGTGGGGTGTATCTCCAAGCAAGCCACAGAGCCTTAATGGGAAATGGATGAAGTCACTGCATGCAGGGTCACACTGACATTGTAAGAGCAAATGCCAGAAGCCCATTTTGAACCTACATATTTTAAACTACTTCAGAAAATCCAGTTTGTGTGATCATACTCATATTTGTGAGGCTAATTGCAGCAGTGTGTTAACATTATCCAGTCTACAGAGCAGTAACTCCCACAGGGAGAGAACACTGCCTGTTTTTGCAGTAAGTTGAGTTATCAAGCATTCAAGAACTCTTTCTGTATCTCCCAAACCAGTTCAACACAGAGCTGTATATCATGGGTGGCTGAGGGGCAGATATTTCCCCCATTCACCAACCCATGCACATACCAAGCTGATGTTGAACACAAGAACCAAGAGCATTTCCTGTGACCAGACCTATTCTTCAAATGTGAATGCTGAAATTTCAAGAGACAGAAACTTTCTTTAAAAGATGCCATTGAAATATCCCATTAGACTCAGGGAGTTTTTCCACAAGGGAATCTAAACACCTTCAGTCTTCATGTTCAGATGCTGATACACTGCATGGGGGCACAGGCAAGGCAGAAATGGTTTTGCTACTCCTCCATTAAGAAAGGCCAGTGTTAAAGGACCAGCATGAAACCCACACCTTGTCTCCCTCTCCTCCAATAATAACCAGCAACTCCCCACTTGGCTGGCCTTTAGACTAATACCATATCAATATCCTGTTCCCAGTCAGCATTTCTAGGACAGCTGGATAAATATGAAATACATTTCCACATGGGAAACACAAGTCTCATAGCTGAGAGCTTAACAGGCTGGAGACCTTCACAACGGAGCCTGCTCACAGGGTGGGAAGCAGACAGGGGCAGGAAACAAGTTCTGCTCTGGACCCACGTTAGATATAGTTAATTCTCTTTATTCTTATTGCTGCAGTAAGGGGCAGGGGATGCTTAGGCTGCCTGGGTTTAAAGCCAGTATGTATGTGGATGGCTTTTTAGGAGAGTGGCCAGTTTCCTCCTCATTCCTCTGCAGTGGCTGTGCTGGTATGCAGTTCCATAGACAGCCAATATGTAAAACACATGCTGACTTAGACAGGCTTCACATGTGTTACTATTTTTTTTCTTGCTCCACGTGGCAATGAAGCTAACAGAGGAAGCAGGAACAATTAAAGGGCTTCATCCAGCTCTCCTTGAAGTCACTGCAAATAAAAAAAAATCCATCCCACTGCTTTTTACTGGGATTAACTGGGGGATGTACAAGGAGATGACAGGGACATGTTTCAGAAACGTGGCAATCAAACTGTCACTGCCAAAACATTATACACCTTTGCAATCCATCCTAAACACTGTTTGCCTATAACATACCTTCAGACCTCCAAAGAAATAAGGTTCACCTCTACCTCCAGAGTATGGGTGTCATCTACAGCTTTCAAGTTTGTTTTTATGGGAAGGGAGTTTCACTTCTTTGTTTGCAGAAGAAACTCCCCTAAAGGTGTTTGAAAGGCTCTTGTTCTGACAAAAGCCTGAAAATCTACAGAAAGCAGCTTAAATTAAAACCCTGATTGCTGAGAGAAAGAGAATTTGAAGTTAAAATTAAGGTGGTAACTTCAGCCTTGAGAGGAGGATGAAATTCAGAGGTGAAAATAGACAGGTGATTCAAACAAATTGAGAAGCACGAAGATGCCACAACACTGCTCACAGCAGACTGGAAATCATTGAGCAAGGAAAGGGAAGGAAATTACACCACCACCACCACCACAAAAATCTTCTGTGCACCTTTAAACTTCTTACCTGTCTTCTGTTAACCTCATTAGAATTGTCCCTCTAGTTGAAAACACGATGAAGGACATCCTCAGCTGAGGGCTGGGGGAGAGAAAAACATGTAAGTTGTTTTGGTGGTCCAGACCAGAGCTTACTGTATGCATAACACCAAGGAGACAGAGCACTCTGATTGCTCTCTAGATTATAACTGAACAGCAGGAAAAGCAGGACCTGAGCAGCAGCAAAAGGTGTTTTGCCCTGGGCCTTCCTAGTCAAGGCAAACTTGAAGGAATCCTTCTGAAAAGATGTAAATAGCACTTGCACCATGACTTTAGGATTGCTAAAGCAAGAGGGGCTTAAGTGCATCTTGGTATTGCCATAGAGATGAAGGAAGGCTAATTATGTTTATCAGAACACATTCTACCCACTGGCCTGGGGAATTTTTCATCCAGTCCCTGAAAGGCACAGCCTGGTCCTGCAGACCCAAACTTCTGCACCTCATGCTGCAGGCAGCCACCTCAGGAACAAGAGGATTCATGCCCCACAAACAATACAGTTTGATCCATGGAAGGCAGGGAGGGGAAAAAGAGAACAATCAGTTTATCTACCCCTTATTCCCTGTGTAGCAGAAGTTTGAGGAAAAGCAGTCAGTGGGATGGTGTGAGAAAAGCATTAGGAGGTCCCTCTCCACCAGCAGAATGGCACCAGCACGTGCTACGTGTCTGCAGCTGAGAGCACATCTCCTGGCACACACACCTGCCTGCTCAGTATCTGCCAAGCAGCACTTCTTACCTGATGAACTTGCGGGCCAGATGTTCCACAAAATGATAGATTTCATTCCAGTGGTGCAGGACACTTCCTGATCTAGGGAAGAAGTTATTGCAGGAGATCTTAGTTTAATTGCTGCTGTGATACTTTTCCCAGCCCCAATGTTCTGTTGCTCATTGCCCAGCAGGCAACTGGGTTTTATTTTATATAACAATCAGTGTCTGCATCCTTCCTTTAAAGAAATATTAAGCTGCAAATGACATTTCTTCCTTAGCTTTAAAAAGCAAGAACAGTTTACAATCCAAGGGACTGTTTGAGGCTACACTTGGTAGTAACATACAGCAGCTACACTAGACCTTCAGCATGGCCTTAGGCAAATAAACCTTGTGTGAGGGAAGCCTGGCCTCTCCACACAGTGTTTTAGATTCATTCCACCAGCTCACCTGTCGAACCATTTGGTAAGGCTCAAGAGTATACAGAGCTGGGAGGAGTGGGTGACAGGCAGGACACTGCGCTGCCATCCAGAGAGACCTGGACAGGCTGGAGAGCTGGGCAGGGAGAAACCAGATGGGGTTCAACAAAAGCAATTGGAGAGTCTGGCACCTGGGGAGGAATAACTGCTGGGATCAGGACAGGCTGGGGGTGACCTGCTGGAGAGGAGCTCTGTGGAGAAGGACCTGGGGGTGCTGGTGGGTGACAGGGTGGCCATGAGCCAGCAGTGTGCCCTGGGGCTGAGAGAGACAATGGGATCCTGGGGGCATCAGGAGGAGTGTGGCCAGCAGGTCAAAGGAGGGGATCCTCCCCCTCTGCTCTGCCCTGCTCAGGCCCCACCTGGAGTGTTGTGGCCAGTTCTGGGCTCCCTGGGATCAAACAGCCAGGGATCTCCTGGAGAGAGTCCAGAGGAGGGACACAAAGATGCTGAAGGGCCTGGAGCATCTCCCCTGTGAGGAAAGGCTGAGGGAGCTGGGGCTGTTCAGCCTGGAGAGGAGAAGACTAAGGGGGGACCTTATTAATGTTTATCAATATCTGAAGTGTGGGATGCAGGGGGAAATGGGCAGCCCCTTTTCAGTGTCTGTGGGGACAGGACAAGGGGCAATGGCTGCAAGTTGGAGCACAGGGAGTTCTGCACCAACATGTGGAAGAACTTTTCCCCAGTGAGGGTGAGGGAGCCCTGGGACAGGCTGCCCAGGGGGTGTGGAGTCTCCTTCTCTGGAGAGATTCCAGCCCCGTCTGGACACCGACCTGTGTGACCTGTCCTAGGGAGCTGCTTTGGCAGGGGGTTGGACCTAATGATGTCTGGAGGTCCCTTCCAACCCCTATGATTCTGTGATATTGAAAACAAAATGCAGTTGGAAGAACATATTAGCATTTCCACTGGGTTAGAGGCTATGAAAACACCCTACATCTACCTCTCAACTGTTCTAGCTCATTCTTTCATACCTCAGTTAAAGGTAAAACAAACCAACTTTGCTCAGCAGGAAAGTAAACCAGAGACTATAATGGAATTAAGCTATTCTTCTTTATGTTTTGAGAACCAGGGAAAAAATGGGCTAATCAGAATCTTTCAGCACTAAATGCCCATTTCTGGCATAAAAGCTTCTATGAAAACTGGAATATTGGGGGGAAAATCCTTTCTTGGGCTGGAAAATAAATGTGTCATCACTTAATACATTGACTATAATTAAAAATATTTATAGGGGAAAAATCCATTCCAACCTTAAATAACTTCATTGATGTGCAGCCTAAGGAAAGAAAGATGAACATCTGAGAAGACTTTTTTCACTTCACAGAAAGAAAAGGCATCTGGGCTGACTCTGTTCTACTTTAGATCTCAGAATGCAAGTGAAGAGCCAGGAATAGATTCACCCCAGTGCTGCACACAGGATAGAGCCAGCCCAGCCTGGCTGCTGAGAGCATTACCTCACTTCCTAGCAGCACACCAGGCATGCCAGCCTTCCCTATTCCCCTCAGCCATTCAGTGAAAGCCTTGGCCTTACCCATCTACTCTGTAATACCTCGAGCCATTCTGCCACTACATGACCCCAGCGTGTCCAAAGGCAGCTTTAGATGATGTGCTGTGAGGACCCTTGCACAGGTATGAGAAGATACCATCCCTCTGGAACAGACAGGGAACTCTGGCTCTCATTGCACAAAGGACCCAACAACAAACACAGCGCTGGAGAGACCTTTGCAGGCACCTCTGTTTTGTCCATGGTAAGGAATAGATTGCAGAGCAGACCTGATCACAAGCAAGTGCTAATAGTGCTAGATTACTTCTTGGCTAGATTACTTACTTCCCTTTCATCTGACCAGGACTTGTTCCCCATGCAAACGTGTATCAGAGAGGACCAAAGAAAGA
Source organism: Gallinula chloropus (assembly GCF_964237585.1). Classification (NCBI taxonomy): domain Eukaryota; kingdom Metazoa; phylum Chordata; class Aves; order Gruiformes; family Rallidae; genus Gallinula; species Gallinula chloropus. Next base: position 9,940,387 of record NC_140106.1, read on the forward strand.
CCAGTGGCCAGGGTCTCAATAAACTGCTTAAACCACACAGACAGTGGGAAAATAGATGTCAGCAGATGGAGTGAGACATACACCAGGACTTGCTCTCAGATGAGAAACGTAACCCCTTCTGCAAACTGATAGGACAGAGACACACAAAGCTCAACCTCAGGTGCAAATTCCTCTCAGAGGAGACCTTGAATAAAACAGGCACTCCAGTGCCATCAGTGGGAAAGAGCCCAAATCATTAATGAGAACTGGTCTGGAAAATAAGTATTTACCTTACCTTTAAGTATTACTGTTATGGTGTGGCATAAAAGAAACACTTGGCCCTATAACAAGGGTTACAACAGAAGACACACAAAGCCAAGGCTTTGTTACCCATAAAACAATTAGTACCTCTTTCAGCAGGATGTATGTTACTCCAGACCACACACCCATGTCTCTGGAAAGGTACACCACAGCAAAGTTTCACACATCTTCTCAACCATCTGGTAACAGCCACATGAATCTAGGATCCTTTCACACCCTAACCAACCTTTTCCTGGCCACCAGATAAGACAACTCTACTACACTCAACCTAAGGAAACACTGCCAGCACTGAAGCTCCAGCTAGCTCCCACTTGCAACAGGACACTGCTCTCCAAGCTGTATTAGCCTTTATAAGTGGGGTTATTTCTTCTCCTTTGTTATAAGCCTCTGAACAGAAGTTGGTCATCACTTCAAAATTACTATTGCAGCAAGACAGCTGGGGAGAAGATCCAACTGCAGAGCATGCAAGGTATGTAGGTCATCACATCAAGCTCCTATCATCTTCCACACCTCTCAAGTGATGTGGTTTTTGAAAAGATTTGCCAGAATAAGGCTTCAAATCCAGTATCTCAGTTCAGTGATGGGACAGTCAGCAGCACATCCTGTTTAGGTGCTTGCTTTCCAACTGTTGTTCCATTGCTCTTAACTTGGTTGGGCAGATTTTTCAGGTAAGTTGTGTTTTTTAGTTCTTCACTCAAGTCAGGCTTCAGCTCCTGCTGCACCTCCTCCACTTCTTCATCCTCACTCAGCTCTCCTACCAACAGTCCCATCTTTATGCCCTCTGGAACTCCAAGCATCTGACATTACAGCTCTTTCACCATGAAACCTTCCCACACACAAGAGGAACAACCTGAAGTTCAAGAGCAGCAAAGTACAAATTCCTATTTTAAGGAACTTCTTACCATTGCTACAATCAAACCAACCCACTCTGTCCCACAGATGGAGGAGAGCTGCTGCTTTCAGTCCCAAAATGAAGGCTCACACTTCTACTGACCATACATTACCCCTTCTAGAACAGAATCTTTTCCATCTGCAGCTAGACAACTGTCAGTCTGCTTGCAGTTAATTTCTCCACCTATCCAAGCTTATTAAAGCCCAGGGCTCCATTTAGAAAAAACTACTCATCTAACACAAAATACATCTTCTGAAGCACACTTTAGACTACACTGGGCTGCATGGATAATTGAGATCATAGAATCATAGAATGATCTGGGTTAGAAAGGACCCCAAGGGTCACAGAGCTCAAACCCCCCTGCCACAGGCAGGGACACCAACCTCCAGGCCTGGAGCTACATAAGGTTGCCCAGGGCCCCATCCAACCTGGCCTTGAACACCCCCAGGGATGGGGCACCCACCCCCTCTCTGGGCAGCCTGTTCCAGCCCCTCACCACTCTCTCTGCAAAGAACTTCCCCCTAACATCTAGTCTAACCCTTCCCTCCTCCAGCTTCACTCCATCCCCCTTGTCCTGCCAGTCTCTGCCCTTTAACAAGCTGATTCCCCTCCTGTTCCTCTGCTCCCTTCAGGCACTGGAAGGCTGCAATGAGGTCCCCCCACAGCCTTCTCTTCTCCAGGCTGACCCAGCCCAGCTCCCTCAGCCTCTCTCCATAGAGGAGCTGCTCCAGCCCTCTGAGCATCTCCGTGGCTCCTCTGACCCCTCTCCAACAGTCCCACATCTCTCTTCTATTGGACAAAATGAACAAACCCAATAAATCCAACCTTTTTACAGTCAATAGAAGGTTTACAAGACCAGTGTTAGCTTACAGCATTCACCTCCCCAGCTTACAGCCACGTTATTCAGAAGCCCTGCAGTAGAAGACACTTGTCCCTTGTAAAGCCTCTCGTAAGGCAGGCCAAGAACTCCAAATAGAAGAAGCATTTCAGAAGCCCAACTGCAAGACAATAACACCAAATTTAAAATCATTATCTCTTCATATTCCCAAAGAGAAACCAGACAATCAGCCAGCCAGCACCTTGCTGCTGAATGGTTGGTGCTATAAACTTGCAATGTAAGAAAGGGCTCACCATGAGGATGCCAAATCCTCTCACTGGAGAAGAGCCCAATAAATGGAAATTAAGGCTGAGTAAACCATTATGCTTTTAACAAGAGCATGATGCATTCTGTGGTCAAGTCTGCTGGCATTTTGTACATCTAATCTAAATCCAGGGGTGAGACACTCCACATGGCTCAGTGTTTCCAGACATGGAGAGTCACGCTGGCCAAGCCCTGCTCTCCAGCAGGTGCTTCTCCTACCATGCACTGTGTCACCGTGAGTAACCCAAAGCTGCAGCAACTCAAACCTGCCTACAGCTTTTCTTGCACTTTTTAGACTCCTTATTTCCATTTCTGTGGTTGCACCTTCTCAGAATACCTGTGGTGATTCACAAACTAGAATAAGAGAGAACCAAGCACCCAAACTCTTACACAAAGACTTCATACCAGCTGTGTGCACTGCAGCTGACAGAAGTCCATAAAGACACCTGATTCAGAGACTGATGTTGATCCAAATTCTTCTTAAATTTCCCCACTTTTGGACTAGCTTCAAGAAGTCTCAGAGCTGTCAGAGATGGCATTGACCCAGGAAGTTTTGCAGCATCTTTTTATTGAGCTCTTTAAAAGTCAGACAAATGAGCCAAAAAGCATCTTTTGTCTTTCCAAATACTTCAGGAGCAATTCTGAAAACACTACATAAAAATGTTAAAGAGGTGATGCAATTCTTTGAGGAAACACTTCTATCTCATGCCACATGTCACACAAGACAGCTCACCAGAGTTAGTCAAGCGTTTGAGATTGCAGGGTCTACAGAGATCCAGTTTGGAGCAGAATAAACCTCTAAACCCAATCCCAGTCCAAGAACATTCTTCTCCTCCTGATTGACAGGGGATATGTAAAAAAACCCCAAAAACTAATAAACAAATAACCATGGACTGAATTTACACAAAGAATAAATGCAGAGTGCTGCAGACAGACCGTAATCCTGGATGTAAAGCAACTCCCACCCATCCCTTTTCCCAAGGAATAGTTAACCTTGGGTTCACCACTGGCTGAAAAACATACACAGGTCTTGATGGGCAAGGATTTCTCATGCTGCCTTGGCTCACCACAGTGGCATTCCTACAGCAGATTAAGGAGTGAATTACGTTCCTTCAGGCAGCAAGCAAAACGGAACAGGACTGCACGGATTTCTCCGTGCCACCTTGTTAGCATCCCTCAGCTCTCATGCTACCCAGAGGGAAACTAAACCTCCACACACAGGCAACCTCCTACCATCCAAACAAAATGCATGCACTGCTTTGGATCCAGGGCTGTCACTCCAGAAGAACAACCCTGGAATCACTGCCCAGGTCGACAAACATCAGAAAGGATTCTGAATCTCTATTTGCAGATGCTCAATTTTACTATTATCTACTAAGGGCTTGTACTTGTTCAGATTAGAGCAGCCAGGATATTTTTCAGCCCTGTGAGGGTCCTGGGGTTAACTCTGCTGTTAGGTTTATGCTTCCCAGGGGAAAAAGTCACTGCTCCTGGAAGCAGTTCATATAGGTCTCCCTGTCTGGAGATGCAGGGTGTCTGCCTGCTTCCCATTCCACTGTAGCCCCTGTATTCTACATTCTGTGTAAATCTGAATTTAGTCACACTTAAATCACAGTAACTACAGCTGCTACAGCTAGATGCAAAGAACCAAGTCTCTCTAAGAGCAGGAGTTTCACTTCAATACAACTGGCTAAAAATAGATCAGCTGCATGGCTGAATAACGAAGGGATCACAGGAAACTGCTGGGATTACTTGCTTCATTTTGCCAAGGATCTTTTAGAGCCAAGTTTTCTTTCACACACATACAGTTCTTCCATGCTTTCTGCACGTGGGTATAAAACACCTACTGTTTGCACACACAGGGAAGGGCACTGGAAATAGCACCTTAGATATACAAAGGATACAGCAAGAGATTGCTGAGATGATGTGCTCATTGTTATTCCTTCCTCCCTACCTGCAAATAAATTCATCTGGGAGCTGCCTCTACGTAACATTCCAACTGTGCATGTGTGGGGTGTTTACATCCTACAGCACTAGATACCACGTCAGGCAGTGGGTCATGGCCCTCCTTAGTCACATGGATGGTATTTTTAGAATAACTGGACAACATCAGCAACAGGAAATGCTTGCTTTATGTTTATCAACATCTGACTGCTTCCACATTCATCCTTCTTAATGAAGACCCTCTATCTTATCTCCCATCCCGGCTGTAAACTCTTTGGCACCATCTTCTGCTGTGGGTTTTGCTACTACTCAGCCTACCAGTGCCTCGATTCCTGAAACCCTTGAACACCACAGCAACACCAAAGGACATGCCACCTCAGACCAGCTCACTCAGCAGTTCCCCCAAGATATGTGGCCCTTCCCTTCCACAACACTGGGCTCATCTTGCTATGATCTCCAATTGGAGATGCTCAGCACCCTGGACCAGTAGATCCTGTACATAACTGGAGTTGTAGCACTTCCCACCTTTCTTTTCCCCAAAGCACAAGAGAAATAGATTCCCCTGGCCATAATTCCTATGCACACAATACCTTCAGCAGCTCAGAATTTCAAGTTCAGTGCTTGTGTGTGTAAGGTTATTTTTATCCTTTCGAGTTTGCTGCGTGTCAAGCACTGATTCTCAAAAGAGCTGGCACATCTTCATCTCCCCCAAAACTGGAGCACTGCTCCAACAACAGCGTGACAGCTTCAGTTTTACTTGGCAAGGAGTCTGCCCAAGTCAAACCGCAGTTCTCTAGGGTGCCTTTGCATCACTCCTGGAACAGAGCTCCATAACTCTGCTAGCCTGAAGTCCCACGGTCACAGCATGAGCAGCCTTCTCTGGTGCTACCTAAGGACTCTGAAAGTGATGAAAGACACCCAAGTGCTGTGCACAGAGATTAAGGCTGCTATTGTGCTAAGAGCACCTGGTATCACTCAAGCTTTTGTTCTGTTGGTAGCACACACATCAAGGCTGCCCAGTGTAACAGCATTATTTCTCAATGGGTGAATACTGGGTTTTCTTCCCCTTCATGACCATGAGAAATGGGACATTTGCTTCAGGTCTCTGAGCATGCCATCTGCAGGGAATCATGACTCCAGCTGTCTAGAGACAGTCAGAGGAAACCTAGAGAGCTTGCAGGTGTCTCCTAAGGAGGATGGTGCAGGGATCCAGAGCATCACCTCACTAGAAAAGCCTGTAACACAGTTCCTCTCCCCAGAGGGTCACAGGTTCACTTTGAGGGGCTTTTTGTGGCCAGGAATATGCTTCCAGAGCCAGTGCTGTGACAAGGACTGTATCTAACCCAGCAGCTGGAACATGTCCTAGGAGCAGCACACATTACAGGGTGCTAAATGGACTTCAGACACAAAATCCAACCAGGCACGGAGGCAACAGGGTCAGTAGAGGACTCTGGCACTGGTGACTTCCAGGGCTGTGTTTATTGTTTTTATGAGGCTCCTTTGATCCCAGAAAGTAGGTTGCTTAATATTTTAATGGCTTTCTTCCACCACTGAATTTAACATTTCATGTTTCAAAAATCTAAATCTCCTCTGCTTGTGTCCTTTATCACTCTCAGTAGCTTTTAACCATTTTTTGAGCTATTTCCAAGCAAAGCAGGAGGTCCCAAATCTCTTATTATCAGTTCAAATTTCACCTGACAGCCTCTCTAAGGCATCACCTGCCTCCAGGTGCTTCCAAAATGTTTCAGCAGCATTTTTGAAAGACTTCTCTCTACAATTAGAAGACAGGAACTTCAAGCTAAATAAGACTCAAAGCGTTTTAGAACTTCAACTCAGCATCTGAAGAATGAAAGTTTTCAAGATAAAGGATGAGGGATAACGTACTCCATCACAGTAAATCACTCACCAGCCTCCTCAAAAGCTAAACAATCAGGTCTACAACACCTTGTACACACCGGTTACTTAAATACTGTAACACTCCTCCAAATTCCTCTGGAGACCAAGGACATTTTTATATCCAACCCTATTCATTTCTGCACCAGAAAAGTCCCAGAAAGAGGAATCCTGCAACAGTCCTGCCCACGTTTCTGTGTTGGGTACCCTGATACACACACTGAGATAAGCCAAGCTTGTGCCAAGCTTCCTGTTTCCACCCAAATTCATAAGCCCTTGAGCAAGACCATAAAGTCATAGTAACAGGACAGCACAGAACTTGAAATCTGTAGCTACTGTCCTTGCATTGGCTCGGGGCTAAAACACAGCACATCCATCAGGTTTGATAAAACCTTGAATCCTGCTTCAGCTTTCAGGGAAATGCAGCTTGGAAAAGCTGTCTGCAGCACAAATCCTGCCCCGTGGGGGTATTTTCTGCAGTGATAGAATCATTGCAATGAATAACTGAGCAGCCAAAGCAACAAAAAGCATCAGAAAGGTAGATTTTTCCACTGAATAAAGCTTAAAAAAAAGAAAATAAATCTTTCCCCTGGAGTGTTAGGGCAGCTGGCATGCTAAAATAGCCAGTCTTACATTTTACCCAGTATTTTGTAATAAAGTGTTATGTAATTCCAAGTCGTTAATACTAATGGAATGTGGGAGCTACTGCAAAACACCCGAGAGGATCAGTCAGAGAGCTGCATCCACAAGCACTTCTGGCAACTTGCAAACACTCTGCTGCCTGAGATTTATGGTTAATAATGTCAGTGCCCATGGCTGTGGCATGGATATTCTGCAGTATTTCCAAACCTTTGGTTCAAAATAGCTATTCTTAATCACAAGAGCTAGGAGAATTATTTTACCTAGTACTTTTGGAACCTTTTTGCTCAATTTGAACACAAAAGTTTCCAAAGCTCAGCACGTACCCATCTCACAACTGCTCCATCTCCAATCCTAAGGCCTCTGAAGAGGCAAATTTACCAGTGCCAAGATGCCACTATCACAACTGGGATTGGAAAAGAAATCGAGGTAGGAAATAATCTTCAGTATAAACAGTGAAACAGGCAAAATATGCATTTCATTAACAGGCAACAAAGAAAATGTGACTCAGCGTCGAGAAAATAAAGCTCTCAAAGTAAGGCGATCTAGCTATTTTCCATCACAAGGGCCAGACCCAGACCCTCTCAAGGGGACCCAAGACCCTCTCAAGGGGACCCAAGACCCTCTCAAGGGGACCCAAGACCCTCTCAAAGTGAGCAGCCACCTCGCAGAGCTGGGTATTTACCTGCAAGCTGCTGCTCTAGAGAGGTCAGAACTAAGGACCAAGAGGTCCAGCAGCAGAGCTCCAGGCAGGCAAGCATCTCCTCTGCCTTTGCAGCCCCAGAATTAACCCCTGCAATAACCACCCCCCAACCCTGCTTTGTGGGGCTGTGCCCCGACCCTCACACTTTGTAGGGCGATGAGGGGTGACCGGGGTGCTGCCCTTCTCCCAGCTGCTCTTTTAAGAAACCACGGGGTCAAATACACAATAAAATTTCTCCATCAGCCCCAGCAAAGTTGGTCACGATTTGACTTGCAGAGCACAAAGGGATGATGTATTAGAAGTTACCACAATAAAAACAAAGCCAGGGCAGTAAGGAGCTTCGCAGGTCCCTTGGGGACACTGTGACTGCTACAAAACCAAAACCCAGAGCAAAGCCCCTCGGTAACAGTATCTGCCATCCCAGCTCATGCCTACAGAAAGATTTGTTTGAAAAACAACAGAGCAGAACTTACTTGTCCAGAATGAAATACAAATCAAACCCTCCGTAACAGGCAGGACCCCCGTTCTCTCGCTTCCCACCTTGTCCATCACAGGCTAGCATCAAAGTT